>NC_040078.1:80626450-80942422 GCF_003369695.1 Bos indicus x Bos taurus
GTAATTAGGATAGCTACAGAAGCTTCAGGAGATCAAATTTCAAATGCTACTTCCCACATCAGGAGTTATTTGTTTTAGAAATAACACAGAAAAAAAATTCTATTTCTTAAATAACTGGTGCATTTTCTTTGTTCCCTTTGACAATGAAAATAATGTATTATTTCCCTTTTCTTTTTGACACCTAGGAAGCAGAGTTTGTGACTCATCTATTTGGAAAGCTGTAGCTTGCAAATAATTTTCCCTTTGTCTTGACTTCTTGTCCTCTGGTATAATTTTCTTGGTTCTGAATCTTGTTTTTAGTCTTAATATATTTCGGTTTTATTAAACATATCCTTGTAAACTGCCTTAAAATCTTGTGGGTTAACTCAGAGTAAATAAGTAACAAATGTTTTTTTTTCTTAGTATTTTTCTGTTTTATTAAACATATTCTTATAAACTGCCTTAAAATCTTACAGATTAAATCAGAGTAATAAGTAACAAATGTAAAGATAGTGTTATAGTTTTGACATTATTTTCATGGAACTGTTTGGAGTTTAAAAGGCAAGAGCTTTTGTGGCAAAGATATCTCTATAGTACCTAAAAATACTAATGAGTATACATTGATGTACCAACCCATTGAAGAAGTCACCTCCCCATAAGAATAAGGGCTAACTAAAACAAATTCTTTGCAGCCAAAGATGGAGAAGCTCTATACAGTCAACAAAAACAAGACCAGGAGCTGACTGTGGCTCAGATCATGAACTCCTTATTGCCAAATTAAGACTTAAATTGAAGAAAGTAGGGAAAACCACTAGATCATTCAGGTATGACCTAAATCAAATCCCTTATGGTTATACAGTGGAAGTGAGAAATAGATTTAAGGGACTAGATCTGATAGATAGAGTGCCTGATGAACTATGGATGGAGGTTTGTGACATTGTACAGGAGACAGGGATCAAGACCATCCCTGTGGAAAAGAAATGCAAAAAAGCAAAATGGCTGTCTGAGGAGGCCTTACAAATAGCTGTGAAAAGAAGAGAAGCGAAAAGCAAAGGAGAAAAGGGGAAAGATATAAGCATCTGAATGCAGAGTTCCAAAGAATTGCAAGAAGACATAAGAAAGCCTTCCTCAGCGATCAATGCCAAAAAATAGAGGAAAACAACAGAATGGGAAAGACTAGAGATCTCTTCAAGAAAATTAGAGATACCAAGGGAATATTTCATGCAAAGATGGGCTTGATAAAGGGCAGAAATGGTATGGACCTAACAGAAGCAGAAGATATTAAGAAGAGATGGCAAGAATACACAGAAGAACTGTACAAAAGAGATCTTCACAACCCAGACAATCACGATGGTGTGATAACTCCCCTAGAGCCAGACATCCTGGAATGTGAAGTCAAGTGGGCCTTAGAAAGCATCACTATGAAAAAGCTAGTGGAGATGATGGAATTCCAGTTGAGCTATTTCAAATCCTGAAATGTGATGCTGTGAAAGTGCTGCACTCAATATGCCAGCAAATTTGGAAAACTCGGCAGTGGCCACAGGACTGGAAAAGGTCAGTTTTCATTCCAATCCCTAAGAAAGGCAATGCCAAAGAATGCTCAAGCTACCGCACAGTTGACTCATCTCACACGCTAGTAAAGTAATGCTCAAAATTCTCCAAGCCAGGCTGCAGCAATACGTGAACCGTGAACTTTCAGATGTTCAAGCTGATTTTAGAAAAGGCAGAGGAACCAGAGATCAAATTGCCAACATCCGCTGGATCATGGAAAAAGCAAGAGAGTTCCAGAAAAACATCCATGTCTGCTTTATTGACTATGCCAAAGCCTTTGACTGTGTGGATCACAAGAAACTGTGGAAACTTCTGAAAGAGATGGGAATACCAGACCACCTGATCTGCCTCTTGAGAAACCTATATGCAGGGCAGGAAGCAACAGTTAGAACTGGACACGGAACAACAGACTGGTTCCAAATAGGAAAAGGAGTCCGTCAAGGCTGTATATTGTCACCCTGCTTATTTAACTTCTATGCAGAGCACATCATGAGAAACGCTGGGCTGGAGGAAGCACAAGCTGAAATCAAGATTGCCGGGAGAAATATCAATAACCTCAGATATGCAGATGACACCACCCTTATGGCAGAAAGTGAAGAGGAACTCAGAAGCCTTTTGATGAAAGTAAAAGTGGAGAGTGAAAAAGTTGGCTTAAAGCTTAACATTCAGAAAACTAAGATCATGACATCTGGTCCCATCACTTCATGGGAAATCGATGGGGAAACAGTGGAAACAGTGTCAGACTTTATTTTTTGGGGCTCCAAAATCACTGCAGATAGTGACTGCAGCTATGAAATTAAAAGACGCTTACTCCTTGGAAGGAAAGTTATGACCAACCTAGATAGCATATTGAAAAGCAGAGACATTACTTTGCCAACAAAGGTCCGTCTAGTCAAGGCTATGGTTTTTCCAGTGGTCATGTATGGATGTGAGAGTTGGACTGTGAAGAAAGCTGAGCGCCAAAGAATTGTTGCTTTTGAACTGTGGTGTTGGAGAAGACTCTTGAGAGTCCCTTGGACTGCAGGGAGATCCAACCAGTCCATTCTGAAGGAGATCAGCCCTGGGATTTCTTTGGAAGGAATGATGCTAAAGCTGAAACTCCAGTACTTTGGCCACCTCATGCGAAGAGTTGACTGATTGGAAAAGACTCTGATGCTGGGAGGGATTGGGGGCAGGAGGAGAAGGGGATGACAGAGGATGAGATGGCTGGATGGCATCACTGACTTGATGGACGTGAGTCTGAGCCAACTCCAGGAGTTGGTGATGGACAGGGAGGCCTGGTGTGCTGCAATTCATGGGGTCGCAAAGAGTCGGACACGACTGAGCGACTGAACTGACCTGAAGTGAAAACAAATTAGCTCACCACGTTGGCTATTAAAGCTCTTGAACAAAGAATCAATAAAATGGTTGTGTTGAAACAGTAACATGAAGATAAGGATTGAAAGTTCAAAAATTCAACCTGGATTAGAACATCCATTTTCTTTTTGCTAAGTGCTTCTCATGGTACTGTCTCTCCTTGTCTCTACATCATGACTTTTTCTTTCTGTTTTCTCAGCTTCACTGTTCCTATCTACCATTTCTTCCTAATCTTATCCTTTCCTTCCCTTCCAGCCTAAAACTTGTGTATTTGATGACCAGCCAATTTCCTTTCCATATCATCTTCTAGCATGTATTAATATTAAACACCACTTCACCCCTACCTGATTTCAACCTCTTCTTCCCTTAACCCTCTCTTCCTAGCCACCTCAGACCATGTGCCAGCTTGCTTGTCAGCAGCTCCTGTGTGAAGCAACCCACGCTAACCAGCTATCCTCAAACTAGGAAAAAAGTACATCATTAAATAAAAAAACTATAATTTGGGGAAAAAACACATCCGATTTGATTGGAATGCCTTAGACTGCATTCTGATAATTGGTTAATGATGGGCTTCCATGGTGGCTCAGTTGGTAAAGAATCTGCCTGCAGTGCCGGAGACCTGGGTTCGGTCCCTAGGTTAGGAAGATCCCCTGGAGAAAGGCATGGCAACCCAGTCCAGTATTCTTGCGTAGAAAATCCCCATGGATAGAGGAGCCTAAGTGGGCTGCAGTCCCCGGGATCGCAGCGACGGACACTACTGAGCAACCAAGCACAGCACAGTGGTAGAATGAGAAATAACAACATGGCAGCAGCTAGCGTGTCAGCCAGCAGTAACGGTAGAAGCTAAGTCCTTGTGTTCTTTGTTCATTCATTCATTCATTTATTCACTGACTCAGGAGTCACTTATTGGGTGTTTATGTTGCCACTAATGTTTCTGTGGTCTGGGCTTTGGATAACTAGAGCTTGATGAAGCCTGTGACCTTGCCTCAGAATTTAATGCTTGATTTTAGAGCTGGAGAAAGGCTACCTCTAATGACACAACTTCACCTATGCATAAAGGTTTGTCTTACTCCATTAGGACTGCTGTAGCAAAGTATCAGAGACTGGGTAGCTTATAAACAACAGAAATTTATTTTTCACAGTTCTGGAGGCAGGAAGTCCAAGATCAGAGTGATGGCATGGTTGAGTAAGGGCCTTCTTCTGGGTCATAGACTTCTTGTTGTAACCTCACATTGTAGAAGGGGCTGGGGAGCTCTGGGGGTCTCTTATAAGAGCATTAATACTACTCACGAGGGCTCCACTCTCTCGGTTTAATTACCTCCCAAGGGTTTCACCTCATGACACCATCATAGTGGATGTTAAGATTCCAATATGTGAATTTAGGGAGACACAAAATTCAGACCTAGCAAGGTTATACTTACAAACACTGCATGTCTGTGTATATGTGTGAGTGTGTGTATGAAGGTGTGTGTATATGTGTGTGTATGTGCCATGAACATACAGTATATATTTTTTAAAAACTGTGGCCGTGTTTCCATTTTAGCAAGCTTGAAGTGAAATACAGCAATTTGAATATCTTATTAGGATAATTCAAATGGCATTTTGCCAGTAAAAGGAGAAAAACATGAAGACTGGAAAAGATTAGGAGCCTTAGCCATCTGCTTCTGCTCTGGGGTCTTTGGGACCTTCTCCCAGATGCATTAATTCAAGCAAAACATAATTTAAAAAATCTGCATACTGAAATTTTTTACTAATTGGAACAAATTAGTAAAACAAAGACTTACCTGAGAGCTTGAACAGTGAAACACATAAAAGGAATAAGGAATACCTGGAAATGGTAGCTCAGTAGAAGGGCCTCTATCAGGTTACAGTTAATAGGGATACAGCTCAGTATGTATGTCGTTTTGAGAGGATCACCACTATGAGAATAAGGACCAAAAAGCTAGCCTTATATGGCTTAATATGATTTTAGGTTTTATGTTTAAGGATTTGATTAAAAGTTATTTGTGATTACAGTACATAATATTAACCTGAGCAGTGCTGACTTGACTTCACTTTCCATCACCAGTTCTGCTTAGAGATAAATGGACATTTTTAAAGTGTCTAAAATGTTCTGTTAAGGAGATCAGTAGTACCCTTTACTTTGTCATTTTGTTTCTTAATAGTTTTGTTTTGGACAGATGGGAAAATGCTGAACATTTTTGAATATGTCTCAAGCTCCAAACTGGAGAAATCTGATTTGTAAAGATTTTGGCTAATGAGACTAGTAGAGTAAAGGTTTTCAGTTTATTACAATCAATGAGTAGTTTTGGTGAGAGCGGAGTCCTCCTAGTCTTTTTTGTCTTCACTCCCTGGGAGTAAAGGAACATGTGTGCATTTCATAGTTGCCCTCGGAGGTAGCTCCTGTACTTCTCAGGGGCCCTGTTCCTTAAAATTAGGGGAGTCATGGTATGTCAGGGCCGAGCACACACTGGTAACACATCTTATTTGTATGCTTTTATTGTACCTAAGAACTTGAGGCTCAGAAAGGTAGAGATGTATTGTGGCAGACTCTGGGCCTGGCACACTGAGTAAACTCTACTTTGCTGCAGGTCTGGGAAAGGCCCAGAGAGGTTATTATGCTAGAAAAGTGTTCTTCTTTGCTTTCATTTTCCAATAGTTATTCTTTAAGGACACAAGTAGGAATGTGTAAGTGCTCTTAGATAAAATGTGAACATATATTGCTTTAGTTCATGAAGCACCCCCACACCCAACCCTGTGTATATTTTCAGTTCAGAATTGGCATTAGGCTGTGGAAGTATCTGAACTGGTTCCCTCCCCCATCATCCTTATTATCTTTTAAAACATTTTATACTATTTTATGGAAACAGACCAAAGGTATTACTGAAAATTTGACTGTATTTTGGATCCATAAACATTTCTGTCCTTTGTATGCATTTCTTTACCGTTTAGAGTAGAGGTTTATTGGAAGAGAAGTTTTGAGCATGTGCATTTGAGAGAGAAGAGTAAAAGGAAAAAAGAAAAACTGAAGTTCAAAGGTGAAAGCAGTAGTATTTAGCCCCCCCTCCCTTTTCCTTTAAAGCTTCAAAAGCTCATATGGAAGAGTGGGAGCAGTCCTTCCCTATGTATGTGGAGAGCGGAGTTCAACATGTGGCTTTTGTCATTACCTTACTCTGGGTCCTGTCACCTCTCTGAACCAGGTATTCATTTATTTGTTCCTTATTTACTGAGCATTTATTGTGTGTCAGATATTAGAGAGTAAAACTGACACAGCCCTACCTTCTTGGTGCTTACATTAAGGAAAAAATGGTGACTGAGAATGAGGTGGTGAGAAATTGCTGAATGTGTGACTTTTTGAAGCTATACTGGTAGAATTGGTGATGGTTTGGATGTAAGATGTGAGAAAAAAAAGAGATGTCAAGACTGACCTTTGAATTTTTTGCTTAAACAACATAGTTAATAGTGGCGACATTTACTGAGATGTTGAGCTCAGAGGAGGGGGAGGTGGTGTGCGGTGGTGTTGCAAGAATCTAGTGTTGTTTTTTATATTGACTTAGACAGTTGTTATCCCCCAAGTGGAGTTCCTCTACCCACACTCATTCCCAAAGCAATCACATCCAGTTGCATGACTAAAATGGCACCTTTTTTTTTTTTTTAAATAGTGCCATGTCAGTCATGCAACTGGATGTGATTGCTTTGGGAGTGAGTATGGATAGAGGAAAGGTGAAGATCCAGGCTGGAGTCCAGGGCTCACCAACGTTTGCAGATTGGGAAGTGGAGGAGCCCTAGCCTCTGAAAAGGAGGAAGCTAGATAGAACCTGCCCCCACCCCACCCCACCGCCTCCAGTTGTTACAGGAGTCATGTAAGCTATTTATTACACATCAGCACACATTGAAAATTATTAAGTGCGTAACTGCATGAATAAATATAGAAGTAGGGGAAGTTATTTAAGGAAATCATTTTCCCACTTGATTTTTCCTCTGGAAATCTGTTTGTAGGGAGTTGAATGAGGTGTGTGGATTTGGTATGTAGCAAAGGTTCCCAGTGTGTAGGTTCTATAACGGGGGGGAGAGGCTGGGGGTGGGGAGGATGTGGGAAATTTTCCAAGAGGTCTACCACATGATGTATGCTTTAAATATACTTTTATTTCTGTTGTTTTAAAAATCATTAAAAATCAATCCAAGAAAATATACGGGAGAGGGATCATGAGCTATTAGTATTAACAGAGGTCTCATATTAAAAAAAATTAACACTGATGTTTGAGATACCTAGAGAGGTATACATTTATGAAAAGTAACTGTAGTAAGTATGAATTGGATACGGTTGGCATCTGTTTTTGTGGACAGATACCTGTTTGAGTTCCTCAATCCTGTTTGTACTTGCTGTATCTCTTAGTCTCTGCCACCTCTCTTCTCTATCTTCCCTTAACTGGGAGTGAGGCAGGGTTTCCTGAAAAGTGGGCTCTCTTCTGGGAAGACTCTCTGGCTAGCTGCCAGCATGTCATATAACTAAAAGAGAATACTTGCAAAAAGATCAGGGATGAAAGCAGGAAAATCAAGTGGGGTGAAGGAGAGAGAAGCAAGAAGGCAGAGGATCCTCTGGGATGGAGTTGGGGCAGGGTGTCTCCATTCTGTCCCAGGTGACTGCTTCCCTTTCTCTCTTTGGGTTTTCTTTGTGCCCAGCTGCTATTCTCAGAATTACAAGCCTTTCCCCAGGGGTTTGGGTTATTGGGTAATAGGAAATAAATGTAACTTTTCCAGGCATTAACCTTCTAGAACACCTGCTTTAGGTGACATTACAAAAATACTCTGTTCTCACCATCTCTTTTATGAGTACCTTTTAAGTTTGAGCTGATTTAATTGACATTTTAGATTTTATTCCAGTGTTGATGTCTGTCTAATTCAAGGGCATGTGTACATGTGAGGAGGAGAGAGAGAGACAATGTGAATGTTATTGAATAAATGGGTGAATGAATAATAAATATCTTTTCTGAAGAATTTGATGTATTAAACTATCTGTTCAAGAATGAGCTTTCTGAGATTGATACTCTTAAGTAAATTCATAGAATTTGAGACGTGAAAGAGAACATAGAAATAATCTGACTTCGGACTTTTCCAAATATACATTCCATTAAAAAGAAGTCCCTAAGTCAAATAATTTTGCAAAAGTTGGAGATGCACTGCACTTACTACCAAATTAAAGGCTGAGCATCATTCAAATTAGTGGTTACCAGAAGGAAGAGGGGAAGGGCAATATAAAGGTAGGGGATGACGAAGTATATAAACTATTAGGCATTAAATAAGCTGCATGGAGACCAAACCAGTCAGTCCTAAAGGAAATCAACTCTAAATATTCATTGGAAGTACTGAAGCTCCAATACTTTGACCACCTGATGCGAAGAGCTGACTCATTGGAAAAAACCCTGATGCTGAGAAAGATTGAAGGCAAAAGGAGGAGGGGGTGACAGGGGATGAGATGATTAGATAGCATCACCGACAAAATGGACATGAATTTGAGCAAACTGTGGGAGATAGTGAAGGACAGGGAAATCTGGCATGCTGTAGTCCATGGGGTCGCAAAGAGGTGGACACAACTTAGTGGCTGAACAACAGAACAAAAAAGCTGCAAGGATATATTGAACAAAATGAAGAATATAACCAGTATTTTATGGAGCATAACCTTTAAGAATTGTAAGTCACTATATTGTACACACATAGCTTAAATGGGCTTCCCAGGTGACACTAGAGGTAAAGAACCCACCTGCCAATGCAGGAGACATAAGAGACGAGAGTTCGATCCCTGGGTAGGGAAGATCCCCTGGAGGTAGGACATGGCAGCCTGCTTCAGTATTCTTGCCTGGAGAGTCCTGGGGACAGAGGAGCCTGGTGGGTTATAATCCATGGGATTGCAGAGTTGGACACAACTGAATCGACTTACGTGAACCGTGAACTTCCAGATGTTCAAGCTGGTTTTAGAAAAGGCAGAGGAACCAGAGATCAAATTGCCAGCATCTGCTGGATCATGGAAAAAGCAAGAGAGTTCCAGAAAAACATCTATTTCTGCTTTATTGACTATGCCAAAGTCTTTGACTGTGTGGATCACAAGAAACTGTGGAAAATTCTGAAAGAGATGGGAATACCAGACCACCTGACCTGCCTCTTGAGAAACCTATATGCAGGGCAGGAAACAACAGTTAGAGCTGGACATGGAACAACAGACTGGTTCCAAATAGGAAAAGGAGTACGTCAAGGCTGTATACTGTCACCCTGCTTATTTAACTTCTATGCAGAGTACATCATGAGAAACGCTGGGCTGGAAGAAGCACAAGCTGGAATCAAGATTGCCAGGAGAAATATCAATAACTTCAGATATGCAGATGACACCACCCTTATGGCAGAAAGCAAAGAGGAACTAAAAAGCCTCTTGATGAAAGTGAAAGAGGAGAGTGAAAAAGTTGGCTTAAAACTCAACATTCAGGAAACTAAGATCATGGCATCTGGTCCCATCACTTCACGAGAAATAGGTGGGAAAACAGCGTCAGATTTTATTTTTTGGGGCTCCAAAATCACTGCAGATGGTGATGGCAGCCATGAAATTAAAAGATGCTTACTCCTTGGAAGGAAAGTTATGACTAACCTAGACAGCATATTGAAAAGCAGAAACATTACTTTGCCAGCAAAGGTCTGTCTAGTCAAGGCTGTGGTTTTTCCAGTGGTCATGTATGGATTTGAGAGTTGGACTGTGAAGAAATCTGAGCACCGAAGAATTGATGCTTTTGAACTGTGGTGTTGGAGAAGACTCTTGAGAGTCCCTTGGACTGCAAGGAGATCCAACCATTCCATTCTGAAGGAGATCAGCCCTGGGATTTCTTTGGAAGGACTGATGCTAAAGCTGAAACTCCAGTACTTTGGCCACCTCATGCGAAGAGTTGACTGATTGGAAAAGACTCTGATGCTGGGAGGGATTGGGGGCAGGAGGAGAAGGGGACGACAGAGGATGAGATGTCTGGATGGCATCACCGACTTGATGGACATGATTTTGAGTGAACTCCTTGAGTTGGTGATGGACAGGGAGGCCTGGCGTGCTGCAATTCATGGGGTCGCAAAGAGTCAGACACAACTGAGCGACTGAACTGAACTGAACTAAAGTGACTTAGCATGCACATAGCTTAAGTAATAGTGTACAGCAACTGTACTTCAATAAAAATTTTTTTAAGGCTGAACGTTCTTGTTTAAAATACTGTTTAGTGTTTCCCCAGTTTTTTATTTTACTACATACCTCCTTTGTCCTTCTCTCTGTTTTTTGAGATATATATGTATAGAACCATTATTGTACAGCAATGTAAAGTTCCAGAGAACATGGTTTGGAAATACTGATTTAATGTAGTAAAAAATGTTTATTTTGATCTTGCCACTGCTCTTGGTCTTTGTCCACATGAGTATATCAAATGACTTAAACACTAATGTCACTCCTGGCTATGACATTTTGTGGTTCAGACGCATTGACGTAACCAGTATTTGAAAAGTTGTATCTGTGTCTGTATTAAGGAATCTTGTCTTTGTTTCTCATTAGAGGCATAGTTCCTAGTACAGTGCCGGGCACATAGTAGCCTCTCAGTGTTACTGTACAGATATGTACCTATTAATTTCAGAGCTCTGGGCCAACTATGCCTTGAGGTTGTAAGAAGAGAAGATCTTGTTCTTGCCCTCTAGGAGTTTGTAGTCAAGTTGGTGACTTTCCCAGGTGCATGGGATATGCCAGGAAGAAAACCCAAGTTAGATTTTGATTGTAATAATCTGTAGGAAAGTGATATATTGGGCATGATCTCTGACCCTGAGTCAGATGTCTGGACTAGAACACGAGTGGGTTATGTCATCATAACTTTCATTCTTTCTTTATTTTTAATTTTTGGCTGCACTGCACAGAATGGGGGATCTTTGTTCCCTGACAAGGTGTCAAACTGATGCCCCCTGCAGTGGATTTATGGAGTATTAACCACTGTACCACCAGGAAATTTCCCACCGTAACTTTCATGAGAAAAGGTGCCATTTAGAGTTATGGTCAAGATAGCAACCACTTTGTTCTCTTATCTCTGACAAGGACTTTATATTACCAGCAGCTGTATTAGTTCCTTTTTTTTTTTTTTTTTTGAATTCTTGCAAACTTTTATTTCTTTTCTTTTTCACATTAAAAAAATACATTTCTGGTATGTTGTTTACTTTAGACCTTCTAGTTTCAGTCAGGTCAATAGATCATTCATTCATGATGATCTGAGTTCGATCCCTGGGTTGGGAAGATCCCCTGGAGGAGGGCATGGCAACCCACTCCAGTTTTCTCGCCTGGAGAATCCCCATGGACAGAGGAACCTGGCGAGCTGCAGTCCATGGGGTCAGACAAGACTGAGCAACTAGGCACACATTATGTTAGGTGTACAACATAGTATAGTGTGTGTTTATACTTTGAAATGATTACCACAGTAAATTTAATGTCCATCACTACACAGTTAAAATTTTTTTCTTACAATGAGAACTTGTAAGATTTTCTCTTTTAGTAACTTACAGATATACAATGCAGCGTCGTTAGCTGTAGTCACTGTGCTGTACATTACATGCTCAGGACTTGTCTATCTGAAAACTGGAAGTTTGTGCCTTTTGACCGCCTTCACTTGTTTCACCCACTCCTCTACCCCCCACCTCTGCCAGCCACCAGTCTATTCTTGGTATTTGAGTTCTTCTTCGTTTCTTTCTTTTTTTTTTTTTTTAAAGATTCTACATGTAAGTGAGATCATACAGTTATGTCTTGCTCTATCTGACTTATTTCACTTAGCATACTGCCTTCAAGGCCCATCCTTGTTGTCATAAATGGCAGAATTTCCTTCTTTTTTGTGATATTCCATTGTGTTTGTATATATATGTTTTCTTCATCATTCATTCCTCGATAGACACTTTGGTTGCTTCCAAGTCTTGGCTATTGTAAATGATGCTGCAGTTAAACATAGGGGATGAAAATATCTTTTCCAGTTAGTGTTTTCATTTTCCTTCAGATAAATACCTGAATCATACGTTACTAGTTCTGTTTTTTTGAGGAACCTCCACTGTTTTCCATAGTGGCTGCACCAACTTACATTCCCATCAGTAGTGCACAAGAGTTTTTTTTTTCTCCATGTCCTCGCCAACACTTGGTGTTTTGTTTTTTTTTTTTATAATAGCCATTCTAACAGATGTGAAGTGATATGTCATTGTGGTTTTGATTTGCATTTCTCTGATTAGTGATGTTTAATGCTTTTTAATGTACATGTTAACCATCTGTCTTCTTTGGCAAAATGTCCATTTAGATTCTCTGACCAGTTTTCAGTTGGATTGTTTATGGAATTTTGTTTTGTTTTTACTATTGAATTATGAGTTCCTCATATGTTTTCTATATTAAACCCTTACAGATATAGCCTTTGCTTTTAGTGTCAAATTTAAAAAATCATCACCAGTCATCAAGACATCAAGGAACTTCCTGTGTTTTCTTCTGGGAGTCTAATGGTTTCAGGTCTTATGTTTAAGACTTTAGTCGTTTTGAGTTGATTTTTGAATATGATGTAAGTTTCATTCTTTTGCATGTGGCTGTCCAGCTTTCCCAGCACCATTTGTTGAAACCCATTTTATAAAGGAATTGAAACTCATAGATCTAGGAAAATGAATGAACCTTGACATATTAGGTGCAATAAGTTGGAAACAAAAGGCCACATAATGTGTGATTCTGTTTATATGAAATGTCTACAATAGGCAAATAGATTAATGACTGTCAGGGGATGTAGTAGGGGAGAATGGAGAATGACTGCTAATGGGCATGAACATGAAAATGTCCCAGAATTAGATAGTGGTAAGGGTTGTACAACTTTACAAATATACCAAAAGTTACTGAATTGTGCACTTTGATGTATGAAACCAACAAGTATTATTGTAAAGCAAGTATCCTCCAATTAAAATTTTTTTTAATTAAAAAAAATTCAGTGCTTTCACAGGGCAATATTGTAAGGGTATATTTTAAAACTGTGCCTGTAGAACTGGTTCACAATTTATCATTGATTTTTCTATAACAAATCATTTGGGTGATATTTATTATAAACTTGAGTTTTATTTTACTTCCTGGCCCAATTGAATTGATTTGATATGCTGTGTTGAAACTTTCTTCTTCCTTTCACCTAGGGAACTCCCCCAAAATTGTGAAATCTTAGGTGGGGAAAGATACCAAAAAAAAAAAAAAATTAAGTTACATGATTTTGTGCAGTTCAGTTAGGCCTATAACTATACATTTAACGTGTTTATAAAACAGCTTCTTAAATGCAAGCTGGTAAATGCCATTGACCTGGATTGGATGAGTACTTCTAGAGGAAAGTGGGAGTGGTCAGCAAAGGCGTGCTGGGAAAGAAAATAGTTAAACTTCTGTTCCTTCCACAAGCATTTACTGAACATCTGCTGTACCTTGGGCCCTGGTGGGTGCTGCGTATAGCCACATAATAGCTAGAGTCCCTGCCCTCATGAGGCTCAGAGACAGTGAAGACACAATTCTGTCGACAGTCCTGAGCAGGCTTATAAGTGCTGCTGTGAAAGTCCATCTTTCTTAAGAGCGCAGAAAATAAAGGAGTTTAAGAGAAGGCCTAAGATTTTCAGATTTGCAGTTTAGAAGTAGGCTGCATTGTGGAGACTGGAATAGAGGCAGATGAAAAGAAAAGCGGGAACTTTTTAGGAGACCGTTGCCCTAATTTGAGGGAGAAATGATGGCGTGATGGGGACAGAGGAGTGAGGATGATTGGGACTTATTTACCTTTTGGAGGGGTGAGCACTCTGTGACTCCTGGGCCCTCTCTCCAGTCCACCATCACCTCTTCCATCTCAGTATGACCCCAGTTTGCCTCCTTGGTCCCGTTTCCTGCTTTTCTTCATTAATATGCTTGTCTGCTTACTGTCCACCAGATAGATGTACTGGTTTTCTTCCTGATGCCTTTGATCACACCTTCATCTTCATTGGAGATAGAGCTCAACTCTGCTCTTTACCTGTCTAAATTTCTGACTTCTGACACCTTTGGAATCATCCTGTGAACCAATGACCTCTTTCTCCTCTGAAGTCGTAGCACTTAATATCTCTATCACTCATTAACAAATAATTATCTTTTGCCTTGTCACATCTTAATTGCTTTGGATTGTTACTAACTGTTGGACTGTTTTCAAATTACAGCAGGTAGAGTGGCTTCAACAGTTGACTAGGAATCATGTCTCCTGAACCTCTGATCCCAGCCCTAACTCCTTGTATAACTTGGGCAAATTACTTTTCCTGTTGATTAGAACAACACATAGTTGTGGTAGAATACTTAAAAAAAATCTTAAAAAGTGTGCAGAATGAAGTAATCATTCATCCCAGAGGCACCTGTTAAAATGGTAATCTTTCCAGCAGTGTCCTCCCCACCTTCCATCTTTTTTCTCTCTCTAGGGTAGTGTGTGTGTGTGTGTGAGTGTGTGTGTGTGTGTGTGTACAGCATAGGTCATCCTCTGCAGGCTGCTTTGTAACCTGTTTTTCTCATTAATATGTCATGGCGTTGCTGAATCAAGATGTGAGGATTTTTAGTCCAAATTGATATGAAGCCAGATTGTCCTCAAGAAGGTTTGAGTAGGGACTTCCCTGCTGGTCCAGTGACCAAGACTCTACACACCTAGTGGAGGGGGCCCCAGGTTCAATCCCTGGTCAGGAAACTAGATCCTACATACTGCAACTAGAGTTCATATGTTATAACTAAGATCCTGCAGGCCACAGTGAAGATCAACCTGGCCCAGCCAAGTAAGATAAAATATTTTTAAAAAAGGATGCACAAAAAAACTGAATAGTGATTATCCCTGGCAAGTAGGGAGAGGAACTTTTGCTTTTCAGTGATATGTTTCTACATTGTTGAATGTATATTTTTATTACCATGAGTTTAAATAACTTTTATAACTTGAAGATAACAATAGTTATCTTCAAGATAACAATATAACTCTAATCCAGGATGGTATCTACATTTAAAAACAACTTTACTACATTGACTGATCAGATTAAAAAAATAGCATCCTGTTATTTTAATTTGTTTGTGAAACTTGACCTTTTCACCATGATCATTTGTCATTTTTTTCTTTAGTTGTTTCCAGTTCCTTTGCCTCCTGACGACTTGGATATGTGTCCCAGTTAATAAATACATGTGACCTTTTACAAGGCACTTAGTATCTCTAGGCCTAGTTTGCTTATTATTAAAATAAAAGGAATGATACTTAAAAGTATTATGAGGATTAATGGAGATCATGTATTGAAAGTGCTTTGTAAGCTGTAAAAAGTATATAATTGTGTTTATTGACTTTCCGTTTATTGATCTTGATTAGTTAATGGTTTTGTATAGTTATGCCAGCTTTGCTTTTTTGTACTCATTTGGAGAAAGGCTAAAAAGGCAGAGTTTCTTCATTAATATTTATTGTAGTGCAGCGTGGGATCCATGAGACGTGGCATCCGAGGACGTCGTTTGTGCTGCATTTCTGTGCTTTGTGGCGGTGAGCACAGGTGTGATGCGCTGGACGGCCAGTTCTTTAGGCCAAGACAGAAATGTTCAGGGAACACCTGGCTGGACAAGAGAGAGCTCCATGGGCTGGTAAAATGTTTATGTAAACTCATGGAGGCTGTTTTGATGAATGATCATGCAAGGAAACTTGTTCATGCAAGTTGTTAATTGGATTCCTCTACTCTTCCATTTCCACCTCTTAATGGTTCTATGAAACGAAAATTGGTCAAAATCATGATTTGAAGGTCTGAGAAGGTCTGATACGGTCTTCTGAATCATCAAAGGCAGAGAAATTTGCATTTAACACGATTTTTGTGAATTCTGCCATATTTAGATCCCTGGAAACATGGGTACCTTGTGCCTATTAATTATCTAGAACATTGACTCTGGAAATGAGGGAAACAAGGCTGTGTAAACAACTCTACTGAGTCATAGATGATTTTCTGACCTCCTATTTCTGACTCTGTGTTCCCTTTTATCCAAGGACAAGATGTTACAAAAATAATTCAGAGTGACTCCCAAGGGTAGCCCCATGAACTCCTCTGTGAGGCTGCTCTACAGGGGATGATGAATCAACATGTTCACTCCCCCAGAGCTCTTAGAAACGTCCCAGACAGGCTGCCTCTTCAGCTGTGAGGACAAAAGCTTTGGGAAACTTTCTGACTCATTCACAGTGTAATTCACAGAAGAATACCTCTAGCATCTCATTTTATTTATTTATTTTAAAGTTCTTTGTGGGAGTTATGTGTACATAGTAAGGCGGGGTTAAAGTATGGATCCCTCATGTGGATATTCAAATTAGCTCTTACCAGTGGCACTATTTGGGGCTGGTCACTCAGTTAACTTTTATTGTCTTGGGATGTTCACACTGGGGGAAGGGGGAGGTGGGGAATCTTAGTGTACAGTCTTAGTGTAGTGCCTGTATATTCATCAAGGACTAGTTGACTCACTTAAAATGTTTTAAAAGAAGGATATTACTGTCCACAGATGAATTTAAAGTGTCCCCATGCCTTTCCCCAGCATCTCCTGGGTCTGAAGTCCCCGCCACCCCCACGTGGCACATTTTCACATGCTGGGAGACTTTCCCGTTTCTGAGGAATTCATGTGAGCCTGGGGATTTGAGTTTTTCTCTGGGGTTCTCTCCTCAAAAGAAAGTCCATACTCCTCAGTTGGGCAATTATGATCTGCTGTAAGCTGGTGTCAGCTTTCTCCCTTTCCCCATTTCTTTCTGTTCTACACAGACCTTCTGTCCCCAAAGGGTTTTACCCTGCCCCCTTTCCTTCTTTTGCTATTTTTTCAGGTTTCCATTATTTGGAATGTTCCCCTCAGTCAGCTACTGTTCTCTTCCTATTTGTATCTTCCCCATTCCTAAGGCACTGTTCAAATCCCACCTGCTCCAGAATGCTCATACTGTTATATGCCTACTGTGAGCCAGGTGTTCTACTAGATGTATATATATATTTTCTCTCAGAGTTGAAACCAATCTTGTCAAAGAGTTGCTGTTATCCTTATTTGCCAAAGAGTAAACAGTCACAGAAAGTTAAAAAGTAACTTGATCCCAGGCAGCTGAGTGGCAAGGCCAGTGTTCTTGCTCTTGTCTTCTTGGCTAGAATGTTTAACTCCATCGTGCTTTTTTTTCTGAATTCTCTGGATTGGATTAGCTACCTCAGCTCCCCACTCACACCTTCTCTTTTGAACAGTTATTTTGCTTTGATTGGGTGTGTCTTGTGTTTGGCAACCAATCATGTATTATTATTTTGTCACATTCTTGGATGACTAACTCTCCTTTCATATATCTTTTCTTGCATTCTTTTATTCCCACTAAACTCTGCTTCACAGGCTTTTCATGATGAGCTTTTGTTTGGTTGGTTATTTTACCTAATGAATGATGTCCAGGAGCAAGGGAGTTACTCCTTCTAGTTATACTTATGTTTATGTTTTTCTTTTTAGTCTAATTTGTCTTTAACATCCTAACATAATATTTATCTTTGAAGTGCTTTTAGCAAATTATCCTCCCCTTTTCTCTTTCTACATTTTTATTCCCTTTAAAGGAGAGACCAAAGAAGCTCTGCACCTGGAATCTGTGCCATTCTCATCCTTCCCCCAAAAATACCAAAAGGAAAATTCAATGGAATGAATGAAGACCAGACATTGCCAGTGAATATTTTGGTACAATAAAATGGATGCCTGTTTGGCTAAATTCAAGTGTTGTCAAGTTTTGGCTAAATTCAAGTGTAATTCAAGTAGACAGAGGCTCTTTGATAAAAGAATTATGGATGTAGTCATGCTCTGGACCTACTTAGTACCTCGCTTTAAGTGTACACAAAAGTGTCTCACTGAGGTTCTGCCTTCTTATGAACAGAGGATAAAGTAAGTATGTTGAGAGAGAATAGCTTTTTTCAGGTTACTGGTAGAAAAACATAAAGTTGCTACAGAAGATTCCTCACCAATTCATCCATGTACATTCATCAAACAGTACATATCCATGTACTGTTGAAATCTTAAGGGCTTGGGAAGCTATCCCTCTCCCTAGCAATACCCATTGGTGGCGATATACTGAATTCTTCTCTCCATTTACAATGTTTGTTTCCATAAAAATACAGTGAAAAATTTGCACAGATGCAAAGCAAACAGAATGGACTTTGAATTTCTTAGTTTACTGTAAAATATCACTAGGAGATGTGATTCTATAGTTAGAAACTGGGGACTGTGGGAATAAATCATGGGTAATGGCAGAATTTAAAACCTGAATCTTCCATGCTCTGCAGGTATTGTTTCCACATTTTCTTGGTCTCTGGTAACATTATATGGATTTAGGAGGTAACCAGCCGAAGAGCTTTCTTTGAGAAGAAACTGTATTGTGAAATGAAGACTGAGTGTGGCAGTGTACCGTGGATCTCAGAGCAGCTGCTTGTGTTAAAACATCAGAGACTGCACTGTGTGGGAGAAGAGTAGTGGCCTGCTGATAGTCAAAGGGATTCCAGATGAAATACATTTCATTGTTTTATATTCAGCTGACTGACTATAAACAGTGATTATAAAGTAAATTCTATTTTGGTAATCTTGTTCAATCCTTTAAACCAGTGTTTCTCAAATGGTGCTTTATTACTTGTTAGTGGACTCTGATTTTGTGGCTCTTGTTTAGCGTTTAAACTCTATTATTATTAAAGAACAAAATAGTATAGAGTAGAAAATAGCAAATTGCATGTAATAAGAATATTTTTCTATGAAGCTCATTTTTATAAATCATATATGCACATGTGCTGTGTGTTTCATTTCTTACTGTAGACCAAAAAAAGTAAAGCATGGCTGTTAGCATCGGTTCCCAGGATGTCAGATAATGGTGCATAACTGTTACTGGCCTCTCAGCTGGTGCCAGACAACTTGGACAGATGGGGAGGAAAGAGAGGAGCCATGCTCTGGAGGGAGGAGCCTGTTGACCCCACGATCAAGTCTGCTGCTTTGGTGCAGACCAAGTGGATTACTCACTGTGCAAACACGGTTCACAGAGGAGCTTTGCCTGCGGTGCGGTGCTGGAGACTGTTGGCAGGCTATTTCAAGTCTAAACATAAAACCTGATGACAGTTTCTTGGTTGAGTAGAGGTGCAGGGGCCCATATAGGGAAACACTTTTCTTGAGATTTCCCTTTATTTTTCTCCCCAGTGTCACTTATCTTTTGAGTCACTAGCTGAGCTCCTTTAGGGTATAGACTGGGGTGGGCGTTGCCATTGATAGCAGTTAACTTGTATTGACGTTCCAGCATCTGAACATCCTTCATTTCTGAAGTGATCGTCCATTTTTGCTATGAAAGTTGAAGGAGGTACGGAAACATAACGGGGGGTGAACCAAGCCCAGCCTCTTGGATTTCTCTGTTGCAAGACTTTGCATCTGGAGTGTACGTGTGCCAAGTTGCTTCAGTGGTGTCCAACTCTGTGTGACCCTATGGACTGTAGCCCACCAGGTTCCTCTGTCCATGGGATTCTCTAGGCAACAGTACTGGAGTTGGGTTGCTGTGCCCTTCTCCAGGAGATCTTCCCGACCCAGGGACTGAATCCATGTCTCTTAAGTCTCCTGTGCTGGCAGGCAGATTCTTTACCACTAGTGCCACCTACATCTGGTGGGAAGGGCACAAATATATAGGCGTGGCTTGAGGTCATTTGTGGAAACAGCAGAGTCAGGAGTCAGTTTTGGTGATGGCTGGTAACCAGTGGTGGCCATGCTAGAATGATGTTGTTATCAGACTGTTTCTGTGTTCCTAAATCTTTCCCTTAATTTATTTTCATCCTAAGGTAAACAGAGCTGGTGTCGGTTGTTTGTATCCAGGAACCCTAAGTGGTTAAAGAATTACAGGGCACATATTAGATGGATTTCTATCTCCAAAGAGCTTAGTACATAATAGACGGAGGAGGTGAATATGCAGCAGACACACAAATAAATTAGTAAAAGTTGGCGAGGGGTGGAGGGGATTCAGGGTTATTTCCTGTATATTCCTATGAGTTATAGTTACCTTCAAGTTTCGCCAGATGGCATATCTGCAAGAGGTTCTGTGTCTTTGCATCGTGACACTCTGGAAATACAAGTTGATGAAGACCTAGTTGTGTTAGGGTGCAGCACAATATGATTTCAAGCATTTGTACGATAAGGGTTTATTTGCTTTGTGACTTCTGTGTGTTTTTTTTTTTTTTTTTTAATCTAAACATTTTCAAAAGCCTTGACTATATTCACAGAAAACAGATTAATGAACTGTGAGCTTTTTGAGTGTGAGCCAGGAAAAACTTACTGTAGAAGAAAAGGTTTAGAGAAATCTAGAATCTTCACAACAGCCCTGTAAAGTAGATACTTTAATAATCCCAGAGGAAGCAGAAACTTGAAGAGGTTGAAAAACTTGGCTAAGGTCAGACAGACAGTAGAGCCGGGGTCTGAACCCAGGTTAGGGTGACTCCAGGCCTAGGCTTCTAACTGCTTCTGTTCTGTGAAGAACCGTAGAGGTCGTGTAACACTTATTACATGGGATTTGAACTCAGAGAGCGTTAGAGGCTTTTTCAGTACCAGGCAGTTTCTCTTATTGTCTACAACACACACACACACACACACACACACAGACACATTCACTCCTCTTATTGTCTACAACACACACACACACACACACACACACACTCGTTGTCTACAACACACGCACTCTTCTTACTGTCTACAACATGCACACTTGTCTACAACACACACACACACTTGTTGTCTGCAACACACACGCACACATTCCTCAGTCTGACCCTGCTTCACCTTTTCACTGTGTCTTCCTCTTTCCTGCCTGAACCCTCCTGGTCTGCCTAGCCCTTCCTGTGCCTCCTCCCTCCAGCCCTTTTCCAGGACAGCTGCACCTTCATTTCTTTTTAGACTGACTATTCAAGGCTGGAAACAGAGTCTGCTCTCCCTGGTCACTTCACAGCCCTCTCTCTCTCCTTGACTCCTGTAGTTCTTAACTCTTGTCTCAGCATCCCCTCTGCATCTTATTTCTTGAGGTTCCCCATGTACATGTTCATCTTGTCAGCTCTCAATGGACTGGCGGGCTTAGGTGGACTTAGATTTTAAGCGTCTACTTCTTGCGGTTCAGTTCATTCGCTCAGTTGTGTCCGACTCTTTGCGACCCCATGAACCGCAGCACGCCAGGCCTCCCTGTCCATCACCAACTCCCGGAATTTACCCAAACTCATGTCCATCGAGTCGGTGATACCATCCAACCATCTCATCCTCTGTCGTCCCCTTCTCCTCCTGCCCCCAATCCCTCCCAGCATCAGGGTCTTTTCCAATGAGTCAGTTCTTCGCATGAGGTGGCCAAAATATTGGAGTTTCAGCTTCAACATCAGTCCTTCCAATGAACACCCAGGACTGATTTCCTTTAGGATGGATTGGTTGGATCTCTTTGCAGTCCAAGGGACTCTCAAGAGTCTTCTCCAGCAACACACTTCAAAAACCAGTGAGTCAGTTCTTCGCATGAGGTGGCCAAAGTATTGGAGTTTCAGCTTTAGCCTCAGTCCTTCCAATGAACACCCAGGACTGGTCTCCTTTAGGATGGACTGGTTGGATCTCCTTGCAGTCCAGGGGACTCTCAAGAGTCTTCTCCAACAACACACTTCAAAAACATCAATTCTTCTGCGCTCAGCTTTCTTTAGTCCAACTCTCACATCCATACATGACTACTGGAAAAACGATAGCCTTGACTAGATGGACCTTTGTTGGCAAAGTAATGTCTCTGCTTTTTAATATGCTGTCTAGATTGGTCATAACTTTCCTTCCAAGGAGTAAGCGTCTTTTAATTTTATGGCTGCAGTCACCATCTGCAGTGATTTTGGGGCCCCTAAAATAAAGTCAGGCACTGTTTCCACTTTTCCCCATCTACTTGCCAGATTCCCCCAAAGCCTGCACCTTGCTCAAGGAGTGTGGCAAACTGAAAGGGCAGTGAAGCTGGAGGCTGAGAAATGTGTCTAAGCCCTGTCTTGACACTCACTGGTCGCTTGACCGTGGGAATGTCTGAAGCTGAGTCTTCTCATCTATAAGGAGTTGTGAGACTTGAATGTGGTTATAGATGTGAAAGCCCTTTTTAAGATATAAAGTACCAGGCAACTGCAAGATTTTATTGTGAAGGTACAGGTGTTTTATAAGTATTTCAGCAATGAATGGTAGAGAGCACAGAAGGTGAAGACAAGCCACCCCCACCCCCCACTTTCATCTCTGGAGAATCCACTTCTGTCACCATATTTTGACCTCTACATTCTGTGCTCTTTAGTAACACTATAGATGCATTAGCAGTAAAAGGAGAAAAAAGGGGGATAGCAAAACATTTTGATACAGTGTGGCTTTTAGGTAAACACGTATATGATATATTTCCTTTGATCAGAAGCAGTCTCTCAGGGAAAGCAGGCTTATGGGGAGCAGTGCAGAGAGCCCTAGCCCATCGAGATGGCATTGATTGTTTGATCATCCCTAGAAGTTTATTGTAAATGAAGCAGCACTTACGGTTCTGGGGTATTCCTGGAATTGCTGCTATAGTTAGAAGTGAGTTATTCTGTGTGGCAGGAGTGGCATATAGAAAAGCCATAATTCTGACTTGCTGACAGGAAAAAAAAAGCAGATTTTGTATTTATGTCATCTTTTTGGCTGGAATCCAGCAGCTTTGCATAGCATCTTGTGATGCCTTCATCAGAACACTTTTCTGGGACTCGGCAAAGCAGGGGGCACTGGGAGCAACAGACACAGTCGTTGCCAAGGCTCTGGTGGGTGCAAAGCCCTCAGTGATGAGATTGAGAGGGAAGAAAGACGCTTTCCCAGTGTTTGTGTGTGTGTTGGGTCTCTAGGAGGCTTCATGCTCACTGGGGTGGGCCTGTTTCAGGCCCATCAGAACTTCCTCCCCACACCTTCCACCCCTACCCTCGTGCCAGAGCAGTGCAGTTAGTTATGGGCTGGAATGCAGGCAGGGCCTGGGGCCCTTCAGTGGTAGTGATTTTTTTTAACAAAAGTTTTTTTTTTTTTTTTCTTTGAATTTTGTATTGGGGGGAGAAGGCAATGGCACCCCATCCAGTACTCTTGCCTGGAAAATCCCGTGGACGGTGGAGCCTGGTGGGCTGCAGTCCATGGGATCGCTACAAGTTGGACTGAGCAACTTCCCTTTCACTTTTCACTTTCATGCACTGGAGGAGGAAATGGCAACCCACTCCAGAATTCTTGCCTGGAGAATCCCAGGGACGGGGGAGCCTGGTGGGCTGCCGTCTATGGGGTTGCACAGAGTTGGACATGACTGAAGCGACTTAGCTGTAGCAGCAGCAGCATAGGCGATTAACAAACAGTGTTGGGACAGTTTCAGGTGAACAGCAAAGGCACCCAGCATACATACACGTGTAACCATGGTCTCCCCACAAACTCCCCTCCCATCCCGGCCACTGCATAACATGGAGTGGAGTTCCCTGTGCTATGCCCTGTTGGTTATCCATTTTAAACACAGCAGTGTGTACATGTCCATTCCAAATTCCCCAACTATCCCTTCCCCCGGCACCCATAAGTTAGAATGACAGTCCTTTCAGTGTCTGGAGGGAGTGGCCTGGAGTGAGATCAGTCTCCTAGATGAATGTTAGACTATGGAAAGTGCTAAGAAGCCAGAGAAGACAGTAGTGTTGGTGATGGGAGGGCGCTTAAAAGCAGTTTCTATGCCCCATGGAAAGAACTGGGTCTTTAGCATTGGTCACATGTTTGACATCTGACACCTCCACTGATTGGCCTAAAACTTGTGCTTTTTATGAGAATGAAGTACACACGCCTGCTTCATGCATGAGATGTTGCAGATGCTTGGTATGTACTGGAGTTCCCCTTTCCTTGACTGGAACTGCATTCATCAAGCTGTAATCAGTTTAACAGAAATTGCAAGCAAAGTAGGAATGCTTACTGCCTGCTGCACTCTGTGTTAGGTGCTTTATATGCATTAACTAAGTTAACTCTTAACAGCTTTAGGAGATAAATGCTCTTTTGTTTTTTATCCTTCCAATTACAGCTGAGAACACTGAGGTTTGAGATGTTAAGTAACTTGCCTAAGATTATAATAGCTAGTCAGTGGGGAAGGCAGGATTCAAACTGGGGTCCTTAGGACTCCAGCTCAGACTTTTAACTGCTCATCTGTGTCATCTGAGACTTATGAAATGGGGCTTTGGTTTGTGACCAGGCTTTTGCTCAGAATCCGTATTTATTTATTCTTTGTTCTTCTAAGCAACTTGACAGCCCACTTCAGTCCTCTGCCTTAAAGCCTGCATTGTATCACTTTAGCACTAACATCTTTCTGTAGCCTCACTTGACAAAGGCATTGTAGGAGCTTCAGGAAAATTTTTTTGAAAGATCTTTCTGATCTGTCAGACAAGATGCTTCTTCTCAGGTTCATGGATGGGTCAGATTAAAATGACTTCTCAAGGTCCACTTGCTAGATGCATATAGAGGCAATAAAACCACACCCTGAATTACAGTGATATTTCCATTGGGTAATGTTGCTTGCTTTGTTCCCTTCATCTTTCGTTGAGCCATTTAGCTTCTTCTTGATTCCCTAATACTATAAAGCATGGAACAAAAGGGACAGAAGCCCCTGCCCTCTTGGAGCTTGTACTGTCGCATCAGGTTTCCCCAGCAGCCTTAACACTGGTGCCTGCTGAGGTGGTTAACGTGTAAGATCTTCAGTTTTAACATTTCTTAATATATTAAGCAGCTAATTTCAGGACATCTTCTAAATTGTAAATTTTCCTTTTCAATTTTTCTGGATTTATATCTTAATTCATCAACATTTTATTTGTATTTTCTACTTCAGAAATCAAAAGCTTTGATAACTTTAAGGCATCCATAAAGTAACTCACTGTAGTTGTGTTGGTTTCTCTAGTAAAAATAAAAATATTTTAAGTCGTGTCATTGATTTTTTTTAAAAAATTTATATTTTACTTTCATTTATTCCTTGTTTAATGACAAGCCTTTCTTTAAAAATTGTTTAAAAAATTTTCATATTGGAGTATATTTGATTAAGAGTGTGATTCAGTTGTATAGCAGAGTGATTCAGTTATACATATATATTTGTCATCGATTTTAACCACCATCCAATCTATTTATCATATGAACCTGGCCATGGCCTTTGGCCCAAGGCAGTCATATTCTTACCATCATATTTGTGAATATTAATATGATCTGTCTTCATGTCTATCATCTCCACTGTTCAAAATTTAGTTTTATGTTCTCTAATAGATACTTGTAGTTCAAAAGATGTCCTTGAAAATTTAACAGACTTTCTGTATCTTCAGACACTGATTTCTGGAATTTTGCTTCTTAAAAAATAGTTGTACTATCCCACTTATTGTAGCTAGTCCTGTTCAGACTCACAGAATCTAGTTTTGTTTCTGTTACTTTCCCCTCATTCACAAAGTATTAGATATTTATGTCTCTTGCATAAGTCTTTTGTAAAAAAATAGAAATTAAGAATTTACAAAAGTTCCCTGTTTTTTTTTCATGTGCAGTAGCATCTGCAAGATTGAACCACTAAAGTAATCCTTTATCATTGGAAGAAAGGCGTTTTCTTTCAAATTTTTTAAAATTTGTAGGTAGATTAGGGTGGAAGAATTCACTGATATCATCAAAGAGCCTTTGTTTACTCACTTTTATCCTTCCTATTTTCTGAGCTTCTTTGTATTCATTTGAGTTGGGAATGGAATCCAGTGGATCATGTTATTTTTAAAGGGTATTGAGTGATTCCTACTGGTCAGTTTTTCTAGCATTAAAGATTTACTTTTTGTATCTTGTAGCAAGAAACTTGAATTGATTTCTTGGAATTATCTAAAGTATTTATAATTGATCTTGCTCTTTTCTTGCTTGTTCTAAGAGTTAAGTAGCTAGAGCATATTGGTTAGTTTATTTGGAAGGGAATGTTAGTTGAATGAAGCCATTGGTCAAATGCTGTAGTACCAAAAGACACTTGTCATTCTAAATGAGTCATCATTTCATATGGGTCACCAGTCTTAGGTTTAAGTGCTTAGCATGCCTTTTAAGTGCTATATGGGTGTGTTTTAAGTTTTTATCTTTTGTTCTTACTGAATCAGCCTATAAAAATAGCATAGTAAATATTTATTGTCAAGAAATTCTATTGCTGATCTTGATTTCTCAAGAGTTTAAACTCTAGGCTAAACATCACAAATCGATACCATTTTGTTATCCTGTCCAGTTAATACTGAAGGTCAGCTTGAAAATAGGTACAATGTGATTTCAATATAGTGTTGCTTGTAGTAGAGAAAGAATAAGGGAAAAACGAAACCCTTTCTGATTATAGGTTTTGATAGAATCTTGGTGATTTAGTCTGATCCTCAATCTTCTATGAGGCCCAGAGCAACCTCATGATTCCCGTGTTCAAATAACATGTGACCAGATGGTGCATATTAAAATGCTTTGTAAGTTTTAAAAAGATTTACATGTTAGCCCTTCTGAAAGAGCCTGTGCCTGGTGGAACTTCAGGTCCCTTCCTGCTCTAAAAGGTTCTGAGTGTGTGTCCATTTTCTGGTTTGGGGCCAGCTTCTTATTGCTTTAAAGCATGGAGCCTGTCTTGTTGATTTCTGTTCATCTTTGGGAGCATGCTACAAGAAACAGGTAGCAAGGCCTGAGACATGCTCTGCTGTGAGCAGGTATGAATGGGTTAGTGCTGTTCTTTACTCACACACAAAAGGCATTTTGGAGGGTTTTCTCTGTTTATGCAGCTGGGGAGACAGACTGGCTCCTTCCCTCTGTAGGGTCTTTGCACATGCTCTACCTTTACCCAAACTGGTGTCTCCCGACCTTGCATGATAGCTCTTCCATCTCAGCTCAGTGTTACTTCCCTCTTAAGTTCCATACTGGATCACATTCATCATTATGTGCTCTTTTTCCTTCATAGCATTTTAAGTTCTTTATAATTACGTCTTTCTGTGCATCTTTGTTTGATTTTGTTAGTCCTATGGACTGTAAGCTCCACATGAGCAGTGACCATATTGCTCTTCTTCATTGCACCCTCTTTGATGTAGCTCAGCTTCTGGCATGAAGAAGTGCTCAAAAATAATTGTTGAATGAGTCTCCTAAATATGGGATTTGAATCCCTGCTTCTGAACCAAAGCAGGGTGTTAGCATGTAGCTCATTTCAGGTTTCTGTTTTGCTGCAGGGCAGGGTATCTATTTATCTAGTTAAGTCAATTGGTTATATAAAATTTTGAAGCCGAAAGTATAGTGTTTTGTTGTTTGAATTTTTAAAAAATTGTTCATGACAAAATAGCCAAGTCAAAGTCATCACATCAAAAGTTGTATCGTATCCTCTGCCTGGCCTCGTGTCATTGGTTTTGCCTTATACACTGCAGAAAGAGGGCTTCCTAGGTGGTACAGTGGTACAGAGTCTACCTGCCAATGCAGGAGACACAAGAGACTCGAATGTGAACTCTGGGTTGGGAAAATCCCCTGGAGTAGGAAATGGCAACCCACTCCAGTGTTCTTGCCGGAAAATTTTCATGGACAGAGGAGCCTGGCAAGCTGCAGTCCATGGGATCACAAAGAGTCTATGGGATTGCAGACACAACAGAGCAATGGAGCCTGCACTCATACTGCACCAAACCTTCTCAGAGAAGCCCTGTCTAGTATCAGTCACCGAATTAGCAATGGTCATAAAGGTGACATCATGCCACACCCACTGTTCTGATTTTAGGTTGCTTTTGTGTGTTCATTTGTGCTGTCTCCCACCTCGACTGTAAGGTCCTGTATGAACGCTGGCCTTGCAGCCTCAGAGGTAACTCATCTCCCTTTCCCCAGGCACCCCTCCACTTCTGCCATGTAATGCATGGGACTGCACTCTTCCTAAAGCTAGATTCTGCTAAAATGTGTGGAATGACCAACAGAAAACTGAGACAATAATCTTTATTAATTTGGCAGCCATTTCAAATCATTAAGAGTGGTTGCTCCTTACTTGCAAAAATAGTTTAGTCTTACTCTTAAAAAGAGTTTGTGAGAAGCACCAAGGAAAATTGTTAAAACAATACAGAGCTGTGTGTGGTGGTGGTTTTGGTGGTTAGTGGTAAGAATGGGACCAGGCACTTTAATTCTACAGAACCAAGATGGTATTCTTGTTTAGTATGATTAAGGCTTTGAGGTGAGGTTGGGAAGTTGGGAGGGCCTTTATTTACTGCCTAAGTTTTCAAATAAAAATGACTCAAAAAATATTTCGTGAATTGAAAGCATCATTGGTCAGATTTGTTCTCAGGCCCTCCTCCTATCACCATACCATCTGCTGTTTCACCATTAAAATGAAGCCATGGGTAAACTGGATTGGGAGGAGGGTAATTCTAAAGGAAGTGGAAATGGGAAATAAAAGTTCATGTCTTTGGGTATCCTAAACTGTTTTTCACAGCCTCAGGGGAGAGAGGTTGTTGACAGAAAAGGTCCATGGTCCCATTCACATGGAAGGGCACTCTGTGCCACGAAGCGAAAGGCCCTGCTTCTTCCTTGAAGCAGTGAGAATAATGTCTTGTTTGATTTTTATGCCCTAAGATGCCTCTCTATCCTGTGTCCTCATCAATGATTTCCCTCCCCCAGCTTGTTCCTCTGAAATGCTTTTTCCTGCCTGCTTTTGGTTTAGGCTGCTTCGAAAGTGTCCTCTTTTTTTCTGATGCAGTTACCTCTGCAGCTGATTTATTTATTTATCTTTGTTTTTAGCTCAGCTCTGAATGGGTTTTGGAAAGTAGAGAAGAAAATCCAGTCTACATTTTAGGGGACATTGGACAGCCGGATAAATGCAGGTATGTACATTTGCATATTAAAAGAAAGACAAAACAGAAAATAGTCTCTATAAAGAATAATGAAACTGATCTTAAACTTGTAGTACTACCTTACTATAGCCATTTATTTTTCCAAATTGTTATTTTAATTTCTCTTCATTCCAAATGTTGCATGTGCTACTTTGGAGATTTTTTTTTTTACTACAGGAGAATGGGAAGTATAAAGTCAAACTTCCCTCATAATTCCTCCTAGATGTTCACCACTGTTAGCAATTTGTTGTCTGTTTTTCCAGATTGTACATATGCAATACCAGAAGGGTCATAATGTACATACTATGCTTTTTTCATTTTGCAGTGTGTCACAGACATCTTTCAGCCATTGGTTCAAATAGGTTTATATCACCTTAACAGCCTCTTTTGAGGGAGGTCACCATTATCTTCATTACCTCCACCATAGTTTGACCCCGGGGACATAGCAGGAAGGGAACACAGCTCCACTCATCAACAGAAAATTGGATTAAAGATTTACTGAGCATGGCCCTGCCCATCAGAACAAGACCCAGTTCCCCCCTCAGTCTCTCCCATCAGGAAGCTTCCATAAGCCTCTTATCCTTCTCCATCAGAGGGCAGACAGAATGAAAACCACAATCACAGAAAACTAACCCATCTAATCACATGGACCACAGCCTTGTCTAACTTAATGAAACTATGATCCGTGCCATGTAGGGCCACCCAAGACATCCAAGGTCATGGTGGAGAGCTCTGACAAAATGTGGTCCACTGGAGAAGGGAACGGCAGACCACTTCAGTATTCTTGCCTTGAGAACCCCATGAACCGTATGAAAAGACAAAAAGATAGGACACTGAAAGGTGAACTCCCCAGGTCGGTAAGTGCCCAATATGCTGCTGGAGGAGAGTAGAGAAATAACTCCAGAAAGAATGAAGAGATGGAGCCAAAGCAAAAACACCATCCAGTTCTGGATATGACTGGTGATGGAAGCAAGGTCCAATGCTGTAAAGAGCAATATTGCATAAAACCTGGAATGTTAGGTCCATGAATCTAGGCAAATTGGAAGTGGTCAAACAGGAGATGGCAAGAGTGAACGTCAACATTTTAGGAATCAGCAAGCTAAAATGGACTGGAATGGGTGAATTTAACTCAGATGACCATTATATCTACTACTGTGGGCAAGAATCCCTTAGAAGAAATGGAATAGCCATCATAGTCAACAAGGGAGTCTGAAATGCAGTACTTGGATGCAATCTCAAAAACAACAGAATGATCTCTGTTCGTTTCCAAGGCAAACCATTCAATATCACGGTAATCCAAGCCTATGCCCCAACCAGTAATGCTGAAGAAGCTGAAGTTGAACAGTTCTGTGAAGACCTACAAGACCTTCTAGAATTAACATTCAAAAAAAGATGTCCTTTTCATTATAGGGGACTGGAATGCAAAAGTAGGAAGTCAAGAAACACCTAGAGTAACAGGCAAATTTGGCCTTGGAGTTCAGAATGAATCAGGGCAAAGGCTAACAGAGTTTTGCCAAGAGAACACACGGGTCATAGCAAATACCCTCTTCCAACAACACAAGAGAAGACTCTGCACATGGACATCACCAGATGGTCATCATTGAAATCAGATTGATTATATTCTTTGCAGCCAAAGATGGAGAAGTTCTATACAGTCAGCAAAAACAAGACCGGGAGCTGACTGTGGCTCAGATCATGAACTCCTGATTGCCAAATTCAGACTTAAATTGAAGAAAGTAGGGAAAACCATAGACCATTCAGGTATGACCTAAGTCATATCCCTTACAATTATACAGTGGAAGTGAGAAAAAGATTTAAGGGACTAGATCTGATAGAGTCCCTGATGAACTATGGAATGAGTTTCGTGACATTGTAAGAGACAGGGAGACAAGGAGACAGGGAGCAAGACCATCCCCAAGAAAAAGAAATGCAAAAAAGCAAAACAGCTGTCTGAGGAGGCCTTGCAGATAGCTGTGAAAAGAAGAGAAGCAAAAAGCAAAGGAGAAAAGGAAAGATATACCCATTTGAATGCAGAGTTCCAAAGAATAGTAAGGAGAAATAAGAAAGCCTTTCTCAGTGATCAGTTGAAAGAAATAGAGGAAAACAATAGAATGGGAAAGACTAGAGATCTGTTCAAGAAAATTAGATACACCAAGGGAACATTTCATGCAAAGATGGGCTTAATAAAAGACAGAAATGGCATGGACCTAACAGAAGCAGAGATATTAAGAAGAGGTGGCAAGAATACACAGAAGAACTGTACAAAAAAAGATCTTCACGACCCAGTTAATCATGATGGTGTGATCACTCCCCTAGAGCCAGACATCCTGGAATGTGAAGTCAAGTGAGCCTTAGGAAGCATCACTACGAACAAAGCTAGTGTAGGTGATGGAATTCCAGTTGAGCTATTTCAAATCCTAAAAGATGATGCTGTGAAAGTGCTGTACTCCATATGTCAGCAAATTTGGAAAACTCAGCAGTGGCCACAGGACTGGAAAAGGTCAGTTTTCATTCCATTTCCAAAGAAAGGCAATGCCAAAGAATGCTCAAACTACCGCACAATTGTGCTCATCTCACACGCTAGTAAAGTAATGCTCAAAATTCTCCAAACCAGGCTTCAGCAATACATGAACCATGAACTTCCAGATGTTCAAGCTGGTTTTAAAAAAGGCAGAGGAACCAGAGGTCAAATTGCCAACATCCGCTGGATCATCAAAAAAGGAAGAGAGTTCCAGAAAAACATCTATTTCTGCTTTATTGACTATGCCAAAGCCTTTGACTGTGTGGATCACAACAAACTGTAGAAAATTCTGAAAGAGATGGGAATACCAGACCACCTGACCTGCTCTTGAGAAACCTATATGCAGGGCAGGAAGCAACAGTTAGAACTGGACATGGAACAACAGACTGGTTCCAAATAGGAAAAGGAGTATGCCAAGTACGATGTATATTGTCACCCTGCTTATTTAACTTAAATGCAGAGTACATCATGAGAAACACAGGGCTGGATGAAGCACAAGGTGGAATCAAGATTGCTGGGAGAAATATCAATAACCTCAGATATGCAAATGACACCACCCTTACGGCAGAAAGTGAAGGGGAACTAAAGAGCCTCTTGATGAAAGTGAAAGAGGAGAGTGAAAAGTTGGCTTAAAGCTCAACATTCAGAAAAGGAAGATCATGGCATCTGGTCCCATCACTTCATGGCAAATAGATGGATAAACAGTGGCAGACTTTATTTTTTTGGGCTCCAAAATCACTGCAGATGGTGACTGCAGCCATGAAATTAAAAGACGCTTAACTCCTTGGGAGGAAAGTTATGATCAACCTAGACAGCATATTAAAAGCAGAGACATTACTTTGCCAACAAAAGTCTACCTAGTTAAGGCTATGGTTTTTCTAGTAGTCATGTATGGATGTGAGAGTTGGACTATAAAGAAAGCTGAGCGCCGAAGAATTGATGCTTTTGAACTGTGGTATTGGAGAAGACTCTTGAGAGTCCCTTGGACTGCAAGGAGATCCAACCAGTCCATCCTAAGGGAGATCAGTCCTGAATATTCATTGGAAGGACTGATGTTGAAGCTGAAACTGCAATACTTTGGCCACCTGATGTGAAGAGCTGACTCATTTGAAATGACCCTGATGCTGGGAAAGATTGAAGGCGGGAGGAGAAGGGGATGACAGATGATGAGATGGTTGGATGACATCACCAACTCAATGGACATGAGTTTGAGTAAATTCCCTGAGTTGGTGATGAACAGAGAGGCCTGGCGTGCTGCAGTCCATGGGGTCGAAAGAGTCAGACACAACTAAGTGACTGAACTGACCTGAACTGAACAGCCTCATAGTATTCTTTTGTGATGATACTCTTAATTTTGTTTACTGAGCCCTCTCCTGTTGGACATTGTATTTTCTTTTTCTATTTCAGATGGTCCCACATCTTCTACATATATAATTATGAATTGCCTGATTATATTTTTACAGTAAAAGGGTATAACACCATCTTTGAATGCTTCCCCTGCTTTGTTCAGAGTCTTAAAGAGAAAGGTTTTTTTTATGTTATGAAGCAGCCTTGAGCTACTGTTTTTTCATCTCTTATTTTTCATTGGAGGGTAGAGTTGGAAGCCCAGTGCTGGGTTTTAAAACCTTCTTTGATAGTTGATCTGAACCTTAAGATGAGTACGAGCTTATCTTTCTGCCTGGTCTTTGAAAAAATTTGATCTTCAGATTTACTTTGGTGATTAAACAAGTAAAACCAAATGCCTCTTAATTTGTGGCATTGAGGAGTATCTGGTTTGTGTCCTTCCTGTAAGTATCTCTTCACCAGGGCAGCTAACAGACTAAGCACAGGAATTTGACGAGAAGAATTGCCAGTGGCCCTCCTTCTGTAACTTGTGTTGGGCCATTCTGCAGGCTCTGTACTAGGCACTGGTGGTACAGAGATGGGCGACATGGACCTTGTCCTTAAGGACCTCATAGCACGTGGGAGTGAGAGAGAGACAGACATTTGAATAAGAGGATGGTAATTCAGTGTGCTCAGTGCAGTGTGGTGAGTTTGAGAGAGGGCATCTAACTCAGGAGATGGGGAGGTGGGATGGAGGTTCAGTGGAGGCCTCCTGCAGGAGGTAATATCCAAGCTGAGTTCTAAAGAAAATTGAAGTTTGCCATGAAAGGGATAAGGTGCGAAGGTACTCCTGGTGGAGGATCAGCCTGAGCAAAGGCAGGAAAATGAGAAAAATTACATTGGTTGTGGGTGGACTAGGGGGTAGGTAATAGGAAGATGGCAGCTTTGTGGATTTCAAGCCTGAAGTAAGAGACTGAGGGTGATGTGAGATGAGTCCTGTGAAGCTAGCTGGCCAGGTGAGGGAAGGCCCCTATAGGAGCTTAGAGTTGGTCTCTAGATTAATGGGGAGTCTTTAGAGGGTCTGATGTGTGCTTTGGGGGCAAAGTGAAGGTTGGCTTGGTAGGCAGGAGGAAAGTAGGAACCTGGGGTCAGAGAAGTTAGTTTGAGGCCTTTGGTGTTGGGGTGAGGGGGAGAAAGAACACATAAGGCTTTCTCTAGTTTCCCCCTCTTTTCTCTCTGCATCCAAGGTTAAGTTACTGAGGTTGGCTCTTTGATTCTAGTTTCTGTCCCCACTAAGGGGCCTCAGGTGAGTAACTTATTTGCAAACTTCTCACCCGTGGGTTCTGACCTTTGAAAGCAAGGCTTCTGGCTCACATTCTGGTGCCACAGAGTGCAGCCCATTGACCTCCCCGTCTGTGGGGTGAAGGGGCCTGGCTGCACTCATTAATTCTCATGACCTGTCCATGTAGTTTATGAACACGAGTCCGTAGTCCTTTTGTGTGTACTGTCTCAGAGCCAGCCCCGAGGTAGATTCTAGGGGCATGAAGATAAGTAAGGATAGTTAATGCCCTCACTGAGCTTGTCATTTACTGGGAGATAGACATAAAATTAAAAGGCAGTATAATTTGTGCCAGTAGGTCTAGTGGTAGCAGGAATATTAGTAACATTAACATCAGTGGTTCCAGAATGAGACACATTTTTCAGCTGTAACTTATGTGGAAATAGAGAATATAAATTTAGGTCATGTCTAAATCACTCTGGTTTTTGAGAATATGGTATTACAATAATTTATTCATTAGAGTACATAATTGATGACCTTCCATGGTTGCTCCTGCTGTAAGCTCCCATGCATTTGATTTTCATGGAGGGAAGGAGCAGGAGGGAGGTCCTTATCTAATACCATATCTTTCTACTTGTTTCCCTTCAAAACACTCTTTGACCAACTTTTAGCACCTAGAATGACCATGTAATCTCATTTTCCTTCCACTCCAGTATCTAAATATAAAAGAGGACTGCAGTGCCATGGCTTTCTGTGCTAAAATGAGGAGCTCCAAGAAGGCGGAGATGAATCTGGAGGCCCCTGAGCCGGGGGTGGAGGTGCTCTTCTACCTGTCGGATAGGGAGCCTCTCCGGCTGGGCGGTGGAGAGTACACGGCGGAGGAGCTGTGCATCCGGGCGGCGCAGGAGTGCTGTGAGTACCAGCAGCTGCCCAGGGCCCTAGCAGGGCCTGGTCTCTGCCCCTGGCAGCTCCACTGGGGGAAAGAGGAGTGGGCTCGGGGGCTCAGCTGTTCTGCCCAGCCTCAATCACTGACTGACATTCAACCTTATGCCGGTGGATTAATTCTGAGAATTTCACTTTTTACTGTCTTCACTGCAACGTGACTTATTCCTTCTCTGTCACTAATGGGGTCTGAGAAAATGATGCTTAGTTTTCTAATTTCCCCTGTATCTATGAAATTGGAATAATGTCAGCACTAAATGAATAAAGCACAAAGCTACAAGCTCAGTAAGTACCATCTCTCAGTATGTTAATAATTTAAAACTTCTGAAAAATGTCATCTGTCCTTATGCTGCCATGGCCTGCCTCTTTTGTGCCTGACACCCACCTCCCTGCCCCAGCAATATCGTGATGCTAAATTGAAGTGAGAAGTTAAGTGTCACTTTGTGGCTTTGTCAGCTTGCCAAGTTGTGAAAAGGAAGGACAGTGAAGCTGTGAACAACACAATCCTTTTATATATATATATATATATATATTTTTTTTTTTTTTTTTAAGTGAGACTTGTCTTACTAAAGTTAGCCCATTGCCCTCAGAAGGTGGGAAGCCAAACTAACAAAATAAAGCCCTTTTCATTATCCTTTAAACTTGGGGTCATTGGCAGTTTTTGCCTACCTGCTTTTAAATGACAGGTGAAGTTAATTGATAGAAACTGAAAGGTCTAATCCACTTGGAGCTTGGTGATGGTTGTACAGCTTTGTAAATATATGAAAATTCATTGAATTATACACTTAAAATGGGCGAACTTTTTGGTAATGCAAATTTCAGTAAAGCTGTTTTTAAAAAATCAACTCATTTCATCATGGTGGATTCACTAGCTATGATGGCAGGTAGCCTGATCCGTTGCTTTACTTACATCATCTTTATTCCTCAGAGCAACTCTGAGGATTATTACAATGGGGGTAGCGGGGGGATTGTATGGCTGTTGCCAGAATAAGCTACCTTGTCTCAGAGCCAGCCTTGAGTTAGGTTTGTCTAGAAAACCCATTTTCTTTCTGATCTGTCTTTCTGCTTAAAATTCTTTAAATACCAGAGTTCAAATAAAAGGGGAGAGGTTGGTGTGACAGCAGCTTTAAAAGTATTTGTAATTATTAATAGCCAAACAACTAGATGTAGATTGGTGGTTCTAAGACATTTTTAAAAACATTTTTCCCCCTTTCTCTTAAGATTTGGTTTATGGTGTTTATTCTCTTAGACAAATGTCTTGCCATTAGCATAGCAGCTTTAAACCTTAGTTTGTTAGCAAGGATCGTTTGTGCAGAATTGTCAGGCTGCAGTTAGTGAGAGGTTGAGGAATTGCTGTTACAAGAGGTAAGAGGGAGAGCCTGTGAATCTGAAGACAGACTCAGCCCCTATATCCTGTTACTCTGAGCTCAGGGTCAGTTTGGGGCATCAGTTTTTAAGCCCAGTCTGTAGAGGATGCGGAGAAGGCGATGGCACCCCACTCCAGTACTCTTGCCTGGAAAATCCCATGGACGGAGGAGCCTGGTGGGCTGCAGTCCAGGGGGTCACTAAGAGTCGGATACGACTGAGCGACTTCACTTTCACTTTTCACTTTCATGCATTGGAGAAGGAAATGGCAACCCACTCCAGTGTTCTTGCCTGGAGAATCCCAGGGATGGGGGAACCTGGTGGGCTGTCATCTATGGGGTCGCACAGAGTCGGACATGACTGAAGTGACTTAGTAGCTGAAGAGGATGATTATTAGCTTTTGTAACCAACTCAGGGGATTGTTGCAGAAATTAATATATGAATATGAAATACCACAGATTCTTGTAGCTTTTATTATTATTATGGTACATGATGTTTTGGGGGCAGTATTCTCATTTTTTACCAATATGCTGCTGCCGCTAAGTCGCTTTAGTTGTGTCCAACTCTATGCAACCCCATAGACGGCAGCCCACCAGGCTCCCCCGTCCCTGGGATTCTCCAGGCAAGAACACTGGAGTGGGTTGCCATTTCCTTCTCCAATGCATGAAAGTGAAAAGTGAAAGTGAAGTCGCTCAGTCGCGTCCGACCCTCAGCGACCCCATGGACTGCAGCCTTCCAGGCTCCTCCGTCCATGGGATTTTCCAGGCAAGAGTACTGGAGTGGGGTGCCATTGCCGTCTCCGTTTTACCAATATAGATAGGATAGAGTTTTGTTCTTTTATCTCTCATGATTTTACCTCCCTCGGTAGCTCTATCTGGATTTGAATGCCAGTCTTGCATTTTACTAGTTAAACAACCTTGAATCAGACTAAATCTCAGAGTTTCTTTGTAAAATGGCAGAAATAATAGTTAACCACAAGAGGTATTAGGAGAATTAAAAGGTAGTAGATGTAGAGTATGCTAGCCTGATGCCTGATACTAAGTCCTCAGTAAATGTTGGTACTATGTAGGTATCTTTGATCTTCTTTTTTTAAGTAGTGATATTGTCTGAATCAGACCTGGGATAGAATTGTAGACTTATCTGTTTGATTACAGATAAATTACGCTTCAAATACGTGTTTCATATTCAAATATGGATATCTATAAAGAAAAGCTGGGTTTCCAGAGCAGTCCACAGAAGCCAGTTTATGAATGAAAATCCATTGTTTACCTGAAATATAGTCCTAGTAATACTGGATCCAAAAGCCATTTACCATAGTTTCCAATGGAAAATGCTCTTTGAAGTTTAGCTCCATCTTCTCTGCTACATGGAGTAGTGTGACTCTGAAGAAGTAACTCCCAAATAACTTGAGAAACGGAAGTTGAGGTATTCAGCAGAAGCATGAAGAAGCCAAGAAACCTGTAACTACTTAGTGTATGCATAGGAGAGAGTCCCTGCCTAGCTGGGCAGGGTCCGTGGGGGCCCCCGTCAGTGTCCATCTCTCTCCACGCATCTGCGTTGGGAATCAAGTGCCAGCTACCTCATGTCCCCCCCGCCCTCCTTTTTTTTGTTTGCCATACAAGTTCATTGTATCTTTGTTTGAGGCCTGACCACACATGAAAATATCAACAATAATTGATTATTTGTAATCATTCTCCCACCTTCTCCCACACTTTTAGATTACAGGTGTGTGTAATTTTAATCATGGGCTCAGAAGTTGAGTGGAAAGGTACTTTCCTGGCTTCGTCGTCTCCCTAATCTCTTCTAACATCCTTGCATCAAAGGAGGTAGTTAGTTGAATAGGGAGGCAAGGCCACCTGTGGTCAACAGTTATGCTCTTGCTAGTTGGCTACTAGTAAAAAATACTTCAATAACTATACAGAGTACTTTAAAAGTGTATAATGGTAATAGATTTTAATCACTTTGGTTATTTATTCCAACACACAATTCACACACTACTGCCAGGAACGTATTTGCATGTTTAATGTGTAATCAGAGTATGTTAGAACTGCTTAAACACAGTTTAGGAGTGTAGGAGATAGATCAAGGATTTCTCAAATTCTAAGAGTGCTTCTCACTGTGATTAGCAAGGTGGAAAACAGGTGGAGTCTGGGACTCTCTCAGATGGCCTTTTTTTCTTTGAAGCAGAATTTGGTAAGACTGTCACAGACACTGTAATGAGAAATACTATTAGACTTTTATTTTTAAATGGTTTTTTACCTGGTTTGCCAGGCGCTATAGTCCATATTCCTGGGGAGCCATAATTTTTTATTATTATGTTTAAAACTGCCTGATTGTGCATGGTTCAAGTTGTATTTAGCTCTAAGAGGATGCAAATATGACCTGGATTCTTTTTGAATGAGAGAATTGCTGGTCTTTGCATATGTGGTGCTTTGGAAAAAGATGGCCAGATCTCTCTGTCTTTAATTTTTTTGATCCATTCTTTACTTTTCCCCAGGTATCTCTCCTCTGTGTCACAACCTCTTTGCCCTGTATGACGAGAACACCAAGCTCTGGTATGCTCCGAATCGCACCGTCACTGTCGACGACAAAACGTCACTCCGGCTTCACTACCGGATGAGGTATGGTGCCTGCCCGTCTCCCTTGTGCAGTGGCGCCCGGCGGTTAGCCTGGAGGCCTGAGTCACTTACCAAGAGGCAGTGTAGTCATTTTTGTAATCTGTAAGTTTTGTATTTGCTTGCTGTGAGAAAAGACTTCTTCAGTATTTGGAAAACAATTCAAGATGAGTTTGATCACCTTCCTCTGCTGCATTTTAGAAAAGAAATCATTAAAAAGCAGAGGGTATTTTGAATAGAATTAGTACCTTACAGCAGAGTTTTTCATTCAGCGAATTATGGTTATGAGTTTAATTTAGGGAGTTATGACCAGAAATTTTTTTAGAGAGAGAGATGGATGAGAATAGATAATATCAGCATATATACATAACCTAAGAATATTGTTTTTATTTTTATTTATTTATTTATTTTTAAAGAATATTGTTTTTAGATCTGTAGTTTGAGATTAATCTGTATGTTCTAGGTCATGGTATAATAAAATGTTTCTTAATATATAATCCGTATGTATTGGCTCGTTGTATAATAAGGTGTTTCTTACTAGAGAGCTTGAGAAACACTGCTAAAGTGGAGACCTAGAAATCCTAGCTTGGTCTTGTTCTAAAGAGGTAGGTGTTTCAACCCACTGCCTGAGGACTTTGGTCTAGTGGGGCTATAATTTTTCTTCTAGTGAATATTTTATCTTTCCTCCCATATTGTAGACTTTGTGAAATGTCACATAGTCTCCTAAGGTGGCATAGTCAGTACTTCATCACTATAATCTCTTGAGTTTATAAGCATGTTTGAAATGTATGTTGAATTGGAAGTATGTTTATGAGATACTAGTTAACCACAAGCTTCCCTTTAGCTCAGTCAGTAAAGAATCTGCCTGCAATGCAGGAGACCCAGGTTCGATTCCTGGGTTGGGAAAATTGTCTGGAGAAGGAAATGGCAACCCACTCCAGTATGCTTGCTTGGAGAATCCCATGGACAGAGGAACCTGGAGGGCTGTAGTCCATGGGGTCACAAGAATCAGACACAACTTAGCAACTAAACCACTTACCACCAGTTAACCATAGGTTCACAATGTATTTAGCAGAGAAGCTAATAAATAGGGTGAATCCTTTTTGAAAAGAATCTTAACATACCCAGAGGGGATTAAGTCAGTGAGTTGGCTCAGGTGCTACTGGAATGCAGGGTCATGTAGAACAGCCTGGGGATCTCAGAGGCTCTCCACAGTACCTTTACTGCTATTTCCATTGATGGGTCAGTAGAGTTATTACCATTCTGCAGTGGCTGGGTGTTTTTCTCAGCGGAAGCTGAACCAGATGTACGTTCTTTGATAAGCATCCTGGGCTGACTTTTCTCCTCCCTCCTCACTCACCCTCGGTCTGACCTTGAGAGGTGTGTGTCATGAGAGATTTCATGCCCCAGGTTTAGGGAAATGTTCGTCCCACCCAGCTGAGCCTTCTGGCTAAATTTGGATTTATTTTTCAGAGTGTAATCCTGTTTCTGTGGCCTGGGGGTTGGCTCTGCAACCCAACATTGAAGCATGTATTTGTAGCTCGGAGTCTGGGAAGGAGGCTTGTCACTCAGTTCTAGTTCTTTCCCTCTAGGTTTTTAGACTCAGATTCTAGAATGATAGAATATGGGACTTGGAAGGGACTTGAGTTTGCCTGATTCAGCTCTTCCTGTTTTTTAGGGGGAAACTGATGTCCAAAAAAGACAAGTGAGTTACTCAAAGTTACATACATAATGACTCGTTTTGTTAGCACTAGAATCCTCTTGGTTGGTCATGTGAATGCCTCATGATGAAAAGCTGTCTTTCACAGCTCCCCATTTCTGTTGGGAATTCCCAGGTGGTACTAGTGGTAAAGACACCCACCCCAACCCCCATCGCCAGTGCAGGCAATGTAAGAGACCCAAGTTTGATCCCTGGGTTGAGAAGATTCCCTGGAGAATGAAATGGCAACCCGCTCCAGTATTCATGCCTGGAGAATCCCATGGACAGAGGAATCTTGTGGGCAACAGACCATGGGGTCTCACAGAGTTGGATACACACACACACGTTCCCGTTAGCTGCCAGGAAGTTCACGGCTGCCTCAATTTCGGCAGCTTGACTTTGTACCTGACATTGCGCTTCAACAGGATATTGCCTTGTTACCACAAACTCTTTGAACTTGGAAAGATCCCACCCTAAGCTAAGACATTTGCATTACAACAAACTATATAATTTTGAAACCTCATCATCTCACCACTAAAGAAGGTGTAATATGAAAATAAATGTTGGTGACTATTTCAGTGGAATCCCAGCTCTATTTGGGGCAGTATTTTTGTATTTTAATTATAGTTTTCTGCTTTCAGATAATTTTTTAGCTATCGTTTTATGATTTAGCTTAATATAAGACAAACATATTCTTTATTCCTTTTAAGAAAATCTAAATGAATTTCACTATCCATTAGTCAGATTCTATAGAAACCTAAAGAGAGTTTGTTGTATATAATATCTGTACATAAGCTTAGACTATGTAATCATCTGTAGTATAATTTTCTCAAAAACTTACAAGGAAGGCATATCTCTCATTGATGGGTCTATCTGTCTGATAATCCCTTCCTCCCTCCTTCCTTCCTGCAGTATTCTTCCACATCATTCTGCAAAGGAATATAGTCCATTATCATACTACATTTATTTAGGTCATCCTTAATTTTTTTCCATTAGCATGTTGTAATATCAGGAATTGGTGGCCCAGGTTTAATAATTAATTATGAAAGGAGTGTACAATTTCTATCTTGAGGGTACTTACTGGTTTAGTCTTAATAGTGATTAAGTAGGTGTTGATTTTTTTTTTTTCCTTGAAACATTTCCATTGTTACACTTATTATATGTTTTTCTTGAAGTATAGTGAATTTGTAATTTGTTTCATATGTATAGCGTAATGATTCGATCTATTTTTTAAAAGATTTACTTATTTTACTTTCTGGTTGTGGTGGGTCTGTGTTGCTGCATGCAGGCTTTCCCTAGCGGTGAGTGGGGGGCTACTCTTTGTTGTGGTGTGCGGGCTTCACGCTGCAGTGGCTGCTCTTATTGTACAGTGCTGGCTCTAGTCACTCGGGCTTCAGTAGTTGCGGCCTGAGCCCTCAGTAGTTGAGGCTCCTGGGCTCTTAGAGCAAAGGCCCAATACTTGTGGCTCACAGGCTTAGTTGCTCCATGGCATGTAGAATCTTCCAGATCAGGGATTGAACTGGTGTCCCTTGCATTGCAAGGTGGAGTCTTAACCATTGGACCACTGGGGAAGCCCTGCGATTCAGTATTTTTTATTTAATTTTATTTAAAGTTATTACAAAATAATGGCTATATTGCCCTGTGCCACATAATATATCCTTGTTACTTATGGAAGATGTTGATTTTGGCAGTCACTAATCTAAAGGTTTTTTTCATTTTAGTGTCTTGTTAAATAGAGAGCTATCAGTCTCTAACTATAGGCAATTTCCAGAGAGCCAGCCTTGTTTTAGGCTCCCTTCAGCCTTTCTGTAGTGAAGACGTTGTACGTTGCCTTATCTTGTTGAACATCTTACCAAAAGGATTCCAAGGCAAGGCTGGTCTCACAGCACTCAAAGACGGCAACCTTGGAAAATGTCCTCGTTCAGTCCCAAGGTGGTATGCTGGGTGCGTGGCTCTTTATCATAGAAACTCAGCGGGGATGTGGGAAATCCATAGTTCCTACTGGTTCAGGGAAAATCTGTCATCAATTCTGCTGTTTCAGACAGCTTCCTCTACCCTTGACATCCCTTTACCTCATTATCCCAAGTAATCTTCCATGCGTGCTGCATGCTAAGTCTCTTCAAAGAGTCATGTCCGACTCTTTGCTACCCCATGGACTGGGGCCCACGAGGCTCCACATGAGAATACTGGAGTTGGTTGCCATATCCTCTTCCAGGGATCTTCCCGACACAGGAATCGAACCCTCATCTCTTAATGTCTCCTGCATTGGCAGGCAGGTTCTTTACCACTGGCGCCACCTGGGGAGCCCAGAAGTGGAAATGTTAGTTGTTCAGTTGTGTCTAACTCTTTGCAACCCCGTGGACTATAGCCTGCTAGGATCCTCGGTCCATGGGAGTTTGCAGGCAAGAATACTAGAGTGGGTTGCCATTTCCTTTTCCAGGGGATCTTCCCAACCCAGGGATTACACCCGCATGTCCTGCACTGGCAGGTGGATTCTTTCCCACTGCACCACCTGGGAATCGTATCTCTTTGTGAGAGGCCTGCTTTGAGCCTTTGTGTATGGAGAGCTTGGCACATAAATAGCACTTGGAAGCTCTAAGTTACTGTCTTCATCATCCTATTTAGACCTCTCACCTGTCTCCTCCCAGGCAGGACCACCCAGAACTTATAGTAGATCATTAGCTTGTTCTATGAATGATGAGAATGCTCCATTTTGGATTTCCCTCAGTGGTCCGAGGAGTCCGCCACGGCCTTGTCCCTCTTTTTCTGTCCCAGCTTCAGATTTCCTGCTTAGCCGCTGGGGCTGGTTCACCTCTTACTGTCTGTCTGCCCAGGGCAGCCAGTCCTAGAGGAGTCCTCCTGGCCTGTGCTCTGTTCTGCCCTTGAAGAGCAGGCTTCTCAGCCTGGGGGCAGCATGGATGCCAGCTTCTTGGGCAGCTGAGAGCTACAGGCTTCTACTTTCACGTGGGAGGGTATAGATGGGGACAGTCTTGTAGCTGCAGTTATGCTGCATGTGGACTCTGTAGATATATGGCTTTTTTCTGCCTGAGAGAGAGATGCCAAAGGCCACAGTCAAGTTATTAGTCACTTCGGTAAGTTACATAAAAGACGGGTTATAGAGAATCACTGGAAAGTTGTAAAATGTTGATTTTACCTTTAAAGTAACTTCTTACCCATCCTTCCCATTTTAATGACTACTTCTTGAATTAGGTCATTCATTTGCTGTTCATACATCCAACAAGCGTGTATTAAGCACCTGTTCTGTGCCAGGCGCTGTGGATTTAGTGATGAGCAGGACGGCTGAGGCCTCTGCCCCACGAAGCTCACGGCGTTGCCCAGGTGGTTGCCGCGGGAACCTGTTGTCTCTCGGCCTCTCTCGTTTCAGTCCATCTTCCAGGCAGATCCTGCCTCTCGTTGGTTTGGCTCACGGTCTTGCCTCTGCCTTCTGTGCCTGGTCTAGACTCCATAGCCTGCCTGGTGTTTGTTTAGTCTAGTCCCAACGCCCTTCCCAACCCTTTACCCTTCCCTGCCACTGCCCCAGCAGTGGGGGCAGCTTCTCCCTCCTTGGTCCTCCATTGAATCTTACTCGAGACTCTCATGTTTAAGAAAAACTTAGCTATGAGGCACAGTGCCTAGGGTTCACAGTGTTGTTAGGTCCCCACAGAAGTGTTTTAATTTCATTTAAGTTAAGAAAAAAAGAAATCCAACCTGGATTATATTCAACTTTATACCACCACAGTTGTTATATTTATATTTACCTGTAATATTTTTGTTATGGAGGAAAGGAAAGCTGTGTGAGGTCCATGGAAGTCACCGTGTAGCCCTGTCTGTGAGATGTGCCCTCTGGTCTGCTGCTTTGACATTACTGTTGAATTTGCCTGATTGCCTCTAGACAGGGGATTCACAGCAGGCAGGGGCTGTGCCTGAGAACCGCTGGCCTTCCAGAGCCTGGCCAGGTCCTGCATGCCCCACATTCTGCCAGGATAGCTCTCTGACAGGTGCATGGGTTCAATGGCAACTCCTTTTGAGGAGTAGATTTTATTTGTTCCTTCCTCATGCTATCATGGTTTATCCTCAGCACATGGGCATGTCAAGGGAGAGAGACCCAGGGACCTGCTGAGTCTGTAACTTAAAGCTGTCCTGGATCAGTTTGGCTTACTCACCTTCATACCTTCCAGAATCCCTGGTGTTTCTGTTATAGGTGGCAGAGAAAAGAAGTAGTGGAGAAAACATGCTCTTGATCTTAGGTCACCTACTCTCTTGGAACCTCAGTTTTCCTCCTCTATAAAATGGAAGTGGTGAAACATAACTTGTACAATTACTGTAACCATTAAGTAGCATATATAAAGTGTTCATTAGGTCAGGGTACTGCAGCTGATGCTTGAAATAGTGTGCATGTATTTCTTCTGTTTTAAAACTTTGTTCATTGTAAGATAAAGTATCAGTAACAGCAATCTGAAAAATAGGAAACACTGCTATATTAACTGTATGTCTTAACTGTGTGATGAAGCTAGATTTCAGAAATATTAAACTGAATGAAATAGGTCTTGGGTTCAAGGTAGGCTGGCATCATAAAGGTGGAGCAAGTGGCTGGGCCAACTTCTAGTTCTAGTCAGCAGTGTTTTCCTGTTTAGGAAGACATAGTGGAAAGTCAGAGGTGCTATCTCCGTGATCTTAAGGAAGTCACCTTATCTCCTTGAGTCATAGGCGAGGTTCCAGCAGGATGCTCTTCACAGAGTGCAGTAAGAATGAAAGAAAAGGACCTTATAAACAGTGAAGTGCTTACCCAGATGAAAGGTCTGTCTGTTTGCTTACTTCTCAGGGAAGTTTAGCCTGCGGCACTGATCACCCTGGGTAGAACCAGGACTCCCCTCCCATGCATGCCAGGGTCCTCTTTCCCATGATTAACCGTCATCTTCCTGCCTTTCAGGTTCTATTTCACCAACTGGCATGGGACCAACGACAATGAACAATCAGTATGGCGACATTCTCCAAAGAAGCAGAAAAACGGCTATGAGAAAAAAAAAGTTCCAGATGCAACACCTCTCCTTGACGCCAGCTCGCTGGAGTATCTGTTTGCTCAGGTAAGACGTTTGGGCCCAGGGAAGCCTGGAGTTCGTGGAGTGGGTAAGACATGGCAGGGGTCAGATTCCCTGGTGCAGCCGACCGTGGTGGCCGCTTAGATGCTTTATGACCTGTTCCGTGGGTCGTTCTCGCCAGCCTGGACTTGCTCCCGGTGAGGGGAAGAGAAGGCAGTTCAGCATCCAGTGGGGGCTGGTTATCCACTTGTGGGCCTTTCCCCATCCCTTGTTCCCCCAACCCCATTCAATTCCTCTCTGTGGTGCCTCTGCACCGAGAGCAGAGGGGAGCTCTAAGTGAGGGATGGTGTCATTGAGCAGGGTTGGTCATGAAGGTGCTTCTCAGCAGTCACAGAGGGCAAGGAGGTGGCTGCTCTGAGTCATAGCGGTGGTGAGTGGAATGGTTAGACACTAGAGAAAAGCCAGAAAGTGAAGTTCAAGTCACCCGAATTATATTAACTTGAGATAACTAGCATTTTTATTTGTGTGCTTCCTGATTTTATCATTGGAGAAGGCAATGGCACCCCACTCCAGTACTCTTGCCTGGAAAATCCCATGGACGGAGGAGCCTGGTAGGCTGCAGATATGTACCATGCACTCGTAGTATCTGAAAATATCTTATTCGGAGTGTCTGTGTACTTCTTGCTAAGCTGCTGCAGATACTGTGGTGAGCAAGACAGACATGGTCTCTGCAAGCCCCAGATATTTAATTGAATTGGACAAACAAAACAAGCAGATAAAATGATACATAGATAATACACAAGGAATTGTGAAAAGTTCTATGAACGAAAAAGCTTTTGTTGTAAGGAATGTGGGGAGGGAGGTTTGAATGGGGAGAGCTAATTTAAATAGTATAATCAGAGGTCTCTCCAAAGAGGTGGCATTTGTACTGAACTTTGAAGAATAAAAAAGTGTCTGCATTTCTCAGGGAGCAGTAGGGAAAGTATTTCTTTGGAGAGGAGCAAAGTTTTTCAAAGGCAGCACTGTTGACACTTGGGGCTGGATGATTCTCTGCTGTAAGGCGCTGGGCACTGTGGAATATTTACGTGCACCCCTGGCCTCCCTGCTCCTTGGGTGCCAAGTAGCATCATCGTTGTGGCAGTAGAGTTGGAGGGAAATGGATGGATCTGCGATTAATTTTGGAGGTGGACTTGATGTGACTTGCTGTGAAGTTGGATGTGAAAGGTTGAGGGTGGAAGCATCGAAGATGATTTTGAGATTTGTATTTTGGGCAGTGTCTGACAGATAATGGAGTGATTCCCTGCATAGGAAAGAGTGGATGCAGCAGGTTGGAAAAGGGGGGATGGAAACAAGGAGCCCTCTTTCAGAGATACCTGTGAGATATGCAAGTGGAGATTCCTGGTAGGAAGTTGAGTATGATACTGGAATCCAGAGGAAAAGCCAGCCTTCATTTAACTAGTCATTGTTTCTAAACGTTTTTGGTTTTTTGTCCCCCTGTTACACTATCACTGTTACAAAACAGCCTCAAATATATTTCTGAATATGTGTTCTCCTTATTATTTCCTTAGGATGTAGTGTTTCACATTTGGGTTTTGTGTCACAGTCGTCATCTATACAGCTTTAGTTATTGATTGCACTTTCCATAACATATCTGAGGAGTGGCCTCAGAGACTGCAGAGAAGTGAAACAGCACAGCCCTGGGCAGATACTGTGTGGAAAAAGTAAAGTGAACCGGCGATTTTCACATTGGCCTTTTTGAATCCAGCCTCCCAGTTTTACACATATTCATGTCCGAGATTGATTCTTTTACTTTTTTGGAAGAAAAAGTGTAAAGAAAGAGTGCCCCATACTTCAGGAGTGAGTATGAGATTAGAATCTGACATTTCAGAGCTTCGGGAATGAATTACTTGAGGTAGTTGTACAGTGATGTTTACAGAAAATCACAGCCAGATGAAACAGTTTCGAATTTTGTTCTCTTTCACACACACTGCTGACAGAGATGATTGTTGTTGGTCCTAAGTAATTTATAGAAGCAGTCAGTGTCCTATTCTCACTGACAGAAACCAGCAGTCCTGCCTTGAAAAAAGGAGAACGGCAGCGGTGAGAACCCTTCATCCAAAACCCATTAAAGTTGCTTCAGGGAAAGCGAGTGTCTTCCTGATGTAGGACCACCACCCCAGACTTCATGTCTGCCTCTTTCCAAGCTGGAGAAAGGCTAACAGTCCCTTCCTGAGAGCTTGGTCCACTTGCAGTCGGTGAGAAGAGACCGAGTGTGACTGTGGCTCCGTGTTGCAGAGCCGCAGCCCTGTAGTCACATCTGGTCTGATACCCATTGCCCTCCACCCCTCACCACACGCACACACTCATGAGGTCCCCAGCGCCCACAGGGCTATGTCTTTATACTTGTCTTTGGTTTTGGTAACTACTTGAGGTTATGTATTTCCATTTGTTCTTCTTTCTTTTCTGGAGTCTCCATGAGATCAGGGATGTGGTTTGGTCTGCTGCTAGCACCTTGAATAGCTGGCCCATAATTAGTTCTTGTTAGTCAATAATTACCAACTGAGTGAGTGATGTTATTTAACCTTTTGGTGCCTTAGATTCCTCATCTGTTAGGCAGAGTTGGTGGTGGTAGCATCCCCCTCATAGGGCTGTTGTAAAGATTAAATGAAATAGTGAATGAGGAACCTCGCACAGTGCCTAGCACTCAGGGCAGGGCTTAATAAAGGGGACTGAGCAGTGATGTTATTGTCATTACTCTGTACAAGACAGGTACATATTGGCCGCTGCTTTTTAGTTTTCATTTTTGTTTTCTGAAGCCCTCATGGACTCTTGGAATGTGTGGCATACCTCCATGAGTGAGGGGTTGTATTTTGAGGATGCGTTTCACTATTAGAAACTTTAACAGCAGATGTTGAAAAAACTCACATGTGGTCATAACCCAGTGTAGAATCTGGATTCCTTCTCCTTTCTGTAAATCTACATCAGGAGGGAGGTGGGTGCTCAGTTCATTGTGGAGCTAACAAATGATCAAACCCCAGCCAGCTGTCACCTCCCATGCCCTGGTGCAGTCCAAGCCTAGTACATGCTACTTTTTACCATCACTTCCATGGGAAGCCCTGTGGAGGGGCTTCATGACTTTTAAAGGAATGAATTAACCTGGGGAAAACATTTCCCAAGCCCTTTCATACCCAACTGTTGAGAAAGAGGTGCCAGGGAAACTAAATCTCATTAGTCTCATTGCTGTACTGCATTTTGGGTGGCACTTCCCTGTGTGGGGAACCTTCCTCCTAAGATCAGAAATGTGGGTGGATGCTTAAAACTTAAGTGGTGATTCATTTCTTCTCATCTCTGTTCCAAAGGGACAGTATGATTTGGTCAAATGCCTGGCTCCCATTCGAGACCCCAAGACGGAGCAGGATGGGCACGACATTGAGAATGAGTGTCTTGGGATGGCCGTGCTGGCCATCTCCCACTATGCCATGATGAAGAAGATGCAATTGCCAGAACTCCCCAAGGACATCAGGTAAACCTTCCTGCTGGCTGAAAAACTGATTGTGGGGATGGTGTTATTTTTATACATTCTCATACACCTCAGTGGTTGGCTGACTACTGCCTTCTGCAGAGCCAGCTTTTTTTAAGAATATTTATAATAAAAGGTAGTACAATTATCATTGTGTCCTGAATTGGAATGTTGGCTGACGACCTCAGAAATGTGTACTAGGGTGAAAGTTCTGGGCTGGGTCGCCAGTCAAATGAGTGGCCCACATGCCCTCCCCCTTGCTCTCTGCCCATGCTGGGCATTGGCATCTGTCCCTGCACTTTTTCCTTTTGTGCTGGATCTGTCCTAAAATCCTTCTTGATGTAGCTCTAATGCAGCTGCTATCATTTCCAGCCTGTACTGGTTCACTGGAGAGCTGTTAATTCCAATGTGAAGCACGATCAACTGTTACCTTAAGAAAATTATATTTACTTAAAAATTATCATTTGCAAGCAAGTCCTTCTGAAGGAATATTCAATCTGTATAACTTCCACCTATCTATGAAATACTAATATAATTTTTATTTTATTTTTTTGGCCACCCACCCATCATGGGGGAAATCTTAGTTCTCCAGCCAGGGTCAAACTGATGCTCTCTGCAGTGTAAACACAGTCTTAACCATTGGACCACCAGGGAAGTCTGGAAATATACTTTTTAAATCAATGCACTATTATGTCTGTCCCAAGACAGTCACTTTAAGAGGGGATTATTTCTAGCAGTGTTATTTGTGATAGGTGGCATGCGCCTTCTCGTAAGGCTACATCTTGTGTCTCCCTGCCCTTGCCCAGAGTCTGGAGCAGATCACAAGGTGCTCCTCAGAAATGCAGGGACTGGTGAGACACATGCTGCGCTGTTTTCTCCTGTTTCTGTGGCGCTTGCTCTGGGGATCTCTGTATTTTTGCATGAGGCTAAAGTTAAAAATAGCTCTCCTCTGACCTTCCCCTCCGTTACATTAATCTAAAAAAGAAGTTACAGTATTTGTTGGGGACAAATTTCAAGCTCCACAGTTTTCCGCTGTTGTGAAACTATCAGTGCGGCAGGGATTCCCCTGTGCTGGGTGCTTTCTCAGGCTGAGTCTCCCCACTTGTTTTACCGCCAGCAGACTTGCTCTCTTTTTTCTCGGGTGTTCGTACCCCTCTTAAAGCTGGGTCTTGTTCTCACAGTGTATCCATTTGCTGTGATTCTTAGTCATAGATACTCTCTCATTAGCACCTGGATGGTTAACTAATCTTTCACTTTATCTGTTGATCCATTTAATGTATCTGGGACATTTGCACACAGCAAACACTAGGTCTTTTGTATTTGATTAGCTTTTATGTGTTTTTCCTATTTCTTATAAAGGCAACCTGTGATCTTTATAGAAAAACTGTCAAATAGATGTGCAAGTAGAACGTGTGAAGCATCTGCCATCACTCTTGACACCTTCCAGGTGGCTTTCTAACCGCTGAGGTTCTGGCTGAACCTTAGCAACAGTGTGTTCATGTGAACGCAGTGTACGTGGGAAGGAACAGTGACGTTAGCAAACAAAAACACAAAGCTGCCATTTTGCTGCCTGCTTTTGTGACCCAGAAAATCTGATGATTCCTGTAGGAATTTCCATTTCAGTAAAATCTATGGAACAGGTACTTGTCTCTCTTCTTTCAGTCCCTGTTCACCTCCATCTCCCTATGATTGTCATCCTGAGTTTTACTCCAAGACCTCTGGGAGTAGAACCTTTCTCATTTGGCAACACAGAGAAGGAAGGGTTACAGGCTTACGTTTGTTTCTGAGCTATTCTGCTAACCTATACATAAAAAAGAGATTTTTTTCTTTCAAACTTTCTTTTAGCTACAAGCGATATATTCCAGAAACATTGAATAAGTCCATCAGACAGAGGAACCTTCTCACCAGGATGCGGATAAATAATGTTTTCAAGGATTTTCTAAAGGAGTTTAACAACAAGACCATTTGTGACAGCAGCGTGTCCACGCACGACCTGAAGGTGAAATACCTGGCTACCTTGGAAACTTTGACAAAACATTATGGTGCTGAAATATTTGAGACTTCCATGCTACTGATTTCATCAGAAAATGAGATGAATCGGTTCCATCCAAATGATAGTGGAAATGTTCTCTGCTATGAAGTGATGGTGACTGGAAATCTTGGAATCCAGTGGAGACAGAAACCACATGTAAGTGCCGACAGGGGCTGGTTAGAACATCCTGTGTCACGTGGTGTGTTCTGTGTATTCTGTTGGTATTATTTCTTTGCATGTTCATCACGCCTGTCAGCTGAGTTTGTTTCATGGGCTAGAGAGAGTGTATCATTCATCTTTTATTGTGTCCATGTAGCAGTAGATCTAAATAAATATTGAGTTCTGTAGGGAAATAGAGAAATGTAGCATATTGCAATATGTAATAATATAGTAATAGCAGACATTTACCAAGTGTTTACCATGTACCAAGTACTTTTCTAAGTAATTTTCATGGATTAACTCACTTATTCTTTAAATTTATGAGAGATACTACCATTTCCCCTACTTTATAGATGAACAGAAAGAGGTACAGACAAGCTAAGAAATTTGCCCAAGGTCGTAATTAACTAATAAGTGATTGTGCCAAGAATTGATTTTAGGTCTTTGGCTCCATGAAATAGGGTAATTTTTCTTGCAATTTGGAACTTCTTTTTGAAGTGTTTATTGAATGAGGCAATAGACCAGATTGGTTTAAAAGCATGGGTTTTAAAGCTAAATAGACCTGGTTCACATCCTAGCTCCACTGTTTATATTTACATGGCCTTGGGAGGGTTACTTCATATATAGTCACATATTCATTATTCATCTATAAAAAGGTAACACTTACTGTACTACCTTATAGTGTTGTTGAGAAAACTGTCATTTAGCATAGACTTATGTAATAATAAATGGTGTATAATAAATGCTCAATAAATAATTATAGCTGCTATCATCATTATTTGGGCTTCCCTGGTGGCTCAGACAGTAAAGCGTCTGCCTGCAATGTGGGAGACCCAGGTTCGATCCTTGGGTCGGAAAGATCCCCTGGAGAAGGAAATGGCAACCCACTCCACTACTCTTGCCTGGAAAATTCCATGGACAGAGGAGCCTTATAGGCTACAGTCCGTGGGGTCACAAAGAGTCGGACACGACTGAGCGGCTTCACTTCTTCTTCTACTACTATTGATGTAAAGGTGAAATTTACTTTCTACTCCTGTTTTATTCTCATGCTAAAATAATGCCAAACACTTAACAAGCACTTTCTGTGTAGTACGGGTACTATTATTAAGAACCTACCTTCTGCTCTAAGAACCCTGTGAATACATAAGATCTCTGTTTTATGGATGGGTAAATGCACGCTCAAAAAGATGACCTAACTAGTTAAATAACTGGCAGAGTCAGGATCTTATCCAGATCTCTAGTCTCCAAGACTCTGCTACACAAAATATGTAAGCTTGTACAGACACGTATGACTCCCCAAGTTATCCAAGCATGGGATTCATACCTGCCCTTGAAAATTCCAACTTGATTATGGCTGTCTAGTCAAGATAGTCAGTGGTAGATTCTAAAAGGAGAAAGCCCATGCTCAGCTGGGGGGACCTGATTGTAGATGTACGTCTAGCGGGCAGTTATTTCCGTTCCTGAATTTGCTTGTACATTACAGATTATGTTAAGAGTTTAGTCAGTGTGTCCTTTAAGGTCTTTTCCAGGGGTAGGGTCCTAAGAATCCCTGGTGGGACCTGAATAAGCCCATGGGTGCTGGCTCTCCCAGTTCCTCCATCAGTCCAGGCACTCTGGCTTTCTCTTGCTTGGCTGCAAGGCCCTATGTTCTTTTGCCAGGAGAAAATGAGAAATGCCAGGAGAAAATGAGAAAGCTGGCTTCACCCTGTCGCTTATGCATTTTATCAGATTGTTCCTGTTGAAAAGGAAAAAAACAAACTGAAACGGAAAAAACTGGAAAATAAACACAAGAAGGATGAGGAAAAAAACAAAATCCGAGAAGAGTGGAACAATTTTTCTTACTTCCCTGAGATCACTCACATTGTAATCAAGGAGTCTGTGGTCAGCATTAATAAGCAGGACAACAAAAAAATGGTAAGTTTCCTCCAGAAGTGATTCGGCCGGGGTTTGGTGCTGGGAGGGGACTTTGCTGAGGACAGTTATGCAGCACGTGCTCTTCAAGGTTCCTGTCCCCAAGAGAAAATCTTGTAATCATCTTATTTAAGCCAGAAAGTCCCTGTTGCTGACATTGACATTATCAGTGTCTGTGTTTAAGTTACCTGAGTGCGTTCTAGTGCCTTTCTTTGTTCTTCAAATGAAAACAGGATTTGTTATCTTCCCAAAGATATTTCAGTATCAATATTCAGTTCACAAAAATTAGTGGATTTGAAAAAAAATTTGGTGAGTGAGGGTTAGCATTTTCTCCCAAGGGCTCCTGCACGGCCCCCCTGCTGAGTTGGGTGGGTCACCTGGGATGAGGTCGGTGGGAAGCCCCGCTTTGCACTTGAGTGGACTGTTGGGCCGGTGGCTGTGGCCACAGTGACAGTCCTCGTCATGGTGTCAGGCACACCCAAGTGACTCTCGGACAGAGGAAGGAGTATTCAACTTCACTTCCTCTTTTCTGGTATCACTTGAGGACATGATCTAGACAGGCAGGCCAGTTTGGCAGGGGAAGTGGGAGCCCAGCCAAAACAAACATGTTTGTGTCAGGGAAGTCACGGCCGACTGCTCGTGGAAAGGACAGGATGGTGAGACACAGTGCTCCGTGCAGTAGAGGTGGTCACCTAGGGAAGTACCGTGTTTTGCCTGAAATTGGCAGATTTTACTGTGTCAAAATCCTAACACTCAGTGCTGGGAAAGAATCTGGTGATGCAGTTTAGGACAAGTGGTCATCCTTTTCTATGTAGAGTAATTAGTCTTTTGGATATACCTTTTGGGAAAGCAGTTTGATTTGTTATGTTTAGTCGCTTAGTCGCCTCCAGCTCTTCGCAACCCCGTGGACTGCAGCATGTCATGCTTCTCTGTTCTTTACTGTCTCCCAGGGTTTGCTCAGACTCATGTCCATTGAGTCGGTGCCATCCAGGCATCTCATCAGCCTTCTCCTCCTGCCCTCAGTCTTCTCCCAGCATCAGGGTCTTTTCCAGTGAGTCAGCTCTTCTCATCAGGTAGCCAAAGTTTTGGAGCTTCAGCATCAGTCCTTCCAGTGAATATCCAGGGTTGATTTCCTTTAGGATTGACTAGTTTGATCTCCTCGCTGTCCAAGATAACATGTATTAAAAGGCTTGAAAATATCTACATATCCCTCCATTCAGGAAATGAGGATCTGTCTTTCAGAAACAGTGAGATGCAGGCAGTGGGCGATGAGTGAGAATGTTTATCCCAGCAGCAGTTACTGTGTCAAAAATGCTGAAACTAACCTGCACATATGATTATAGGAAAACGAGAAAATAAAATACAACTCATCTGAGAAGTAGAATATTAGGTAAACTGCTGAATTTTTAAAAATCTGGAAGAATGCTTCATAAATGGAAAAAAGCAGAATATGAAACTTAATGGAACCAATTTTGTTTTAAAAAGTTTAAAGCATGCACATGCTGTTAGGAAAATAATCAAATATTAACAACTATTTGTTTATGATGGTATTATGAGTGATTTTAACTTTTAATTCTCCCTATCCTCCCTTTTTTCAAAATAAAGATACATTGATTGCCTAAGAAAACTGTAGTAAAAATGTGATGGAAGACATAGAAGAGCCCAGATAGATGTTAGTGGAAACATGGAAAATGGCAAGAGGGAGAAAACAGAAATAAATGCTATTTATTCAGCATATTTGGAGAAGAAAATGGCAACCCACTCCAGTATTATTGCCTGGAGAATCCTGTGGACAGAGGGGCCTGGTGGGCTGCTGTCCGTAGGGTTGCACAAAGTCAGACATGACTGAAGTGACTTAGCAGTAGCATCAGCAGCATTCAGCATGTTATAGACATAAAGTCATATTGTCAGGATTTCAGCTGCACTTCCAGTGGGCAGTCTGAGACTTCAGGAGAGCTGTAGAAACTTGCACAGGGTCAGCTCCAGCCTGTACTGATTTGGGCTCCAAGGTGTCCTCTCCCTCGCGGACTCCGTAGTGAGGGAGAGCTTGGCACATCTGTGGTCTGGCTGTTCCAACATGGGCAAACCCTGGAGACATGGCCGAGAAGAAGGAACAGCAGCCAGTGGGTGCAGGCTTTGAGAGCCTTCCCTGTCCTGTCCTAGCTGACAGTCAAGGGCAGCACCCAGATGGCGCGCCTGTCGTCTAGGCCAGGGCTCACCCTGGCCACCCGGGCCCACCCAGGCTGGCGGCTCTGTGCCAAGCTGCAGTGCTTGTGGGGCTGGGGGAGGCGAGAAAAAACCCTTACTTGATCTCCTCGTTACTTTTTCTTTTACAAATACGAGGCCTGCTATGCGCCAGGTACTTCCTGTTGTAAAGACTTTGCAAATACGAACTCTTTTCATTCTCTTATTGACTGTATGAAGTGGGTATTTTATTATTCCCAGTTTACGAAGGAGGAATCTGAGGCACAAAAAAGCTAAATAACAGCCAAGGTCATACAACTGTGACATTAAATCATTTGAAATTGCTGATATTTGATAATTTTTGACAAAAAATGATGATTACATATGCTTAAATATACATAGAAACACTGAGGTTTGAACCCAGATAAACTGGCTCCTGAAGCTGGTGGGTTAACCCTGTGTAATGCTTTTTCTCATTTATCTCATCCCCCATCCCTTCCCAGCCATGGGATTTCCAAGCTGTATTTTGGTTGCCGCTTTCAGGAAAGCATGATGCGACCATGTTATCAGATCACATCTTGATTTATCTCTTCTGTCTGCATCTTCTTGACATCTCCCCTTTGTATTCAGACTTCTGCTTTCAGAGAACTTAGACACTTACATGGTTTCATTTGTATGGAGTTGGGTGAAGGGCTACCCAAGCCAGACTGTCTTGCCTTTGCTCTTTGGGGCTCTGCAGGGAGATGCTGGGTCACACCTTACAGGAAGCCCACTTAGCACAGAGCCTCCTTCCTGATCACGATCCCTATGGTAGTCCTGCCCTCTCTTGGCCTCCTTGGCTCACAGCCCCAAAGCAGCTTTCCTTTGGCATCATAGCTAACTCTCATTATAAGCCCTTTACCTCCATTCTGCTGGTTGCTTATATCCCTCTGCCCGCACCCGTTCATCGGTCTCGTCTCTGCTTTTCTCTGCCACCAGCCTTTTCTTTCTCCATTGTTATGGAAAGAGTGTTATACTCCAGTGTCGTTTTGCCCTTCTCTTAAGGCTCCAGTGTGTGTTAATGTTAGTATTTTTGTGAGCCAAAGCTCTAAATCACGGCTTTATATACCTTCCTTCATCAGATGTTCCTGGTTGACCCCACAGTTCCAACTCAAATAAACGCTCATCTCTGCTCAGGGTTATAGGATTAAGACAAAAACCTCACCTGTCTTTACCTCGGAGCATTTTTCTTCCTTCCATGAAAACTCCCTCCCTCCTCCTCTTCTCTCTTGCCTTTGCCTCTCCCGCTGTGAGTAATACTGGGCCTCCTCCAGACCCTCAGAGTTCCCTAATCTCACAACCTCATCATTGTGTCCGGGACCGTTCCTGAATTAAAATCCAGAGTTTCACCTTCTGAGCCAGCTCTGGATGGGATAAAGCACCTGTGCCTCTTTCTTTTTCTATAAGCAGGAATAATGTGTAGTGCCAGGACCAGGGTACCACCTGCACACTCTCTGTTCTTCCCGCCTCCACTCTTTTATGTTGTTGCCACCTTGAATCAGCCTTCCTCTTCCATCTGGTCCCAGGGGCAGCTTCTCCATGGTCTCATGTCTCCCACACAGCTGCCTGTCCCCTGCTCCCCCTATATACACTATTCTTCATCCAAAAAAAGGTTTGAGGTAATAGATAAAAGAGTGTGGTGAACAGTCAGAATCGTTTATAAATGCAAGGGTGCAGTTACTGTCAACAGAAGGAGCTTCCCTGCGGGGTCATGCATCCTCCATTATGTTGAACATGAATATCTTCTCACTGTGTACCTGCCCAGAGAGTCAGCTGCTGCTTGAGATGGCAGGCGTGTGATGTAACCATGGGCATTTCTGCTCTCTTGCAGGAACTGAAGCTCTCTTCCCACGAGGAGGCCTTGTCCTTCGTGTCCCTGGTCGATGGCTACTTCCGGCTCACGGCAGACGCCCATCACTACCTCTGCACTGACGTGGCTCCCCCATTGATCGTCCACAACATACAGAATGGCTGTCATGGTCCAATCTGGTTGGTTCGATAACTTTTCCAGTTATCTTTGGTGTGAAAAGAACAAAGAGATGAAGGGGAGGGTGGCCTTCTCAGGCATGGGTGTCATCAAGCATTAGGCTGAGCACTTCCTTGGTGCCCTTGACTGTCCCTGCCATCCTGGCCAGGCCTTCCCGTCACCTCTTCTCCGTTATGTGGGTGTCCTCACAGTTGAACCCCTCACCTCTCCATAGCTGACCCAGAAGCGCTATACATCCTAACTCCTTGCTGTGCTAAACGCTCTGGGTGATGCGAGAAAGATAGCGCATAGATCTCCTCAGCAGATGGTGTAGTGAGAAACAGAATCCCGAGTGGGCTTGTCCTCCGGTGCCAGATGCACAGTGAGGGTGACCAAGCCTCAGTGCTGGAAGGGCTTTGCTGGGTGTCTCGTCCCACCTGTATCTCAGACACCTCTGGTGATGGCGCCCCTAGTGCTTCACAAGGCAGCGAGAAGCTTGGAGCTCTGCAGACTTGCTCACCCTTCTGATGGGGAGTTGAGGTCTGCCTCCTTGTAGGTTCTGTCTACTCATCTGAGTTCTGCAGTTTGGAATGGTAGGAATTCAACTTCCTTTTATCCATGACCGTCCTTCAGGAAAAGGAACACAGCTGCTAGGTTTCTTCTGAGTCTCTTCCAGACCACAGTGTATCTGTGGAAGCACCTCTTCAGCCACCTTTCGCACGAAGCGGTCCCCACCTTCTTCCCGATCCTGGGTGCCTTGTGGACCGGCAGTTTGTCAGTGGTGTGGTCCCAGCATGGAGAGGCTCTCACACACACAGAATTGCAGAGCAAGGGCTGAGCTTTATAATAAAGCATGGCCCTCAGATATCTAACTATAGTTAAGCGTCAGGGCTGTGGCACCTGCTTCTCCCCTTAGATTGGAAAGCCCTCCCTCCCGAGTCCATACACCCACCACTTCCTTTAGGGTCACTCACATGTCACCTTATTGGTGAAGTCTTCCCTGACCACCTTATATAAAATAATGACACCTCTTCCCCCTCTGTACCCGACCCTCCCTGACTCCTTCAGTCTGCTTTATTTGTTTTCAGTGGCGTTTATTGCCTCCTGCCACGTTCAGTTTATGTACTTTGATTCTGTCTGCCTGCGCTTATCACCCGATGACTTGGAGCCCTTGGTGCCCTTCTAACACAGACTGACCACACAGACAGCCTCAGTGAGCAGAACTCACTGCATGTAGTAACCTCACGTGTGGATTTATTGAGCAGCTGTTTGTTCACTGCATCCTGTGTGCGAGACTCTTCTGTCCTGGGGACACAGGAGTGTCGGACAGGCATGTTTTCTACTCACAGCCTTTCAGTTCTCGTTGATTTCTTTATTCAGTATTTATTTCTCAGTTATTCATTTATCTATTGATAAGTGATATGATAAGCTGCTATGAGCCAGGCATGCTCTGGTTATTGTGGATACAGCAATGAACAGGACAGCCCCAAATTCCTGCTATCCCGAGGCTCACGTTCCAGTTGTGCAGCCTGGGATGGTGGTGGAGGGACCCCTACCACAGCATCGAGGCAGCTCCACGTCCCAGCCTTGGGGGAGCTCTTCTGGCCAGAGTGGAGACGGTGTGTGTGGGGAAGTCGGGGATGGGTGGGCTCAGGGCCTGGGGCAGTGGGCTGAGCCCCCTTCTTGACCTTGGAGACCTGGTCTGTTTTGAGGCTTCTCAGCACCTCAGCCTGCCTCACATCTTACACAGGAGAGGATAGGACCCAGGCCAGGTAATACGAGGGGACAGCAGGCTTGAGGCCTCTGAGGGCGTGGGTGTCCGTGGGGCTTGGCGTGCTTCTGTTTGGTGTGAGCTCCCTCTCTGCCTCTCTCTCCTAGCACGGAGTATGCCATCAATAAGCTGCGGCAGGAGGGGAGCGAGGAGGGGATGTACGTGCTGCGGTGGAGCTGCACCGACTTTGACAACATCCTCATGACCGTCACCTGCTTCGAAAAGTCTGAGGTCAGCTTGGGGGCTAGCTCGGGCCGCGCGCAGCCCACCCAGGAACTTGCGTGGTGAGGGGCGGGAGTCAGAGGCCTGGGCCCCTGAGGAGCCCCCGCAGTTCTGACGCAGGCCGCCTGCTCTCCCAACGGAGCCCACTTGCAGGCAGTCGACCCTTTGGTCCTCAAGACCCTTTGTTTCTTCCTTCAGGGGACCCACAGCAGGGTTCTCTGTGCTCTGGAAGGTGGAATGTGGCCAGAAAACGAGCTCACACAAAGCACCCAGGGGCTTAAAGTGGTTTATTTTATACTCGGCTCTATCACAGACCCGAGCTCCGTCTGTCTGTGGCCTTCACTGGTACAAACCAGCACCAGTAAGACCTATTGGAAACCTGACCTAACACAGTTTTCCCCAGATGGAAGCTGCAGGCATTTTACCAAATTGCTGTCCTGCATTTTAACAAGATTTCTGTTAATGACTCAGGTGTGGTTGGAAGCTGGGAATGATGTGAGAGAAATCCTAATATTTTGGCTCAGGTAGAAGCTGAATTCCTGACTTGGCCTCACTAAACCACAGTGCTTTGTGATTCATGTAATTTTTTAAAAAATACAAGGAATGGACTACTTTAAAAGAGAGAGTTTTACAGAATTAGTCCAGATAAATACACTGGTGTTGACTGGGTTCACCATGAGCTGTGAGAACTGAGGTGGGGGAGGGGCCAGCAAGGTGAGAGTCAGCGTATGTGTTACTGCAGGCCTCGGACATGGGAGGAAGAGTACAGGACAATCCCTGGGGCTGGACTCAGTCAGGAGTGGGGGAGGAAGTGGTGGAAGGAACCCAGTGCTGCCAGAGTCCTGGGCGAAGTCTCGAGGGGCTGCTGCTCGCCTGGGGTGCTCCTGGATGCTGCGGCCTTGGGGCTGACACAGGTGCAGTGGCTCAACACCTGGCAGGCCTGTTGCCTTGGCAGTATTCCTTTCTTCTGCATTCAGTCAGTCTCTGGAGGAAGTTTTATGTTTTTACCAGGGATGGGAGCATGAGACGGCCCAGCCACCTTTGCAGGTGGAATTGACCTGGGCTGTACCGAGAATGTCAGTGATTCAGTCCCATTTTCAGGTTACCTGGGGAAATCTGGAATCAGAGATGGGGTCACTTCTACTGTTTGCTTCAGCTCAGCTGACATTGTGCTGAGCACTTTATCTGTATATTCTCATTTAAGCCTTACTATAGCCCTGTAAGATAGGTTGCATTATCCCGTTGCACAGATGAAGAAACTGAGGCATCAAGATGTTAAAGATCTTGTCTTAGTTTACACCATAAGCAGATCTTTCTGGCCCTCATTCGAACCACTCAAATAGTGTTCTTTGTACAAAAGTTCTCATGAAGGAAAGCTTCTGCTGTACTTCCTCTCTGGGGCACCATGCAACCCGGAAACGAGACCAGACAACTGTCTCCCACGTCCCCACAGGTTCTTAGAAGAGCTCAGTTTGAGGGAGTCCTGGATACATTTTGCTGTAGTACTTATTTCATATGTAATAATATTTGCTAACCTCTACTGAGTACTTGCTGTGCTATGCTTAGTCGTGTCTGACTCTCTGCGATCCCATAGACTGTAGCCAGCCATGCTCCTTTTGTCCATGGGGATTCTCCAGGCAAGAATACTTGAGTCAATTGCCATGCCCGCCTCCAGAGGATCTTCCCAACCCAGGTCTCCCACATTGAAGGTGGATTCTTTACCTCTGAGCCACCAGGAAAGCCCCTATAAAGTGCTTACTTTTTTACATGCACCTTGCCATATAACCGTAGCCACAGTACTGAGGTCGGTGTTTTCATGGAGTTCATTTTAAGTGCCAAAGTGAAGTGATACTCTTGTGGAAATCATTGCTGTGTGAGACTGTTTCCCTGGTGTTATTAATAACTCCCATTTGTCAGCACCTTCTCCTGATCTCCCTTATTACATATTATTTCTAATATTATTATTATTAGATAATATTATATATTATTAGATAATATTTACCTTTATTAGATATTATTTAATTTACATGTAATAAGCTTTTCATTTCTAAATAACTTTAGATTTACAGAAACGTTACGGAGATAGTATGGAGCTTCTGTTTGCCCTCCACCTGGCTTCTCCTATTGTTAACATCATACATACCCAGGAGAGGTTTGCCTGACCCCTTTTAAAACAAATTCTTTCTGATCATTTTCCTAAATGGCAGGTGCTGGGTATCCAGAAACAGTTCAAGAACTTTCAGATTGAGGTGCAAAAGGGCCGCTACAGCCTGCATGGCTCGGACCGCAGCTTCCCGAGCCTTGGGGACCTCATGAGCCACCTAAAGAAGCAGATCCTGCGCACGGACAACATCAGCTTCGTGCTGAAGCGCTGCTGCCAGCCCAAGCCCCGAGGTCAGTGCCTCCGAGCCAGAGGCGGGCTGCACCCCTTGCCACGCTCCGAGCCCAGGCCAACCGAAAGGCACTGGGCGCGTTGAGGAAAGTGGTTCTTGCGCCACAACTTCTGGGTGTTTTTCATTGGGTTTTGTTACACGTCTGTCCCTGGTTCACATCCTATTCCTCGGGCGTCAGCATTTTCTGTAGAAAAGACATACACCTTTTCTCAGTGTCTCAGTTAAGCTGCAGAAAGAGGCATGTTTAGGATTAGTAAGCAAGAATTTTTTTTTTTCCTTTTGATAAAATGTCCTGAGAGTTCCCCTATCAGTGGTTTATATGTCAGTCTGAGAAATGGTCCTGGCACATCTTCTGTGGGCCAAGGATTATGTTAGAGGCAGAGAAATGCACACGACGCAGTCCCTATGCCCCAAGGGATTCCAGCCTAATACAAAAAAATGTTACAGATAAATGAGGCCACTGCAGCATATGATCATCAGCATAATACAAACACACATATTAAGCCCTGGGGTTGCAGAGGAGAGGACGGTCAAGATCCCTGAGTCACATGGTGTGGATAGCTACACAGAGGAGGTGCATCTTGAGCCAAGTGTGGATAGTGAACAGTGCTGCCAGTTAGCTAAGGGAATTCCCAGCATGCGTGTGCAGGGCAAAGCAGAAAGCAGATGTAGACACTGCAGAAAAGCAGTAGAGGGCTAAAGTGTTCGTGACATTGTACAGGAGACAGGGATCAAGACCATCCCCAAGAAAAAGAAATCCAAAAAGCAAAATGGCTGTCTGAGGAGGACTTACAAATAGCTGTGAAAAGAAGAGAAACAAAGAGCAAAGGAGAAAAGGAAAGATATACCCATTTGAATGCAGAGTTCCAAAGAAGTGAGGAGAGATAAGAAAGCCTTTCTCAGTGATCAGTGCAAAGAAATAGAGGAAAACAATAGAATGGAAAAGACTGGAGATCTGTTCAAGAAAATTAGAGATACCAAGGGAACATTTCATGCAAAGATGGGCTCGATAAAGGACAGAAATGGTATGGACCTAACAGAAGCAAAAGATATTAAGAAGAGGTGGCAAGAATATGCAGAATAACTGTACAAAAAAGATCTTCACGACCGAGTTAATCATGATGGTGTGATCACTCACCTAGAGCCAGACATCCTGGAATGTGAAGTCAAGTGGGCCTTAGGAAGCATCACTACGAACAAAGCTAGTGGAGATGATAGAATCCCAGTTGAGCTATTTCAAATCCTGAAAGATGATGCTGTGAAAGTGCTGCACTCAATTTGCCAGCAAATTTGGAAAACTCAGCAGTGGCCACAGGACTGGAAAAGGTCAGTTTTCATTCCAATTCCAAAGAAAGGCAATGCCAAAGAATGTTCAAACTACCGCACAATTGTACTCATTTCACATGCTAGTAAAGTAATGCTCAAAATTCTCCAAGCCAGGCTTCAGCAATATGTGAACCATGAATTTTCAGGTGTTCAAGATAGATTTAGAAAAGATAGAGGAACCAGAGATCAAATTGCCAACATCTGCTGGATCATTGAAAAAGCAAGAGAGTTCCAAAAAAACATCTATTTCTGCTTTATTGACTATGTCAAAGCCTTTGACTGTATGGATCACAATAAACTGTGGAGAATTCTGAAAGAGATGGGAATACCAGACCACCTGACCTGCCTCTTGAGAAACCTGTATGCAGGTCAGGAAGCAACAGTTAGAACTGGACATGGAACAACAGACTGGTTCCAAATAGGAAAAGGAGTCCGTCAAGGCTGTATATTGTCACCCTGCTTATTTAACTTCTGTGCAGAGTACATCATGAGAAACGCTGGGCTGGAAGAAACACAAGCTGGAATCAAGATTGCCAGGAGAAATATCAATAACTTCAGATATGCAGATAATACCACCCTTATGGCAGAAAGTGAAGAAGAACTAAAGAGCCTCTTGATGAAAGTGAAAGAAGAGAGTGAAAAAGTTGACTTAAAGCTCAACATTCAGAAAACTAAAATCATGGCATCCGGTCTCATCACTTCATGGCAAATAGATGGGGAAACAGTGGCTGACTTTATTTTTTGGGGCTCCAGAATCCCTGCAGATGGTGATTGCAGCCATGGAGTTAAAAGATGCTTACTCCTTGGAAGGAAAGTTATGATCAACCTAGATAGCATATTCAAAAGCAGAGATATTACTTTGTCAACAGAGGTCCGTCTAGTCAAGGCTATAGTTTTTCCAGTGGTCATGTATGTATGTGAGAGTTGGACTATAAAGAAAGCTAAGTGCTGAAGAATTGAAGCTTTTGAACTGTGGTGTTGGAGAAGACTCTTGAGAGTCCCTTGGACTGCAAGGAGATCCAACCAGTCCATTCTGAAGGAGATCAGTCCTGGGTGGTCATTGGAAGAACTGATGTTGAAGCTGAAACTGCAATACTTTGGCCACCTGATGCGAAGAGCTGACTCATTTGAAAAGACCATGATGCTGGGAAAGATTGAGGGCAGGAGGAGAAGGGGACGACAGAGGATGAGATGGTTGGATGGCATCACTGACTCGATGGACGTGAGTCTGAGTGAACTCTGGGAGTTGGTGATGGACAGGGAGGCCTGGCGTGCTGCGGTTCATGGGGTTGCAGAGTCGGACACAAATGAGCAACTGAACTGAACTAAATATGTTCAGTGCACTTAGAAAGAAGGAAGGAGGAGGCGACTAGTGCAGACTCAGGATCATTGGAGGCTTTGTTTGCCACACCATGGAACTGGACTTTATTGTGCAGGCAGTGAGGAGTCACAGGTGGATCATGGAGTGAAATGGATAGAAGAGGTGAAAAACTCGGCCACTTTTATTATTAATTTTTGTTGTGGTAAACTTGCTTTACAATGCTGTATTAGCTTCTGCATAGCAAAATGGACCAGTCACACATATACATATATCCCCTTGCTCTTTTTTTTGAAATTGAATTATTGTTGATTTACAATGTTACATTTCTGATGTACAGCAAAGTGATTCACATATCTGTATATTTTTTCAGATTCTTTTCCATTATAGTTTATTACAAGCTGCTTAATATAGTGCCATGTGTATACAGTAGGACTTTGTTTACCTATTTTTATATATAGTAGTTTGTATCTGCTAATTTCAAATTCCTAATTTATCCTGACATGCACTCCATTTCCTTTTTGGTAAGGATAAGTTTGTTTTCTGTGTTTGTGAGTCTGTTTCTGTTTTAGAAATAAGTTCATTCCATATGTAAGTGATCATATGGTTTTGTCTTTCTCTGTCTGACTTACTTCACTTAGTCTGATAATCTCCGGGTCCATCCATGTTGCTGCAAATGGCATCATTTCATACTTTTTATGATTGAATAATGTTCCATTGTGTGTGTGTGTGTCAGACATGCATTGTGTGTGTGTGTGTGTATTTCTGTGTGTCTCTCTATACTGCACATCTTCTTTATCCATTCATCTGTCAGTGGACTTTTAGGTCGTTTCCATGTTTTACTGAGATATGTTCCCTCTCTATCCATTTTGAATGGATGTTTAATTTTATCAAATGCTTTTTCTGCATCTATTGAGATGATCATGTGGTTTGTCTTTTCTTTTGTTGATGTGGTGTATCACATAGATTGATTTGTGTTTGTTGAACCATTTTTGTGACCCTGAGATGAATCTATCTCAGTCATGGTGTGTGATCCTCTTTATGTGTTGCTGAATTACATTTGCTAGTATTTTATTGAGGAGTTTTGTGTCTGTATTCATTAGAGATATGGGCCTATAATTTCCTTTCTTGCTGTTGTCTTTGTCTGGTTTTAGTATCAGGAAGATGGTGGCTTCATAAAACGAATTTGGGAGTGTTCCTTCCTCTTGAGTCTTTTGAAAGAGTTTGAGAAGGATCGATGTAAGTTTTTCTTTGTATGTTTGGTAGCATTCCCCAGTGATTGCTCTTTTTTAAGCACCATAGACAGTGTCATTGATGTCCTGCTGGTAGATTCATCACCTCTTAGAATGTGAGAACTGGAAGGTCACGTACGGTCACTTGATCAGTGTCCCGTCTGATAGGAGAGAAAACAGATCTGGAGATGTGAAGTGGGTCTCATTAAAGGCCAGGGTCAAAGGGGTTTTGAGTGCCTGGTCTATCTCCAGTGCCAGATCCCTTGAGTACCAATTATTTTGATGTTTCTCTGCCACACAGTACTGGCCTGCATACGTCAGATTCCTTTCTTAGGAGGAGTCAGGCCTTAAGGAAAGGGCAGCACAGTTGTTCCTGAGGACCCAGCAAGTGTAGTCAAAGACACTCTCAGTTTGGTTCAGTTGCTCAGTCGTGTACAAATCTTTGTGACCCCGTGGACTGCAGTACTCCAGGCTTCCCTGTTCATCACCAACTCCCAGAGCCTACTCACACTCAGGTCCATCGCATCAGTGATGCCATCCAACCATCTCATCCTCTATCGTCCTCTTCTCCTCCCGCCTTTAATCTTTCCCAGCAACAGGGTCTTTTCCAGTGAGACAGTTCTTCACATCAGGTGGCCAAAGTATTGGAGTTTCAGCTTTAGCATCAGTCCTTCCAATGAATATTCAGAACTGATTTCCTTTAGGATGGACTGGTTGGATCTCCTTGCAGTCCAAGGGACTCTCAAGAGTCTTCTCCAACACCACAGTTCAGAAGCATCAATACTTCAGCGCTCAGCTTTCTTTATAGTCCAACTCTCCCATCCATATATGACAACTGGAAAAACCATAGCTTTGACTAGAAGGACCTTTGTTGGTCAAATGTCTCTGCTTTTAAATATGCTGTCTAGGTTGGTCATAGCTTTTCTTCCAAGGAGTAAGCATCTTTTAATTTCATGGCTGTAGTCATCATCTGCAGTGATTTTGGAGCCCCCCCAAAATAAAATCAGCCACTGTTTCCCCATCTATTTGCCATGAGGTGATGGGACCGGATGCCATGATTTTAGTTTTCTGAGTGTTGAGTTTTAAGCCAACTTTTTCACTCTCCTCTTTTACTTTCATCAAGAGGCTCTTTAGTTCTTCTTCACTTTCTGCCATGAGGATGGTATCATTTGTGTATCTGTAGTTATTGATATTTCTCCTAGCAATCTTGATTCCGGCTTGTGCTTCTTCCAGCCCAGCGTTTCTCATGATGTACTCTGCATATAAGTTAAATAAGCAGAGTGGCAATATACAGCCTTGACGTACTCCTTACCTGATTTGGAACCAGTTTGTTGTTCCATGTCCAGTTCTGTTACTTCTTGACCTGCATACAGATTTTCTCAAGAGGCAGGTAAGGTGATCTGGTATTCCCATCTTTTTCAGAATTTTCCACAGTTTATTGTGATCCACACCTTCAAAGGCTTTGGCATAGTCAGTAAAGCAGAAGTAGATGTTTTTCTGGAACTCTCTTGCTTTTTCGATGATCCAGCAGATGTTGACAATTTGATCTCTGGTTCCTCTGCCTTTTCTAAATCCAGCTTGAACATCTGGAAGTTCACAGTTCACATACTGTTGAAGCCTGGCTTGGAGAATTTTGAGCATTACTTTACTAGCGTGTGAGATGAGTGCAATTGTGCGGTAGTTTGAGCATTCTTTGGCATTGCCTTTCTTTGGGATTGGAATGAAAACCGACCTTTTCCAGTCCTGTGGCCACTGCTGAGTTTTCCAGATTTGCTTGCATATTGACTGTAGCACTTTAACAACATCATCTTTTAGGATTTTAAATATCTTAACTGGAATTCCATCACCTTCACTAGCTTTGTTGGCAGTGATGCCTCCTAAGGCCCACTTGACTTCGCATTTCAGGATGTCTGGCTCTAGGTCACTGATCACACCATCACGGTTATCTGGGTCATAAAGATCTTTTTTGTATAGTTCTTCTGTGTATTCCTGCCATCTCTTCTTAATATCTTCTGCTTCTGCTTATTCCATACTATTTCTGTCCTTTATTGTGCTCATCTTTGCATGAAATGTTCCTTTGGTATCTCTGATTTTCTTGAAGAGATCTCTAGTCTGTCTGTTAACAGAGTGTGTCTGTGAGTCTTTCCGTGCGTGGTGGGCAGAGGAAGCAACACCAACACAAAAAGGGGCCTGGGTGCTTGATGTTTGAATCGCTTTTTGGTCTCCTAGCAAGGCACTGTCATTGAACTCGGTGAAAGAGGAAGGACTTGTGTGCTTGTTGATCAGATAGGGTTTCCTGCCAGCCTGGGGGTGTAACTTGCAGCCTTTGTTTTTGTGCTTCAAGATACTCTGCAAAGGTAAAAACACATCTGCCACTTGACTGTGAGACCTCAGGGTGGACTCTCACCTTAGAGCCCAGGAACCCTATTCACTCGCATAATCTCTCCTTCCAGATATGAGAGGCCCTTTTCGCTTTAGTGGGTTCAGGGATTAGTGGGTTCAGGCTGAGGCTGAGGAAATGGAGCACTGCAGGCCCGGGAGGCAAGGTGGCGGCAGGCTGGAGACGGGCATGTGGTTTCTCTGCTGGAATTTGCTGGGAGGCCTCTGGTGCGGCTGCCACCTTGCTGGAGACTGGCGGCTGCGGCGGGAGAAGCACAGGAACAGGGCTGAACCCTCCTCACGGCTTCTGCTGAGGCTTCTGGAGCACTGAGCTGAATGTGATGCTCAGTGTTTGTCTCTCCACTTGATTATAAACTCTTAAGACAGGATCTGGGTCTCACCACGATGATTCATGGGAGAGGCAGCCCCCAGCACAGAATGGGCGCTCCCTCATGTCGAGTGAATAGTTACAGCAGGAGCCACCACATTGGTGTGTACCTACTAGTCCCAAGCAGTTTATCTGCATTTTTAAGTTAGTTCTTTGTAGCTATTATAAATATGAGGAAATTGAGAATCAGAAATATTCACTAACTTGTTCAGAATCACACAACTGTTTGTATCCCTAGTGGTTACACTGAGAGTAGCAGTTTAAAAAAAAAAAAGTAGCAGTAAATAATAATGGTGATGATAATGGCTGCTGTCATCTATTATCACATGAGTAATTCTTAAGTTTGCCAGCCACCCATTGAGGTTCTTTCATGGTTTAAGTTGTTTAATCTTCATAATGATCCATAGTATGTTGTTATCCATTATACTTACTCAAGATTGCTTCGATAGTTAGAGGAGGCATGGGAATTTGAACTCATGTTTTCCGACTCCAGCCACAGTGCTCTTTCCCCTATATCACACCCTCTGCAGAGGTACAAGTGCAGTTACCAGCCCGAGACTCTGGGGTGAGGGTCAGTTCTCCTGACCTTTGGGGGTGGGTGCTGTGGGGGTAGAGCGAGACTATGCGTATGTGGGTGGCTTTTCCACGTATGCCCTCAGAAGCCTCGTCTTCCCTCTGCCACCTGCAAATTAGAGAAGTGGCGCAATTGTGAAAACTGAGGAGAGTGTCATTTTGAGTTTCTCAGCGCCTCAGCCCTTCTGAGCACTGGCTTCCGATGGCCAGAGCCCAGCCTGGTTTCACACTTCAATGCACCCAAGAAACTTCATGGAATAAATAAAATCAGGCGGCCCCTCAGAATGAGTGTGATAGTCAAGAAAGTCTACTTCTCTTGTGCCTTGCCCAGTGCTGCTGTCCCTCTCCAAGTCTGAGGGTGACCGTGTTAAGAGATGGGGACCTACTGACCAGTCACCACTGATTCGCTCATGTTCTCATCCGTGCAGTCAAATCTTGGAGCTTGATTTCTACACGGTTCAGCTCTGACACTGAGGACTTAGCAGATCATTGCCAAAGCTCCAGGAATCAGGTGGTGCAACACAGATGAAGGTGCTGACCGATGTGACACCGTTCATAGTCACAGGGGCTGCCAGTCACGGGGCAGTCACCTCCCACCAGGCATTGACCCTCCACGAGCATCATCTCGTTTATCCCTCACAGCACCCCAGTGAGGAGCATAACTGTGTCCCCCATTTTTGTAGTGGGGAAACAGGTTCATGGACGTTTACCAGCTTTCCCCACTCTTGATCCCAGTTTCATGTTCTCTGAAGTGGCCCACAAATGGCCCCTGTTCCCACTCTCTTCTCTGATTTCCTCAGTGGCCCTACTGCCTACACCCTTCCCTTGGGCACCACTCAGGTGGCCCTTTCTTCATGTCTTTTCTCCAGAGTTGCCTGCTTGAAGCTGATTTTTTCCAGGTAACTGGGGTTAGAGTCAGGATAACAGAATGGAGGAGAGTCTGAAAACGGGGTACTCAGGGTATGATAATGGGGGAGCCTGTATCTGAACAAGCTTTTGGCTCCCAGATTTGTACCCCCTTCCACTAGGGCCAGGCATGCTGTGGAGGCAAGAGACTGGAGCCAGCCCTGAATGCAGCATGAATCCAGAGCCTGACCTTGGGCAAATGATTTAATAGCTCTGAATCTGTTTTCTGATCTGTAAGGGGATAAGAATACTATATATCTCATAGGATTGTCATAAGGGAAGGAGCTAATGTGTATAAAACTCCTTAGGACAGTGGCTGGCACAGAGAAGGTAGTCAGAAAGTGTGAGCTGAAAAAAACAAAAGAAAATAACAAATCCTGCCTGGCAGGATAGAGGATTTGAGTCACTTGGCCCATTGCTTAAGGACAGTGGATGAATACTCTGGTGACTGGTCCGATCTGGAAGGTGCTTTCTTCCCTCACGATAACCTTGGAACTCAGAGTGGCTCCATGGTGGGACGGCGACTTGCATGCCACCTGTGCTCACCCTGACTTAGCAGATTTTATAAGGGGTCTAGTTTGTTATTTGAATCAGTAGAATCTGGGGGATGGTCTGCTTGAAATCTGAACATTGAGCCAGCAGTTCATTAAATGCCTCCTTGTTGTCGGCACTGCTAGGAACTAGAAAGCCTCTGGCACAGCCTTCTTTTTTGGGTCACCCACCCTGTTCTTCACGGAACCTGGGGTTTTAACCCTCCCATTTTGGTTCCTGTCACTTCTGGTGTGCTTCCTTTGTCCTCAGTTCTCATCCTTCAGCCCACACTCTGTTCTTCATTCATATGTTTAACAAGTATTTATTGAGTACCTACTGTGTACCAGGCTGTGAAGGCAGAGCAGGAAATAATACAGACACAGGCCCTACCTTATAGAGTTTCTGTTCTCAGCTTCTAACATTTCATTTCCTCCCCTGACTTCTCTTACCAGTACAGATCCTGCTGTGTCAACCCCGGAGTGCCTGCCCTTTAAGAGTAGTGGCACAGATTTTGACTGATTATTTGATTCATATTGGCTCTGTTATTAGCCTTGCTGATGAGCTCCTGGAGGGCAGGAATCAAGTACTTAGTAAATATTTGTTGAGTGACAGAGCCAACAAGTGCCCATGTATGTGTTGAGCAAGCCCATGGCCGAGGAGATGTTGGCAACTGGGACCTTAGACTTTCATTGCTCCACTCAGACTTCTCTTTCTTTCTTCCATAGAAATCTCCAATCTGCTGGTGGCCACCAAGAAAGCCCAGGAGTGGCAGCCTGTCTACACCATGAGCCAGCTGAGTTTCGATCGAATCCTCAAGAAAGATATTACGCAAGTGAGTCATTGCTGCCATTCCTGGGAACAGACCTGGCCCTGCCTCCTCACAGTGGAGAAGCCTGGGGAACCTGGGGAGAACAAAGTCATGTTTGCAGAGATCCTGATGAACAAGGGGACTTCCCTTTCATAGGTGAAGCTGGTCAGCCAGCAGGTGCCCTGCTGTCCACCCAGCCTTGCTGATGCACCCTAGACTCTCTCCTTGAAGGACCTGGCTTAGTCAATTTTTGAATGGTTATCGAGGGCTACAGAGACCTTCCATTCCCGGTTCCTGTAGTTGTAGGGACCAGCCCTAGAAGTAGTTGGAGAATTTGGTGGGCATGTTGACAGATCTCCATAGGGGATTATAGGCTGATGACTCTCATGGCCCCAAAACATGCTTTGTGACAAGGCGCTTCTGAATTTCAGTCCTGGGCTTTCTGATGACATTTCCAGACAGAACAAAGCTGAGGGCGCACAGAGCACAGTGAGGGAGCAGGAGACACACAGTTCAGACCTGAAGGAGAGAGCTGTGCCCAGAAACTGACACCTCAGACCAGGGTTCTAGCCTCCGGAGGGCTGTGGCCCAGTGTCTGCAGGCTTGGGCAGGCCCAGTTTTCCTCGTAGCTGCCCTTGGGCCTTGTAGGGTATGAGGTCCAGGGAACCCCCACTTTCTGTTATGTACCCCCCACCTAAGCCCCCTGACACAGGGGGAGACTAAGCCAGTGTGCCAGCAGCCTGGGAGGGAAGGAAATCTGTACAGGCCGCTTACTGCCCCAGAGAGGCTGCCCCATCTTGGAGGTGCTGGAGGGCGAGTCGTGGGCTCACTCGTTGAGGACCAGGCAAAGGGTAGCAGGCCTGAGGCTGGGTTGTTCATCTGCTTTTTGAAATCAGTTCCTGAAATGATTGAGGAGGTCTTGAGGGAGTGGAAGTCCACAGGGGCAAATGCCCTGCTTCACTATGTAAATGCTTTCCTGAGGGCAGATCTCACTGTTCTGTCCCTCAGGGTATCAGAGCTGTGTCCAGAGATGGGCAGCACCCCAGCCTCTTTTCTTCCTGGAACTTGACGTGTACCCAGGGTCTTCCTTCTCTTCTTCCCCTTGAGCCTCTGGGCCTCTGTGCCATCCTCTGTGCCTCCAGTGTTCATTTAGCCAAGAGTGACTGAGCACTTCCCTGTGCCAGGCATGACCGCCACCCTCAGCAGGCACACAGTCCGGTGGGGGAGGCAGATTCTTATCTATCCTGAGTAGATAATTAAACTATCAGGAGACAAGTCCCGAGTAGAGAGGTACGGCAGGGTGTGGGTCTGTCAAACGACCATGCTGCCTGGTCTTGGGACAGCAGTGGTGTCCTGGGAGAAGTGGCATCAAAGCAGAGCCCCAGAGGATGGACAAGCACTCAGCAAAGACACGGCGCAGCGTGGGGGGAGGCTGGAGTGGGACACACAGTTGCTGTGGAATCCTTACCACACAGTGCTGTGACTTGGCCCCCGGAATAAGCAACGCTTCTGGGGGAACAGTAATTATTCTGAAAGCATATGGCTTTTACAGGATGTTCTGGGAACACAACTTCCCATAAGCTTGATGAATCGCTTCATGACAGATGCAGCTTTAATGAATAGCCACAGGGCCTTGCCAGGATACAGTAGACAGGGCAGATGTACCACCATTCTGCTGTGACAGATGACAAACGGTGGCATTTGTGCAAATTAATATACCAAATTAACGATTGTGTACATTCTTAAGAGAGACAGAAATCAGCCTAGGGAGTCAGCCACAAAGCATCTTCTGCATTTAGAGGAGGTCCTAGAATAATACATATCAGTAGAATGATAGAACTCCCAGTTACACGTTTTGTGGGGTTAATATCATTAGCTTGACAATGCCTGAGTTTCGTGACTCACATTTGGATTCACTCCAAATAGTAAGAGTATTTAATTCAGAATTATTAAAACTTAATCTCTGTGTGTGTGTGTGTTAGTCACTCAGCCATGTCTGACTCTCTGCAACCCCATGGACTGCAGCCCGCCAGGCTCCTCTGTCCATGGAATTCTCCAGGCAAGAATACTGGAGTGGGTTGTCATTTCCTTCTGCAGGGGATCTTCCTGACCCAGGGATCGAACCTGGGTCTCCCACATTGCAGGTGGAGTCTAAGCTTAAGCCAAAAGGGCCTTAAAGACAGATCATTGTTTGTTGTATGTTCAGGGCCTTGAGCAGATGATCTCATTTAGTTCTCATGCTGCTGATTTGGTTTTATTACCTTTTCATATGTGGGGAAACTGAGGCCTGTCCCTCCTGAGTCTGCCTCTGCTATCAGTCACCTTCCTCTAGGGATTGCTAGGGCATGTGCATGTACAAATTGTACTGCTAATTTGAAAGCATGCACACGTATACCTGTGTATCAGATAGATGGGTAGAAAATGAATAGGTGCGAGGGGGCGATTAGACAAAACACATCGGCCAGCAGATTGACTTCTACTCACCGTGTGCCAGGAACTTTTCTACCTAATTCTTCTTTTGATAATTAACACCAACCCTAGGAGACAGGTATACTGTTAACCTATTTACAGAAAACGGGTGCAGACTGAGTGTGATGAAAGCAAGTTCCCCAAAGGCCAATAAGCAGTAGGGCCAGGACTCACAAGCCTGTTCTCCTATTTCCCAGCCTGTGGGTGGAGGAACCTCCTGCGAGGTCCTGCTCTGGAGGCCCAGGGTGGGGCCAGCATTGGTGGCTATTAAGGGCACCCTTGGAAGTTGTACGAAAGGTCACTGTTGATATTTTGGCCCCAGGCTGTTCCTGGAGGGAGATACAGCGGGTTGCTGTTCAGAGAATAAGAGGATTGTCTCCTGGGGCCCAGGGAGTGCCTCCGCTGTGTTGGGCCAAGTAGCTTTTTGTTTCCTCTGGAGGCCTGACAGGCCCAGGCCCCGAGAGATGTGAGCTGCTGGGGCCCCTTTGCTGTTGTCCCACCCAAGCAGTGTGTGTGTGTGCCCCCCAGAGGACTCAGACCGGCATCACTGCAGCCCCAGGGAGGGTCACGCTAACCTCCCACTTCCCCCTTCAGGGCGAGCACCTTGGGAGAGGCACGCGGACACACATCTACTCTGGGACCCTCACGGATTACAAGGATGACGAAGGGACCTCTGAAGAGAAGAGAATAAAAGTCATCCTGAAGGTCTTAGACCCCAGCCACAGGGACATTTCTCTGGCAAGTGTCACCCTCATCGCCCTCCCCCATCTGTGCAGCCAGTAGAGCACAGTGGGCTGAGAGGAACCCTTGCCCATTCTGGCCTTGTTTTCCAGTCAAGATTCCTTTCTTCAAATAGAATCTTGGGTTAACGCGGCATAGGAAGCAAGCGAGGGAGTACAGATACGGTGGTTTGAGCAGTCCCCCCACCTTGGCCTGTCCCTCCCTGTCTGTCCCACTCTCTCCCGTGTCCTCCTAGAGGTCCACGTGGCGGCCGTGGCGCCTTGGACACTAGCTGAGTGGTCTCAAAAGCCCTGATGCAGCCCAGGCTGTCACCCAGAGTCTGGAAAAGTAAAGCCCAGAGGAGTCAAATGACTGACCCACGATTCCCACATCCTGTTAGAGACAAAGCCGAGTCTCGACAGACATCTGCTGCCTTGGTTTTCCTTTTATTCTAATATAGTGTCAAACGTTGTTACTTCGCAACCTTTGAAGGAAGCAGCAGTGGACATGAATATCCAATGAGGAAGTTGCTGCCAGCCTAGCCCACCAGCCCAGCACTGTGTCCTATGGGGTTTCTACCTAAGTCCTATGTCCCAGCCAGGTGACACTCACAGTAGAGGCTTGGCAGTGCCTCCGGGCAGTTGAGGCCAGGCCTTTGGACGAGGACAGTGGTGAGCTTCCCTGGGATCCACTGCCTTCCCTCTCAGCTGAGCCCCACTTTAGGGTCCGGCCAGTGGAGGCCTGCCCTTGACATGTCTTTGTCCTGTTCTCCCACAGGCCTTCTTTGAGGCAGCCAGCATGATGAGGCAGGTCTCCCACAAACACATCGTGTACCTCTATGGGGTTTGCGTCCGAGATGTGGAGAGTAAGTGTTTCTCTTTGGAAGGGGAGGGTGGTCCTGGCCGGGGAGCATGGCTGCTGTGAAGATGACTGGGAGCTGACATCTACTTCATGTTGCTCAGGCTTCTTGCTTTTCTTTTTGTAATCAAGGAATGCAAAGCGCTGAGCAGGTCACTTGCTTAAGCTAGTAGTGGACATGGAAGTAAATCTCATTTGTTTTTCATTGATTTCTTGAATGTTTACTTCTGGCCGGCTCTGGGTCCCACACTGGAAGTGGAGAGTGGGTGGGCTGAGTTCATTGCTCAGAGAGTCAGAGTAGAAGGAGCGTCAGGCAGGGCTTGAACCCAAGCCTGTCCGACTCTGAAGCACTGTGCCACTTGGACTGTCAAGCTGAGTACCAGTCAGTAAACCAGGCTCTCGTGAGGGAATCGGGGAGGGTGCTGTCCCAGATGGACGTCAGGTTGCAGATGTGGCCGTTTTTGTGTTTGTAGATATCATGGTGGAAGAGTTTGTGGAGGGGGGACCCCTGGACCTCTTCATGCATCGGAAAAGTGACGTCCTCACCACACCCTGGAAGTTTAAAGTTGCCAAACAGCTGGCCAGCGCCCTGAGTTACTTGGTAAGTATGTTCTGATGTCTGTCGTCTCAGCCAAGAACCAGAATTCCTAGTAGGGGAGGCAGGAGGGAGGTACTAACCAAGCAGACTGGAGGGCCCAGGCTGTGTGCCTTTATACAGGTGTGCCTGGTGATTAGTGAAAACCACCATCTTGGGCTGTTCTGTGTGCTTACGTATGGATCCTGCTTAGAGGGAAATTTTATCCCTTCAGAAGACTGACTTGGGTACTGCATTGTATGGTGAGAGTAGAAATATTACAGTACTTGCTGAATGAGTGAATGAATCTGTTGGGATCAGCAGTAGCTCACATTTATTGAGTGCTTACCATGCTTCAGCTGTGCATGTGTTTTTAGGCTCTCACCACTTTAATTCTCACAAAAGCCTTATGAAGCCTGCCCACCCACCACCCCCCTCCCCCGACCCTAGTCATCCCTGTTTCCCTGATGAGGGAAGTAGAGCAGAGGGATGTTATAGAACGTGCCCAAGTTGCACAGATCATCCATGGGAGCTCTTGGCTGCCCGGGTCTGGCTGAGGCTGGGGGAATGTGGGTTACGACCCAAGGGCTGGAAACAGGAAGGGGCTCGGGAAGGAGGGAGCAGCACTGCCATTTCTGCTGAGTCAGCCTTTTCACTCCGCAGGAGGATAAAGACCTGGTCCACGGAAATGTGTGCACTAAAAACCTCCTTCTGGCCCGCGAGGGCATCGACAGTGAGTGCGGCCCCTTCATCAAGCTCAGTGACCCTGGCATCCCCATCACTGTGCTCTCCAGGCAAGGTGTGCTCCCCCTCCCTCCCATCTCCTCCCCACCCCCTGCAGGCAGGTCCAGGCCAGCTGGGGAGGGGCTGGGCTGGGGTTCTCTCTCCTTTTAGAAAGCATACTTCTGCAAAAGGTGTCTGTTGCTCCTGCCCAGCCCTTGGGGGTGGAGGAGATGCTGTGCGGGGGAGGGTTGGTCTCTGACCTCAAGGAGCTGTCTGTGCAGTAGAAGAAACCACTTGGCCAAGACATATCTGGTCCTGGTGATGAAGGAGCTTGTTTGAGGTGTAGGGGTAGCACCTTGCTCAGAGGGAGGCTGTGGGTCCTGGGTGGTCAGAGGGGTGTCAGGAGGAATGGGCCCTGGGTCCTCCCTGTGTTCCTTTTGAAATCCCCTGTAGCGAGTGAGCAGTTTGGGGAGGTGCCTTAGCATTGCTGAGACATCACCCTGAGCCGACAACTCCAGAGGAGTGGGCAGACCCGTCAGCTGAAACGCTACGCAGCACCGCATAGTTCGTGCTCTGTCTCTAGGCCCACGTGGGGTCCCAGAGCGCCCCTGGGCCTGGTGCCCCCCACTTGCCATGGCCTGTGGTCTTCAGCAGTGAGAGTTTTGCTCAGTCATTCAGTCAAGGAATGGACTGAGTTTAGAAGGAAACCAGGATGAAGGACAGGCCTCACAAATAAGACCCAAATCATCCACTCTTTGGAAGGGGAGCAGGGAGCATCCTTTGGCACCTTTTGACACTTACTGCCTGGCCATCGTCCAGCAGTCCTGAGACGGACCCAGCCCTGAACCTGTCGGGGGTCCTATTATCAGCAAGGGTCTGAGACACAGACACCAGTGACTCTAGAACAAGTAGAGAAGCCTGGGGATGCTGCAAGAGGGGCCTGTAAAATTCAGAGGAGAGAGACGACATCCGGGGGGCCCAGAGAGTGAATCAGCAAGGAGGTGGGTTTCATCTGGGCCTTATAGGCCAGTGAGGTGAGCCGGCAGCAAGGCGACGGTAGGCACACGGTCCTAGGGCCAGCCTGCACTTGTCTGTCAGGAGGAAGGACGTGAGAAGGCGGGAAGGAGGGCCACCAGGCCTGAGCATCACTGCCCAGCTCGGGAGTGGCTTCTTGCCTGTTTCCATCAGGGGCTGAGAGGCTGCTCCAGGAGGCCACTGAGCTCATTCAGGGCCATTTCTGTGGACGTGGCAGGGGGTCCAAACAGCTTATTGGCCTTGGTCAGCAGCTGGGTGCAAGAGATGTGTGACTTCTTTTGTTCTTTCTCAAATGAAAGAAAACCCACGTTAGAGAAGTGTGACATTGGATGGTGCAGAGTGTGGGGGGAAGGGGAGGTTAGCCTGTGCCCACTCTGCATGTGTTGGCCTCTTCTCCCTGGCCTTCCCTTTCTTAACCCTTTGTCCATGTGACCTCCTCCACTCGGGGGTGACTTGCTGTTTTTGAAGCCAAAGCTTCAGAAGATGGGCTCCCACCCCCTCCTGGGGAGTCTTTGTTAAACAGACACATCTGCAGGCCCTGTCTCAGACAGGTGCATCAGAAGGGCCAGGGCTGAGCGGCTGGAAAACTGCCCCTTTAACAAGCTTTCCACAGGCCCAGTCCAGCCACGGCCTACGTTTGGAAAACAGTGCTTGAAGGCATTTCTTTGTTAACTTCTAGTTCTTGCTGCAGTGGTGGTGATACACTCCCCAGGTATTGCAGACACTGATCTGTGAACGCCTCTTGGCTTTTCCAGAGTGCATAGAACGAATCCCCTGGATTGCTCCCGAGTGTGTTGAAGACTCCAAGAATCTGAGTGTGGCTGCTGACAAGTGGAGCTTTGGAACCACACTCTGGGAAATCTGCTACAATGGCGAGATCCCCTTGAAAGACAAGACGCTGATTGAGGTGAGCGCCTGCTTTCCAGTTGGGAGCTGAGTGAGGGCCCCTTGAACACACAGGGGCGTCTCAGGAATTATCAGGAAACCCCACACTGTGAGAGGAGACGGTCACGGGTTTGACTCTCCTCCACAGGCTTACTGGCTGTGTAACCTCACACGTTAGTTTCCTTGGGCCTGGATTCATCATCTATGAAATGGAGATAAAGAGTACCTACTTTGCAGGGTTGTTACGACGATTAATCAAATAATGCACGTAGAGTGCCAGGTATACAATACGAGCTCAGGAGCTGATTCTAGCATCTCAGGATTAACACACAAGTATTTATGAGTCCTGCCTGTGTACCAGGTATTGTCCTAAGTTGAAGCTAGGGGTTCACAATGAAAGAGACAACACAGGCCTTACCTGCCCGTAGTGACCTTAGGGTCTAGAAGGAGAATTGGGCTAAACTAGCAGTAAGGATCTGAAACCATCACCCAAAGAGCCATGTGTGTTGGGTAGGGTAGTGTCATTACTCTTGTTTTACAGGTCAGGTAACCGAGATGCAGGTGGCTCACGGCCTGGGTTATTCAGCTAGGATGCACAACTTCAAGGCTAACTCTTGCTTGTTCACTTGCAGAGAGCTAGTAGAGCTTTCTAACTCTAAAGGGATACTGTAGTAGCAGTAACAGTGAAGGACCACTGATCCCCACTCACTGATTTGCTTTCTGGAATGCGCCTTGTGTGTTTAGTGGGGCAGGCGTCACTTGTAGCTGGGAGGGAATGATCCAAGTCCAGGGGAAGGTGGTATTTCAGACGTCTACAGGAAGCAGTAAGTGGTTCCATTTGCCTGGAGTGTGGAGAGGAGTGACAGGTGAACAGGTGGGAAGGGTTGTGTGAGGTTAGGTTTCTAGAGGCCCTAAATGCCCGGGTGTTGTGGGACGGTGAAGGGCTTGGAGGCCGCGCCGGCACGGCGTGCTTAGACGGTAGTTAGATGGACAGGCTGAGGAGAGGGCAGGGCACTGAGTCCCCTGCGGTGCTCAATGGTGAGAGCCTGAGCCAGGAAGTGGCAGTGGGGATTCAGTGTGGAGGGTGCGCTTGGAGGAGATACCAAAGAGGCTAAAGAACCTCTAACCAGTTAATCTTCTGACAGATGAACGTGGTGCAAGACTTGGGCAAGAGGAATTAAGCTAAAACCCATGGAGAAATCAGCACCTCTGTAGATCTGCTATTTGGAATTTTCAGGCAGGACTTTTGGGAGTAATTTTAACTTCCTTGGAAACAAAACGGCATACCATTTGCTGTCAGTATGTTTGAGCACCTTGTGTTTACCCAGGGCTGAGTAGAATATGGAGACAGGGTAAGCAAAGGTCTGCACTGGAGCCTAGAAGAGTGAGCGATACTCCAAGGCAGGGGCAGCCCTCAGCTCCCTCATTCTCTCGCTTTTCCTCCTCTCCTCTGGAGCCCAACTCCCCACCCCTACAGCAGGATCCACAGGGACCACAAGAGAAACCAGTACCCTTGAGATTCAGCTACAGACCAGAGTCTGGAGCGTAGTAAATTTACTGAATTTTTTTAATGATTTAAATAAATCATTTGTTTCAGAATTTTAAAGTAACCACTTGATGAGAATTTGGGAAATAGAGAAAACTATTTTTAAAAAAGAAAATATTAATCACTATATTCCAGTCACCCTTGACTAATATTTAACACTTTGGCATATTGTCTTCCTGTTTTTATCAGTTTAAACAGAATTGGGACCATGCTGAATTGTTTCATTTAATGTAATATCCTATATGATTAAATTGATTTAAGAGTTCATTGTTTCATTAAATTCTAATTTACTTAATTTAACTAAAATTAGATACTTGGCCTTGAGGTTGTTTTCATATTTGTAATGTTCTGTTTAATTTTGCAGGGAATATCTTTAAATATAAATCTTTGTTTATATCTGACTTATTTGTGAGTCATTCCGTAGTTGCAATTAATGAGTCAAAGAGTTTGAAGAATCTGAAGATTTCTACACATGTTGCCAAGTCATATTCCAGAAGGTTGCATGACTTTGCAGGAATACAGCTTATTTGGGACTGGGTAGGATATACTGCGTATTTTCCTTGAATTCAGACTATTTTTGTATCAGGAGATTTTCCACAGCTGTGAAAAAAGGCAACAGCAGTACTCACATTTATGAAGTCTACCCTTAAGCAGAGCTATTGGGAATTAAATTAGGGATTGTTAGGTAACTCTTTCTGACCTGGGGTTTAAAGGTTTGTGGGTGGTTCCTTTGGTTTCTTCAACATGGTCCTCTTCTTTGCAGAAAGAGAGATTCTATGAAAGCCGGTGCAGGCCAGTGACCCCGTCTTGTAAGGAGCTAGCTGACTTGATGACCCGCTGCATGAACTATGACCCCAACCAGAGACCCTTCTTCCGAGCCATCATGAGAGACATCAATAAGCTGGAGGAGCAGAGTAAGACTGCCTTAAGTTGTTTAACCAAGACCAGCCAGGGCCCGGGGGAGGGGGTGACAACTTGAAGCCTGGAGGGGCATTCACTCTTTTTTAACATGTTTTCTCTCTTCTGTTAGATCCAGACATTGTATCAGAAAAAAAGCCAACAACTGAAGTGGATCCCACACATTTTGAAAAGCGGTTCTTAAAGAGGATCCGTGACTTGGGAGAGGCAAGTTTCACTCCTGACCATTCACCTCTCTGGACATCTAGAGCCATTCTCCATTCTCTCTCGTTTCAGGTCAAAGTTTATAAGAGGAAGCATCTTCCAGTGTTTTCTCAGGGATTGTGTGTTTCTCCATCTGACAAAGAGTGGCAGCGTGCACATGCCTGCCTGTTCATGCACACAGGACATTAGTCAGCACCCTCAGGAGCTGCCGCTGTCCCTTTTTTTTTAATAAGGGACAGAGAATATAAAGGGAGAGGCCTAGGGGATGGGTATAGATATGGTAGAAATAGAACAATCGCTGCCTCTGACTTTTTTTGGGAATATGTATCCTGTGAGGCTGCTTAAATGAACAGTGGATTTACCTCACAGAACACTGAAATAGAATGCTAGCTTTTCTTCAGGACCTTGAATGGCAGTTCCCTAACAGTAAATGTGACTAGAGAAGCTACTGGATTTGCATCTTCATACAGATTTCCTGTAGTTTATAAAGACTGTCCCATCTCGGGTGCCCTGTGCAAGGCCAGGTGCTGGCACTCTGCAGGCACAGTGGTCCCGCTTCCTCACAGCATCCCTGGGTTTACCACCAGTGTGTACACGAGCACCTCTGGAGCCACTCGGAAGACTGGGTAACCAGGCCCACCTCACCAGTAGGTGGCTTAGCTGGGCTCTAATCCCCATCTTCTGAAGACTCACGCCTTGCCTTTTGTAGCCACATTGTGATGCCTCCTGTAGCGTGGACCCAGGGCTGTCAAAGAATGCCATGGTTGCACCACCTGACACTTCATTTCCTTGTGAGTTACACGTTCACGGAAACTAGGATTGATGTGTCGGTTCACCAGTCACCAGAGCCTTTTCTTGTCTTAGCGCAATAACAGAAGAAGGGATGGCATGTTAGCTAAGGGGGGAAGGGCACAGGGAGTAGGAAGAGACCAGGTTAGAGCTTGTTACCTGCGGGTCAGGCAGTGTGTGCCCTCCCCGGCCTTCAGAGGAACAAGCCTCATCTTTGAGTGTGTCCTGCTGACCCAGGCTGGGGCCTCTCTGATCAAGCATGTGCATCTTTCCCTCCAGGGCCACTTTGGGAAGGTCGAGCTCTGCAGGTATGACCCTGAGGGGGACAATACAGGGGAGCAAGTGGCTGTCAAATCCCTGAAGCCCGAGAGTGGAGGGAACCACATCGCTGATCTGAAGAAGGAGATTGAAATCTTAAGAAATCTTTATCATGAGAACATTGTGAAGTATAAAGGCATCTGCACAGAAGATGGTATGTTATGCAAAATGTGGTTTGTTTAAAGACTAAACGGCTGTCTGGGGTCACATAAAGGCTGGTGCCGAGCAGGCCATGCCCTCAGCCTCATCTGGGCTGCCTGAGTGCTAGCTGATAACCGCCAGAGCTCTAGGACTTGCAAGCCATACGCACTGTCAGATCCCTCAGCAGCTGCAGAGCTTCCGAGAAGACTACCCAGCCTCCCTCCTAGGCAGGGATGATTCCAGCATTGTTTCTTTAGGTGGCTACTACACGCACACTGGGGATTAGATTTCCCCTGTCCCAATACTCAGCACACTAGGCCAGTTGAAACTGACACCCACTCCTCTCCTTTATCTGCTTTTCTGACCCAACATTAGGCAGGGCATTTAGTTTTCTGGTTGTCTAAATCAAAGTGGCAAGTAGTGTTTACTAGTGAATGTATCTTTGTACAAGCCACTACAGCACTCATGTTACTGTACTTGAAAATTTGTAGTGAAAATGATGTGGCTCATGATTTTTTAAAATCATTTGCCGAGTGCTTTGCAGAACACAACGTTGTCTGAGTGAATGGTGACAACCCTGGGGTAGGTACCCTGGTCACTCCTGAGGATCCCAAGTTTCTGGAACCTCTGGGATTAAGCAGAGGTTAACCTGTGGTTGCCTGTGGTTTCAGGGTCGATGCTGAAGTCAGTTCAGGTCCTCTGTCTTCAGATCCTGTGCCCTGTACTCTTCCTTCATTTGACTGCCTTGTACTGATGGGTTAGATTGAGGGCAGGAGGAGAGGGCGACAGAGGGTGAGATGGTTGGATGGCAGCACTGATTCAGTGGACATGAACTTGGACAAACTCTGGGAGATAGTGAGGGGCAGGGAAGCCTGACACGCTGCAGTCCATGGGGTTGTGAAGAGTTGGACACGAGTTGGTGACTGAACAACAACTGATGGGTTTTTTCCCCCCTAAAACAGGTGGAAATGGTATTAAGCTCATCATGGAGTTTCTGCCTTCAGGGAGCCTTAAGGAATATCTTCCAAAGAATAAGAACAAAATTAACCTCAAACAGCAATTAAAATACGCCGTTCAGATTTGTAAGGTAAAAAGAGAAAAAAGAAAAAACATGGTAAAAATTTAAAAATCAGGCAGTCTGTCCTGAGTAATTGGTTTGTAATTAGGCTATAAGTGGGAAACTTTCTGATAATTATACTGAGTTTGTTTTGTTCTGCTTGATGTGGACTGAAATTAGCCTCTACTAAGAAAGTGATGGTTTCTTTAAATCTGTATTTCTTTGAATCAGGTTGGTCTTACTATTTTTGCGTAAAAGTGAAAACAAACAAAGTGCTACCTGAATGAAATGACACTTGTATCTCTGTGTGTGTTACAAAGCGGCAGAGACAAAATCCCGCCTGATTTGCTCTCACAGCGCACTCTGCCTTGCTTCTCTCCCACAGGGGATGGACTATCTGGGTTCTCGGCAGTACGTTCACCGGGACTTAGCAGCAAGAAACGTCCTCGTGGAGAGTGAGCACCAGGTGAAAATCGGGGACTTCGGTCTCACCAAAGCCATCGAAACCGATAAGGAGTACTACACAGTCAAGGACGACCGGGACAGCCCTGTGTTTTGGTAACTGAATCAAACATTTCCTCAGTGCTTCAAAGGGCTTCCACTGTTCTGATAGGTCCTTTTTAGATATGTTAAATTCTTTTATTAGTCCAGATTAGAAAAGACTTAGATCATTTGGAATTGACTAATTTTTGCCTTCAAGAAACAGCTCTTAAGCTGTTTCACTGAAAGCCAGTGTCTGAGTTTCAAAGACAACATCTTCCAACGAAGAAACCTAACAGCAGTCAGTATCTCTGTCTTCCCTTGAGAAGGCATTCCTCTGACAGTTCTTAAAACTGTTAGCAGCCAGAGTAGTCACAGCCATGCAGAGGAAGCCTGGAGGGCAAGTATGAGTTGACGAGGAGGCTTTGGCAGATTCAGGGAGAACTCAGAGCAGAGGAAAATCCATGGGAGGTCCTGGTTGGAAGGCCGCACCCTGACTTGGACCCCTCTCAGTCTGGAACACTGTCCACGGGGGAAGCTGCTAAGCCTGCACTCTGCCCTGTCCTGTAGAACTGACCAGCACTGCGGGTGCATCCTACATGGGCGAGCTGGGTCTCTCCCACCCAAGGACGCCAAACCTCCATTTATTCATTGCATATTCAGTGGATACATGAATTCATTTATTCAAAGGACTACCTAGGAGCCCTGCTTGGTGCCAGGTACTAGAGATTCGAGGGTAAATAAGATGAGCGAGTTTAGACTTTAATGGGTGAGGCAGCTAGTTTCATGGTGCCATAATCATAGAAGTGTTCGGGCTTGGTTTTTCTGGAAGTTCTGTTAGGCTAAGTCCTTAAAAGATTCCTGGAGGGTTGTAAAGATGGATAGAAGGAGGCATGTGTGTGTTGGCAAGAGTGAGATAGAGCAGTGGCTGTCCCAGGAACTGGAATCAGCTCGACGTGCCTGGATGATAAAAGGTCTCTGCAGTTGCTAAGGCAATGCCCTAGACACTTGAGTTTTGGAGCTGGGGTTTTGGGGTGCTGTTAGAAGGATTAAGGATGGGGCTTCTGTTTAAAAAGATCACTATGGAAAAAATAAATAAATAAAAAGATCATTATGGGAAGGAGAGGAGCAAGATTGAAGCCGGGAGTCTGATTTGGCGAGGGGCATTGACGGCATGAACTAGGGCTGTGATTTGGACAGTGATGGTGGGGTTTAGGAGCAGTGAGTAGGTTTGAGAAGTATTTCTGAGACCGGATATGGGAATATCTCAATTTCTGGCTCAGGCAATGGGTAACATTCACCAAAGCAGCAGATACTGTAAGAGGACTGGGCAGTTAGGTCACTACTCACTCACTGTGACCTTGCAGGCAGATAAAATCTGGGCCTGTGGTCATCGCCTCCTCCCACACCCCTCCCCAGGGAGAGCCTGTGCTGTGTGAACTGAGGGCCCACAGGGCTACTGTTCACGCCAGGTGTGCACCGGGGCAGCAGATGTGTGACTAACATATAGCATACACTTACGTGTCTTCGAATGTTATATTCTAAGAAGTCAGCTCTCTAGGCTGAGTTACTCTCATGTTTTTTGGTATGTCCTTCCCAGGAAATGAAGTTTCATGTTCTGCTCTCTTTCAGGTATGCTCCAGAATGTTTAATTCAGTGTAAGTTCTATATCGCCTCTGATGTCTGGTCTTTCGGAGTGACTCTGCATGAGCTGCTTACTTACTGTGATTCAGATTCCAGTCCCATGGCCGTAAGTCAGACTTGTCCTTTGTTTGAATCTGGCCCCCAATGAAAATGTGTCCATCCCTCTGCTTTGTAAGTTTAGTTCATAAAGAATCAGTCAGTGTATTGTAATGGAAAGGAAAAGCATCCTGGACTTTGAGTTACTAAGGAGAAAAGCCTGTTTGTTTTCATTTCCAATTCTAGAAATCCTACTTTAACCTCTCTGGAGTTTATATAAATATGTGCAAAAAGTAAAATATTTCATTTGATTTTTATTTTTCATAGTTGTTCCTGAAAATGATAGGCCCAACTCATGGTCAGATGACGGTAACAAGACTCGTGAATACATTAAAAGAAGGAAAACGCTTGCCATGTCCACCGAACTGTCCAGATGAGGTATTTATGGGCCATTTCGCAGTATAATAAAACTGTTTTCACTGCTTGCATTTTAAAATAGATTTCTGATGCTGAATTTCGGCCACCTGAGAAAACCATCTTTGGGGCAAATGACAACCACACACTGTTCAAGGAAGGAACTCCCTTCAACAGTAGGCTTACCTCAGTGAGCACCCGCGAGGAGCGTATTTTGACGTTACCTTATTGTGACAATCAGTTTTCTGTATTTCTAACTGAACTGCTTTAAGACTAATTCTTTAGACTATTTAAGTACATTGAATAGTATGTATGAGCCAAAGAATGAAGCAGCCAGTATGGAAATCTGTAGTCTAAACTGAGCTATAACGTCACCCTTAAATTGGCTTACAGTAATTTGTGGCCTGGATTTTTTGCAAGGTCAGTTAAGCCATGAACTTCTCAAATATTAAAATACTTATGAATAATATTAAGTATTAATATTTAATACTTACAGATGTGCCACATTTTCTATATTTTAAGTTATTCAAATACTCTTGTTTTATAGTAGGACTTAAGGAAACTCATTCACATTTTCAAAATTATGTTCTTGATGTTTCTATACTTAAAAAAAAAAAGCTCCTAAACATTTTTTTACTGTTTTTTTTTTTAAATAGGTTTATCAACATATGCGAAAGTGTTGGGAATTTCAACCATCTAATCGGACAACCTTTCAGAACCTTATTGAAGGATTTGAAGCACTTCTAAGAAGCATGAGTAACATTTAAATTCTAATGTGTCCTCCTACCCCCAACCAGTACCCAAGCCATTTACAAAAATTGTTACTGGAAAAAAAGTTTGTATTCTGTCTAAAAAGATACCAGGGTACGTATCCATATATAAGGCACATATTAAGCATATTACACATGCTTAACATGTGTAAGTACTTCCTCTTTCAATTTGATACCTGTAACATAGTGACAACCAAAATATTGGAAAGCACTTAAGCACTCCTCCTTTTGGAAAGACTATATCACTGTTTGGTTAGTTTACCATCACAGTTGAAAACCAGAATGGGATTTCTCAAAACAAGAGGAGCTGACCAAAGTAGAGTCTCAAGATGATTGCTTTTTCTTAGCTGCCAGTTGATATGAAATAAATATTTTTCTGGCACATAAAGATAAGGATTGATGAATTTAGCCAATACTCTAATATGCCCTCAAATTTCAATATCTATACCATGATAGATGAAACATTCTTGAAATATAGATACCAGTTAGTATACTATTGTCTCTATACAAAGATGAGTGTATTCCTGTCAACAGTAGGACATAAACTTTGAGTTGTTTTTGCAGTGGCTTAGCTCCTGTCCCCTTGGGTGACCAGTGGTACCCATTTTTGAGAAGACTGGTCATACATACCCAGAGGGGCAGCTGTGGAATAGACACTTTGCTGCATGACATTAATTCTTGAGAACTAAACCTGTGCCAGTGCTTCCCTAAACAGTATACCCTTTAATCAGAACCGAGGCCAACAACCTGCATACATGCTTTTCAGAAATGTCAGTGTATATCCTTTTGTAACTCTACCACTTTGGGGCAAGCTGTTCCAGAATTGGTTCTGGATGCTGATTGCAAATATACCATGTACATTGCACTGTTCTTAGAGTGTTTCAGTACTTACCATACATCTACAAGAGTCGATCACTATTTTGACCATCACCCTATTGTGCAAAACTTGAAAGACCCAGCCAGAAGACTATGGAGTTCAGGATCCACTAGGCGGTTTTCAGTTTGCTTGGAGACTGCTGGGTAATCAAAATGTCAAATCTGATTCAATGTGAACTGTAGATCTTTTTTGACCAAGAGTCTGCAAAACTTTCTGTTGATGCTGTCTATTATTTGTTTGATATCATTATTTTTCCCCCTTGATCCTGAAAAGAGTTTTATGTATTGATTGGATGGCAGCAATAAACTTGCCATTTATAAATCTGTTCAATAACCCTGCATCACAAATGTCTCTGTCTGTATCAAACCTGTGGCCACTCTCTATGCACTTTGTTTACTCTTTATACAAATAAATATATGGAGCCTTCACATGCATATGCCTTTTAATATTAAGAGTTCATTTTCAAAGCATTACAAACAATTTGTTTACATAGAAAAACAACAGTATGGACTGGTGGGGAGAGCATGGGTAATGGTCCTTATACTAACACCACTGAGTCATGTGTCATGTCTCTCATGTCCCAGTGGGGCACAGGCCAGTATGGATGGCAGACCCACACCTGTTAACTCAAAGTACCTTTTAGTTCTTTCAACCTCTTTCTGCTTATATTTCTACAATTTCCATCTTCGCTTTCTTCTCCTGTCATAGAGTTATGACAAAGCACTGAAGAGGCTCAATGCAACAGGAAAACAAGAAGTGCAGAGCATGGGGAACCCATTTTTCATCTGCTGAGTCAGAACTGAGTGATGCCCATCCTGATTTGGTTATTTATAGGTAGTATACTTACTGGAAATTATCTTAGTTTAACTTTCTAGCTGTCATTTGCCAGTAGAAGTTAATATAAGCAATACATTACAAATCATATATACCAGTTTTAAACTTCTAAAACAGGAGTGATACCCTCTATTATAAAGTCCCTCAAATACAAGATACTTAAAGATCTGATTTCAAAAAGACTAGGATCACTGAGACCCCTCAATTCTACATCATCAATTAGTGTCTCATAACAAAGAACAAACTTAGACATTCTGGATAGCAAAAGGGTTTCTCATGCATTTTGAATACCAAGGTCTTCAGGAAATGGTGATGTCAAAAGTTATGTGCAGTAAACACAGTTCTTTCGAAAGGAAGCTGGATAAAATTGGGTTAAACACCTGGGTAATTTTTCAGCCTAACACACTGCAACTGAATAAGAAACAAAGCAGAGAGAGAGGTATAGCTTATTATCTAAGAATGGTTATAAATACTGTTACCTCATAAGACCCCTTTAGAAATGGCAGAATTGACTGCTTTACTGTGGAAATAGGGCATTTGATGACCAAAACGTGTAAATTAATCATCACTATTATACGAAACAAGACTTAGAAACCTATGTTTCTTGCCACTTACTTGCAAAATTTAAGTCTTTTTGTAGGTGTAAAATAAAAGGATTAGGGAATGAATGGTATTAGATCAGGAGTCTGTGAACTTTATAAAGGGCCAGATAGTAAATATTTTATGCTTTGCAGCTACTCAGCTCTGCCACTGTAGCACAAAAATTAGCCATAGATGATATGTAAGTGAATAAGCATGGTTGTGTTTGAATAAAATTTTATGTATGGACACTGAAATATGAATTTCAAGTCATACTTTTTTTTCCTCCAAACATTTAAAAATGTAAACATCATTCTTAGCTTGCAGGCAGTACAAAAACAGGTGGAGGACTGAATTTGACCACAGGGAGTAGTTTGCCAACCCCTGAAATTATTACTAGATCACCAAAGCTACTTAAAAAAATACCTTTTCCCCCCTACAAGGGGTATTAGTGGTAAATAATATATTAAGCGTAAAGCATCGGTAGTGGTATATACCTTGGATGTCACCTCTGTGTTTGAGTTTTACAACACATGACTGGTATCGGGGGGGGTGATAATGAAGTTTTCATGTAGAGTATAATATTACCAGTCACTGCATTTTTGTACTTGCACTCTAATTCTAGTAAAAGTTCTAAAAATTTGTGAATGAGATTACTTCCAGATAAAGTAAATTGAAATGCACATTGGCTTATCAGAAATTTATTCTAAGGCTTGGGAAACCAAGACTGTTTCCCATTTTATTGCTTCACACTTCTATATATGGTGTCAAAATTATTCCCAGTCCTAAACAAGGAATATTGGAATATATGTTAATTTCCCCAATGGACTAAGTTAATAGCACATTGATTAAGATGTGTCTAATTCTAGTGGAATATGTCCTCAACTGATGTCTGTTATTGCTACTTACTTTTTTGACTTGGCAATTCTGCCTGCTGCACAACACAGTTCGTTCTGGGAAGTTATAAACCCGTAATTTAAAGGATATGGCTAGTCTGAATGTAGTTAAGGCAGCGATGAACAGCAGAGATACTGCAAAGAACCTTATGAGTTTATAAGGAGAGAACTTAACTCAGTACACTCTCTTCTTTTTTAAGTAGGTTTCCATGTAATATGCTCCTGTGCCCTGAGAATGCTGGTCAACAAATTCCACTGAACCACCTTCTGGGGCAGAGACGAGATATGATGAGCCTCGCTTTTCATTTCTTAAAGATGAGACCTATTAGAAAAAGAAACCATAACTAATGCTAAAATCTAAATTAAAATGGGTTGATTTGTTAAAGATATTTATAAGAAAAGCAATTCTACTTGTGATTTGGTATAAAAACAGAATAGCAGGATAAATAACAAAGTTGTAAAAAAACTATACAAAAGTTTCTATATCAAAGTCACGTGAGGAACTTTTGAAAAATACAAAGCAGCTTCTTAATGCCCTCTGTCCCCGACTCCCCACATTTTCGGGACAGAAAAAGTGACACTGTATTGCTTCCGCTGTTGGTTCGTAGAATCAGAATACCAGTATTCCTCTGGGGAAGGAGCGTGCCTAAGGAATTGAACTGCATATCAAATTAGATGTGAAGTTCATCTAGTAGCAAAACACGTGGCAAGAGAATAAACTAGTAGGTGCAAAAACTAGCAAATGATGTCAACAAAATAGCACAATGAAACATTCCAGAGGACCGCAGGAACTCCAACTTTAGTCTACAAAATAATCACCTGGAAAGCCTGTCAAAATGCACATTTCTGAGTTCTATCTCAGATATTCTAATCCAGAAGTGTTCATGATAAGAGGGGCCAAAATGTTCCTCACAAGTAGTCACAGTAATCGATACGATAAATCTGATTATGTTTCACAACTCATGACCACCTAATTCCTCCCAGTTGTAGCTTTGATATTCCTTAGTAAGTCTGTCACACACAGTATTTAATATACAAGAATGTAGAAATCAGTATGGTACTAGCACAAAAACAAATATAGACCAGTGGAACAAGATAGAAGCCCAGAGGTAAACCCACACACTTATGGGTACCTTATCGTTGATAAAGGAGGCTTGAATAAACAATGGGGAAAAGACAATTTCTACAGCAACTGGTGGTAGGAAAACTGGACAACTGGGTGTAAAAAGAATAAAATTAGAACACTTCCTAACACCATACACAAAGATAAAATGGATTAAAGACCTACATGTCAGTCCAGAAACTATAAAGCTCCTAAAGGAAAACATACGCAGAACACTCTGACGTATACGCAAGATCCTCTAGAGTAATGGAAATAAACAATGGGGCCCAATTAAAATTTAAAGCTTTTGCACAGCAAAGGAAACAATAAACAAGGTGAAAAGACAACCCTCAGAATGGGAGAAAATAATTGCAAATGAAACTGACAAAGGATTAATCACAAGCAGCTCATGCAGCTCAATACCAGAAAACAAACAACCCAATTAAAAAGTAGGCAGAAGACCTTAATAGGCATTTCTCCAAAGAAGGCATACAAAAAGCCAATAAACATGAAAAGATGCTCAACATTGCTCTTTATTAGAGAAATGCAAATCAAAACCACAAGAGGTATCACCTCAAACTGGTCAGAATGGCCATCATCAAAAAAGCTACAAACAATAAATGCTGGAGATGGTGTGGAGAAAAGGGAACCCTCCTACACTGTTGATGGAAATGTAAATTGGTACAGCCACCATGGAGAACAGTGCAGAGATTCCTTAAAAAACTAAGAATAAAATTACCATATGACCCAACAATCCCACTACTGGGCATATTACCCTGAGGAAACCATAATTGAAAAAGACACAAGTACCCCAATGTTCACTGCAGCACTATTTACAGTAGCCAGGACACAGAAGCAACCTAGATGTCCATCAACAGATGAATGGGTAAAGAAGCCGTGGTACATATATACAAGGGAATATTAGCCATAAAAAGGAACACATTTGAGTCAGTTCTAATGAGACTGGATGAACCTAGAGCCTATTATACAGAGGGAAGTCAGAAAGAGAATACTGTATACTAACACATATATATGGAATCTAGATAGACGGTACTGATGAACCTATTTGCAGGGCAGCAACGGAGACACAGAACAGACTTGTGGACACAGTGGGGGAAGGAGACGGACGAACTGAGAGTAGCATTACTGTGCAGAATAGACAGCCAGTGGGGATTTGCTGTGTGACAAGAGGAGTGCAACCCAGTGCTCTGTGACAGCCTAGAAGGGTGGGATGCGGGGGAGTTGGGGGGCGGTTCAAGAGAGGGGGGACATATATACCTATGGCTGATTCATGTTGCTGTATGGCAGAGGCCAACACAATATTGTAAAGCAATTATTCTCCAATTAAAAACATTTAAAAAAAGAATGTAGAAATGACTCATAAGGAAGGTGTCTAGAAGTGCAGAAGAGCCTTCTCACATTACAATTAAAATTAACAATAATGGCCACAATTTTTAAAACCAGATTCAACTTCAAAGGGGACAGACAAGGAGTCTGTCTTCCCTTGTAGATGAAGCCATTCTCAATCACCCATGGTAATTCACCCAAGGTAAAGATGACCAAGGAGGCTCTAGAGCGCCTCTCCTCCTCCCATGGATATGCCAGATGTACACACATGTAGAACAGTTCCTTCTAAAAAAGATCCAGAAGCTAGCTGAGCAGCTCTTACATATTAAACAAACGAGAAAATACCAAAATAGTAGGAAAGGCTGAGATCACTCTCATGATACATCCCAACCCTGGCACAGCACTGCATCAGGAGAGAACTCCCAGTTCTTAGCTTCTCCCTGAGCACTGAAGCATTCAGACTCCACCTCTAGTACTCTTAACTTTGAAGACTCCCACTTGAGGTACAGGTTCCCCAAAATCCTTAGCCCTGAAAGCCAACAGGGCATGTGTTTATGAGATCCACAAAGCTATAGAAAATAAACATTCTTGATGGTCACAGCTCACTGTGACCTGACCCTCAGGGCCAGGTGCAGAGGAAGCAGGTAAAATAGTCCATCTCCCTGTCTTCCCCTGTAAAAGGCTTATCCACATGCTTTAAAAGCTGCTGCCTAAGACCTAGCTCCTACTCTAGCAGGTGCTAGGGGCAGCGGCAGTCTTCCCCAGAGACTGGGGAAGTTGAAGGACACCTCTCCCATCTCCTTCCAGCCCACTCCAATCACTAGTATCTCCCTGGAAGGAGTTTTTACACTGTGCCCCAACTTTTATGTCTGATACCCAAGGAACTGTCCCTGGGTCATCTGGTTTTGAAAGCCAATGGGGCTTGCATTCGTGAATTCTACAGGATTATAGCAAACAAAATACAATTCTTAATGGATGCAGGTACCACCACCCCTAATCCCTAGTGACTGTACACCTGTGCTCAGCACAAAGGGAACAGGTAAAAAAAAAAAAAAAAAAAAAGCCCATTTCCTTTTCTCCCTGCACAGGGCTTAACTACATGCTCTCAGCTGCAGCCTCAGGGTCCAGGATCTAATCAGCCTGCATCTAGGTGCTAACTGTAGTCCCCACCTTTGGATATACAAGCCTTAGCATATCCTCTAAATAAGCCACTAAAGGCAAAGAAGTAGGCTCAAAGAAAATAGTCACAAAAGGTTGAAAGCCAATTAAGAGCTCAGGCTGGGCTGAGCAACAGGGTTCATCTCCTACAAGAGACCATTCATTCAAGACTGGAAGAGGTGGCTGTTTTGTATAATGCATAGAGACAATAAAAAAGAAACAAAGGTAATGTTCCAGATGTGCCATGATAAATACCCAGAACAGATCTAATGAACGAAGTGACTTACCTGAGAGTTCAAAACAGTGGTTGTAAAAATGCTCACCGAGGTCAAAAGATCAATGCATGAACAAGGAATTGCAACAAAGATAGAAAATATTAAAAATTGCTAAATAGAAATCACAAAATTTATGAATATAACAAATGCAAAATGAAAATGAGACATCACCTCACACATGTTAGAACAGTTATCATAAAAAATTGGACCAAGCAATTCCACTCCCTGGGTTGGGATTAAACAAAAACACAAATTTAAAAAGTTATATACACCCCAATGTTCATATTAGCATTACTAAACAAGAGTGCCAAAGAATGCTCAAACTACCACACAATTGCACTCATCTCACACGCTAGCAAAGTAATGCTCAAAATTCTCCAAGCCAGGCTTCAACAATACGTGAACCGTGAACTTCCAGATGTTCAAGCTGGTTTTCGAAAAGGCAGAGGAACCAGAGATCAAATTGCCAACATCTGCTGGATCATGGAAAAAGCAAGAGAGTTCCAGAAAAACATCTATTTCTGCTTTATTGACTATACCAAAGCCTTTGACTGTGTGGATCACAATAAACTGTGGAAAATTCTGAAAGAGATAGGAATACCAGACCACCTGACCTGCCTCTTGAGAAACCTGTATGCAGGTCAGGAAGCAACAGTTAGAACTGGACATGGAACAACAGACTGACTCCAAATAGGAAAAGGAGTATGCCAAGGCTGTATATTGTCGCCCTGCTTATTTAACTTATATGCAGAGTACATCATGAAAAATGCTGGGCTGGATGAAGCACAAGCTGGAATCAAGATTGCCAGGAAAATATCAATAACCTCAGATATACAGATGACACCCTTATGGCAGAAAGTGAATAAGAACTAAAGAGCCTCTTGATGAAAGTGAAATAGGAGAGTGAAAAAGTTGGCTTAAAGCTCAACATTCAGAAAACTAAGATCATGGCATCTAGTCCCATCACTTCATGGCAAATAGATGGGGAAACAGTGGAAACAGTGGCTGACTTTATCATTTTGGGCTGCAAAATCACTGCAGATGATGACTGCAGCCATGAAATTAAAAGACGCTTTACTCCTTGGAAGGAAAGTTATGACCAACCTGGATAGCATATTAAAAAGCAGAGACATTACTTTGTCAACAAAGGTCCATCTAGTCAAAGCTATGGTTTTTCCAGCAGTCATGTATGGATGTGAGAGTTGGACTAGAGTGGACTAGAGTGGACTCAGAGTGGACTAAGAAAGCTGAGTGCCAAATAATTGATGCTTTTGAATTGTGGTTTTGGAGAAGACTCTTGAGAGTCCCTTGGAATGTAAGGAGATCTAACCAGTCCATCCTAAAGGAAATCAGTCCTGAATATTCATTGGAAGGACTGATGTTGAAGCTGAAACTCCAATACTTTAGCCATCTGATGCAAAGAGCGGACTCACTTGAAAAGACCCTGATGCTGGGAAAGATTGAAGGTGGGAGGAGAAGCAGACAACAGAGGATGAGATGACTGGATGGCATCACCAACTCAATGGACATGAGTTTGAGTGGACTCCGGGAGTTGGTGATGGACAAGGAGGCCTAGGGCGCAGCAGTCCATGGGACAGCAAGGAGTTGGACATGACTGAGCGACTGAACTTAACTAGGAGTCAAGACATGGAAGTAACTCAAAACTCAAGTGCCCATCAGGAGATGATTGGATTGAGGAGATGTGTTTTCTACATATCTCTATCTATCCTCTTCCCTGGTGGCTCAGTGGTAAAGAATCTGCCTGCTAATGCAGGAGATGTGGATTCAATCCCCAGGCTGGGAAGAACCCTGGAGAAGGAAATGGCAACCCACACCAGTATTCTTGCCTGGGCAATCCCATGGACAGAGGGGCCTAATGGGCTAAAGTCTATGAGGTTGCAAAGAGTTGGATATGACTTGGTGACTAAAAAACCAACAAAATCTACCTATATATAAACACACACATATAGATATGTATGTGTGTATGTATATGTATATACAATGTATATATACTATATGTATACTTAACCATAAAAAGGAATAAAATACTGCTATTTGCAGCAATGTGAATGGACCTAGGAAATACTATGGAGAGTGAAGTAAGTCAGAGAAAGACAAATACTGTACTATATAATATCACGTATAAATAGAATCTAAAAAAATAATACAAATGAATGTATATGCAAAATAGAAATAGACTAACAGGTACAGCAAATAAACTATGGTCACCAAAGGGGAGATGGAAGGGAAGAGGGGCAAATTAGGGGTACGAGGTTAACAAACTAATACATACAAAACAGAAAAGCAACAAGGATATAATGTACAGCAAAGGGAATTATAGTGATTTATCCTACAATAATCTGTAAGAGTATAATCTGCAAACACTGACTCACAAAGTGATACACCTGAAGCTAAATACTGTAAATCAACTATTCTTCAATAAACAGTTTTTAAACTTGAAATGTAAATGGATTAAATTGTCTGATCAAAAGACAAAGTGCCTGATGGAAAAAAATCAAAGCCAAACTATATGTGGACTGAGAGTCTCACCAGCTTAAAGGACACACACAGACTGAAAAGTGAAGGGATGTCAAAGCATATTCTTTGCAAATGAAAACAGAAAACAAAGGTAGCTGTACTTACATTAAACAAAATAAACTTCAACCTAAAAAATTTAACGAGACAAAAAGGTCATAAAAGATAAGCCAGTTAATCAAAAGGATGTGACAGTTGTAAATATGAGCCCCAAACAAGAATACTTAAATATATATAAAGCAAATAATGATTGTGTAGGGAGAAAAAGAGCAGTGTAATATCAGGGAACTTAAATACTCCACTTTCAAAAACAGATCATTTAGCCAGAAAAATCAGCAAGAAAACATTGGACTTACACTGCATGTTGGACGAGATGAACCTGAAAGACATAACTTTCCATCTGAACAAGAATCAAATGCGCACTTTTCTCAGGCTCACACAGAACATTCTTCAGGATACATCATATGTTAGGCCACATGTCTTAATAAATTTAAAATGATTGAAATCCTATCTGGCATCTTTTTCAAACATGATTGTATGAAACTAGAAATCAACTGTAAGAAGAAAATTGGAGAGTTCACAAATATGTTGACATTAAACAACATACTCCTGAACAACCACTGGATCAAAGAAGAAATAAAAAAATACTTTGAGACAAATGAAAATGGAAACAAAACATAGCAAAACTTACAAGATATAGCAAAAGCAGTTCTAAAAGGGAAGTTTATAGTGATAAACACTTACATGAAGAAAGAACATCTTGAACAACTATCTTTATATCTTGAGGAATTAGAGAGGAATAAACTAAGTTCCACTGGAGGAGGAAATGGCAACCCACTCCAGTATTCTTGCCTGAAAAATTCCAGGACAGAAAAGCCTGGCAGGCTATATATAGTCCATAGGGTTGCAAAGAGTGGACTGAGCCCAGTCCCACCAAAGTAAGCTCCAAGCTAGGCAAGAGGAAGGAAGTAACAGGGAGTGGAAATAAATGAAATAGAGATTAAAAAGACAACAGAAAAGATTAATGAAACTAAGAGCTGTTTTTAAAATAAGATTAACTAGACAAACGTTTAATCAGACTTACTAAGAAAAAGAGAACTTACATCAAGACATAAATGAAAAAGGAGATATTACAACTGATACCACAAAAATACAAAAGATCATAAAGACCACTATGAATTTCTTACATGCCAGCAAGTTGGATAACTTAGAAGAAATGGACTAATTCCTAGAAAAAACTTAGCAAGACTGGATCATGAGGAAACAGGAAAACAGAATAAATTACTAGTAAGGAAACTGAACCAGTAATCGGAAATCTCCCAGCAAAAAAAAAAAAAAAGTTCAGGGACAGACAGTTTCACTGGTGAATTCCACAAAACATTTAAAGACTAATTAATACTAATCCATCTCAATCTCTTCCAAAAAAACAGAAAAGGAAATAACACTTTCACATTATTTTTACAAGGTCAGCTTTACCTTATCAAAGGCAGACAAAGACAGTACAAAGAAAGAAACTACAGGCCTGTATTCCTGATGAACAGTTACAAAACTCCTCATAAAGTATTAGCAAATTGAATTCAACAATAGATTAAAAGGATCAAATTGGATTTATTCCAGCGGTACATGGATGGTTCATGTCAATAAAATAAAACATGACATATACCACATTCACAAAATAAAGGATAAAGATCATATCATCATCTCAATAGATGCAGAAAGAGCATTTGACAAAATTCAACAACCATTTGTGATTTAAAAAGTCAGCAAACTGGGTATTGAGGCACTGCACATCAACATAATAAAGGCCATATATGTCAAACCCACAGAAAACAACCTACGCAATGGTGCAATGCGGAAAGCTTTCCTCTAACACAAGGACACCACTGTCACCAATTTTATTCAACACAGTACTGGAAGCCAGAGCAACTAGACAAGAAACAGAAATAAAAGGCATTCAAATTAGAAATGAAGAAGTAAAACTATCACTGTTAGCAGATGATATACTGTATTTAGAAAACACTAAAGAATCCACAAAAAAACTGTTAGAAATATTGGGTTGGCCAAAAAGTTTGTTGTTTTCTCTGTAATATCTTATGGAAAACCCCAGTGAACTTTTTGACCAGCCCAAGAATAAACAGAGTTCCAAAGAATAGCACGGAGAGATAAGAAAGCCTTCCTCGGTAATCAGTTGAAAGAAATAGAGAAAACAATAGAATGGGAAAGACTAGAGATCTCTTCAAGAAAATCAGAGATACCAAGGGGACATTTCATGCAAAGATGGGCTCGATAAAGGACAGAAATGGTATGGACTTAACAGAAACAGAAGATATTAAGAAGAGGTGGCAAGAATACACAGAAGAACTGTACAAAAAAGATTGTCATGACCCAGATAATCACGATGGTGTGATAACTCACCTAGAGCCAGACATCCTGGAGTGCGAAGTCAAGTGGGCCTTACAAAGCATCACTACAAACAAAGCTAGTGGAGGTGATGGAATTCCAGCTGAGCTGTTTCAAATGCTGAAAGATGATGCTGTGAAAGTGCTGCACTCAGTATGCCAGCAAATTTGGAAAACTCAGCAGTGGCCACAGGACTGGAAAAGGTCAGTTTTCATTCCTATCCCAAAGAAAGGCAATGCCAAAGAATGCTCAAACTACTGCACAATTGCACTCATCTCACATGCTAGTAAAGTAATGCTCAAAATTCTCCAAGCCAGGCTTCAACAGTATGTGAACTGTGAACTTCCAGATGTTCAAGCTGGATTTAGAAAAGGCAGAGGAACCAGAGATCAAATTGCCAACATCTGCTGGATCATTGAGAAAACAAGAGAATTCCTGAAAAACATCTACTTCTGCTTCATTGACCTTGCCAAAGCCTTTGACTGTGTGGATCACAACAAACTGGAAAATTCTTCAAGAGATGGGAATACTAGACCACCTTACCTGCTTCCTGAGAAATCTGTATCCAGGTCAGGAAGCAACAATTAGAACTGGACATGGAACAACAGACTGGTTCCAAACAGGGAAAGGAGCATGTTAAGGTTGTATACTGTCACCCTGCTTATTTAATTTATATGCAGAGTGTATCATACAAGATGCTGGGCTGGATGAAGCACAAGCTGGAATCAAGATTGCCAGAAGAAATATCAATTTTATGGCAGAAAGTGAAGAACTAAAGAGCCTCTTGATGAAAGTGAAAAGAGGAGAGTGAAAAAGCTGGCTTAAAACTCAACATTCAGAAAACTAAGATCATGGCATCCAGTCCCATCACTTCATGGCAAATAGATGGGGAAACAATGGAAACAGTGACAGACTTTTTTGGGGGGCTCCAAAATCACTGCAGATGGTGACTGCAGCCATGAAATTAGAAGACACTTGCTCCTTGGTAGAAAAGTTATGACCAACCTAGACAAAGCAGAGACATTACTTTGCCAACAAAGGTCCATCTAGTCAAAGCTATGGTTTTTCCAGTAGGCTTGTATGGATGTGAGAGTTGAACTATAAAGAAAGCTGAGTGCCAAAAATTGATGCTTTTGAACAGTGGTATTGGAGAAGACTCTTGAGAGTCCCTCGGACTGCATGGAGGTCTAACCAGTCCATCCTAAAGGAAATCAGTTCTGAATATTCTTTGGAAGGACTGATGGTGAAGTTGAAACTCCAATGCTTTGGTTACCTGATGTGAAGAACTGACTCATTGGAAAAGACCCTAATGCTGAGAAAGACTGAAGGTGGGAGGAAAAGGGGACAACAGAGGATGAGATGGTTGGATGGCATCACTGACTTGATCGACGTGAATTTGAGCAAGCTTTGGGAGTTTGTGATGGACAAGGAAGCCTGGCATGCTACAGTCCATGGGGTCACAAACAGACACGACTAAACGACTGAACTGAATAATAAACAATTTCAATAAAGTTGTAGAGTACAAAATCAATATAAAAAATCAATTTCTTCTCTATACACTAACAATGAATTACCCAAAAAACAAATTAAGACTACTTAGGAATAAATTTTACCAAGGTGAGAAATTGTACACTGAAAATGTAGGACAGATGACACAAATAAATGGAAAGATATTCTGTGTTCATGGACTGGAGGTATTATTATTATTAAAATGTCCATACTGACCAACCTAGACAGCATATTAAAAAGTAGAGACATTACTTTGTCAACAAAGGTCCGTCTAGTCAAGGCTATTGTTTTTCCAGTAGTCATGTATGGATGTGAGAGTTGGACTGTAAAGAAAGCTGAGTGCTGAAGAATTGATGCTTTTGAACTGTGGTGTTGGAGAAGACTCTTGAGAGTCCCTTGGACTGCAAGGAAATCCAACCAGTCCATCCTAAAGGAGATCAGTCCTGGGTGTTCATTGGAAGGACTGATGTTGAAGCTGAAACTCCAATACTTTGGCCACCTGATGCAAAGAGCTGACTCATTGGAAAAGACCCTGATGCTGGGAAAGATTGAGGACAGGAGGAGAAGGGGACAACAGAGGATGAGATAGTCGGATGGCATCACCGACTCAATGGACATGGGTTTGGGTAGACTCCAGGAGTTGGTGATGGACAGGGAGGCCTGGCGTGCTGTAGTTCATGGGGTTGCAAAGAGCCGGACACGACTGAGTGACTGAACTGAACTAACCCAAAGCAATCTACAGATTCAATGCAATTCCTATGAAAATGCCAAAGGCTTTTTTCATAGAAATAGAAAAAATCTTAAAATTTGGAACCTGGCTCTCTGGCCAGTGATTTGCCTGGGCATCTCCATGCACGGGGCCAGAGGCCTCTGAGACCATCTATAGGAGTGCACAGGGAGCCAGCAGGTGGTAGCCCTCACCAGGGACCCTCCAGTGGGCCCAGGGGGACAAAATCCAGCATATGCATATTGAGACAAGTCGAAAGATTTATTATGAGGCACAGAAGCAGATAGTGCCAAAAAGCAAGCAGTAGTTGGTACACATTTAGAGTAGGGCAGCATTTCCTTCTCCCACTGCTGCTCAGATGGCAGACATTAGTCAAATTCAGTATGAAATGGCATTCACTGAAGGCATTAGTGAATGAGGGTCCTGGAAAAATTAAAGGTAGCACCACCAAATGCTGACCTGGAACAAGGATTCCAAGAAGGAGTTTCAAATGCTAGTGTGATTCTGCAGTTCCAGAGAGAATTGTTGTAGCCAGAATTCCATTTTCAAGACAAGCAGACCTTGACCTTATACAATCAACTCCCTTTAAGGCTATGGCACTAAAAATACCACATCATGTACTTATGCTAAGTGAGAGATCACTAAATTTTCTGGATTTAGAAAGACCTCCTCCAACCTCTCAAAATGAAGAAAGTCATGTAGCTGGCAGCCTAAAAAGAGCGCTCTGTGAATGGAAAATGCTGTTAGCCAAAATGGCCAGCTGGTCAGAAGTGACTCCATGTATGGCATTTCAAATACGGATGCAACTATTAAAGGAACTTCAGAGGACTGACAGTTGTAGATGCAGCTTCATTAAGATGACAGATAATCAAGCTAAACAGACACCTACAACTTCTAGAAGAGGAGACCAAAGAACATGCTAAAAGAGAAATGGCCATGTACTCAATTACTACAGCATTCTAACTGCTTAATAGCTGGCTCTGGTTTTGCTGCTAGAGGTAACCTCAACTCTCAGAAATATTGTCTCAACAGCTGCAAATATAAAAAATTTTTTATTTGTTTCTGTCTTTGCATTACATGCTGTTTCACAGTCTATGCCCTGAAAATGTTATTTCTCCCAGAGAGGAGGGGGGAAGGACTTCTATTTGGAAAGGTAAAGGTATCTGTCACTTGACCGTATTTACTTTTAACCAGTTCTGCCATGACACCTACTTAAAATTCTCACTTTGCATGTGATGTAAACAGGATCAAGGTTTTTTTTAAGGAATTTTTTTCTTTTTTTGCCTCATCAGTCTGCACAACTAATTATGAATGGGAGAGAAAGTGTACAGAAAATGGATTTAGAGAAATGTCTGTAAAGAACAGTATGATACAGTCATAAAAACTGACACATAGATCAGTGGAACAGAATCAGTTCAGTTCAGTCGCTCAGTCGTGTCCGACTCTTTGCGACCCCATGAATCTCAGCACGCCAGGCCTCCCTGTCCATCACCAACTCCCGGAGTTCACTCAGACTCACATCCATCAAGTCAGTGATGCCATCCAGCCATCTCATCCTCTGTCGTCCCCTTCTCCTCCTGCCCTCAATCCCTCCCAGCATCAGAGTCTTTTCCAATGAGTCAACTCTTCGCATGAGGTGGCCAAAGTACTGGAGTTTCAGCTTTAGCATCATTCCTTCCAAAGAAATCCCAGGGCTGATCTCCTTCAGAATGGACTGGTTGGATCTCCTTACAGTCCAAGGGACTCTCAAGAGTCTTCTCCAACACCACAGTTCAAAAGCATCAATTCTTTGGTGCTCAGCTTTCTTCACAGTCCAACTCTCACATCCATACATGACCACTGGAAAACCATAGCCTTGACTAGACGGACCTTTGTTGGCAAAGTAATGTCTCTGCTTTTGAATATGCTATCTAGGTTGGTCATAACTTTTCCTCCAAGGAGTATGTGGAACAGAATAGAGACCCCCAAAATGAACTCATGTTATATGGTCAATTAATTTATGACAAAGGAGTCAAGAATATACAGTTCGGAAAGGATACCTCTTCAATAAAAGGTGTTTGGAAAATTGGATAACCATATGAAAAAGAATGAAACAGGATCACTACTTACAAAATACTGAAAAGTCAACTCAAAATGGATTAAAGACTTCAATGTACAACCTGAAACCATAAAACTCCCATAAGAAAACATAATGGGTAAGAAGCTACTTGCCATTGGTCTTTGCAGTGATGTTTTGTATTTAACAGCAAAAGAAAAGGTAACAAAAGCAAAAATAAATGTGATTACATCCTAAAGTATTCCTAATGTGATTTACTCCTAAGTATTCCTAATCCTTTTACAAACTAAAAAGATTCTACACAGCAAAAACAACCATCAACAAAATGAAAATTCGACCTATGAAACAGAAGAATATATTTGCAAACCACATATCTGTTAAGGGATTAATATTCAAAATATTCTTGGAACATACACAACTGAATAGCCAAAAAATCCCCAGTTAAAAGTGGGTAAAACATCTAAATAGACATTATTCAATAAAAAAATACAGATGGCTAACAGATACATAAAAAGTACTCATTCTCACTAATTGTTATTCATTCACTAAGACGTGTCCAGCTCTTTGCAACTCCATAGACTGCAGCATACCAGGGTTCCCTGTTCTTCATCCTCTCCTGGTGTTTGCTCTAACTCATGTCCATTGAGTCTGTGATGCCATCTAACCATCTCATTCTCTGTCACTCACTTCTCCTTGCCCTCTTATCACTGGGGAGATGCAAACTGAAACCACCTTACACAGGTTAGAAGTCTATTATAAAAAAAAGATGAGATAACAAATGCAGGCAAATATGGGAGAAAAGGTAATTCCTGTACACTGTTGGAATGTAAACTTGTACAGGCACTATAGAAAACAGTGCAGAAATTAAAAATTGAACTACCATTTGATCCAGCAATCCAACTTCTGAACATATTCTGATTTCCTTTGGTAGCAAAATAATTAACTTGAAGTGATATTTGTTCTCTCACATTCATAAAATCATTATTCAAATAGACATGGTATAGAGAAAACCTAAGTGGATGAAGAAAATAAAGAAAATGTGGCATGTGTGTAGTGATTTGCATTTCCCTATGTATATATACATACACTGAAGTAGGAAATGGCAACCAACTCCAGTATTCTTGCCTGGAAAAACCCGTGGTCAGAGGAACCTGGTGGGCTATAGTCCATGCGGTCGCAAAGAGTTGGACATGACCTAGTGACTGAGCACATATATGTACACAGAGTGGACCATTATTTAGCCTTAAAGAAAGAAATCTTGTCATTTGTAACAACATAGATGAACCCAGAAGGCGTTATGCTAAATGAAATGTTTTTAAAGAAGTAAGAAAATGAAAGTCAATCTCATGGAAACAGAGTAAAAAAGTGGTTGCCAGTGGCTACAGAGTGGGGGAAATAGGACAAGGTTAGAAAAACAGCATAAACTTTCAGTTATAAGATGAATAAAGTCTGAAAATCTAATTTGTAATATGGTGACTATAGTTGATAACACTGTATTGTACAACTGAAACTTGCTAAGATGGAAAACTTGTATGTTTTCATAAGTAAAGTGAGGTAATGGATGCATTAATTTAGTCAATGAGGAGACCTCTTTCACAATGTACATGTATATCAGATTATCATTTTGCTGTATACTTTCAATGACTTACAATTTTGTCAATTATACTTCAATAAACTTGGATAAAATAATGAATTTTTTTTTTTTAAAGAGGCAAGGTAGCTCCCTAGTGGTCCAGTGGCTAAGAATCCTCCTGCCAATCAGGGGACACACGTTCACTCCTGTCCAATAACATTCCACATGCCTTCAGTTCAATTCAGTTCAGTCACTCAGTTGTGTCCAACTCTGCAACACCATGGACTACAGCAAGCCAGGCTTCCCTGTCCATCAGCAACTCCCGGAGCTTGCTCAAACTCACATCCATTGAGTCGGTGATGCCATCCAACCATCCCATCCTCTGTTGTCCCCTTCTCCTCCCGCCTTCAATCTTTCCCAGCATCAGGATCTTTTCAAATGAGTCAGTTCTTAACATCAGGTGGCCAAAGTATTGGAGTTTCAGCTTCAGTATCAGTCCTTCCAATGAACATTCAGGACTGATTTCCTTTAGGATTGACTGGTTGGATCCTTGCAATCTAAGAGACTCTCAAGAGTCTTCTCCAACATCACAGTTCAAAAGTATCAATTCTTCAGCACTCAGCTTTCTTTATAGTCCAGCTCTCACATCCATACATTACTACTAGAAAAACCATAGTTTTGACTAGACAGACCTTTGTTGGCAAAGTGATGTCTCTGCTTTTTAATATGCTGTCTAGGTTGGTCATAGCTTTTCTTCCAAGGAGCAAGCATCTTTTAATTTCATGGCTGCAGTCACCATCTGCAGTGATTCTGGAGCTCAAGAAAATAAAGTTTGTCACTGTTTCCATTGTTTCCCCATCTATCTGCCATGAAGTAATGGGACCGGATGCCATAATCCTAGTTTTCTGAATGTTGAGCTTTAAGCCAACTTTTTCACTCTCATCTTTCACTTTCATCAAGAGGCTCTTTAGTTCTTCACTTTCTGCCATAAGGGTGGTGTTACCTGTGTATCTAAGGTTATTGATATTTCTCCCAGCTATCTTGATTCCAGCTTGTGCTTAATCCAGCCCAGCATTTCGCATGATGTACTCTGCATATAAGTTAAATAAGCAGGGTGACATTATACAGATTTGCCATACTCCTTTCCCTATTTGGAACCAGTCTGTTGTTCCATGTCCAGTTCTAACTGTTGCTTCTTGACCTGCATACAGATTTCTCAGGAGGCAGATCAGGTCGTCTGGTATTCCCATCTCTTTCAGAATTTTCCACAGTTTGTTGTGATCTACACAGTCAAAGGCTTTGGTGTTGTCAATAAAGCAGAAATAGATGTTTTTCTGAAACTCTCTTGCTTTTTTGATGATCCAGCAGATGTTGGCAATTTGATCTCTGGTTCCTCTGCCTTTTCTAAAACCAGCTTGAACATCTGGAAGTTCATGGTTCACATACTACGCACAGCTAAGCCCATGGGCCACAATTACTAAAGCCTGAGCTCTAGAGCCCACGCTCTCCAACAAGAGAAGCCATCACCAAGAGAAGGCCACACACCACAATGGACGAGCAACTTCCCCTCACCAAAACTGCATGCATCAATGAAGAGTCTGTGCGTTGCAACGAAGACCCAGCGCAACCAATAAATAAATAAAAGTTTAAAAAATTTAAAAAGATGATGGAAGACTGGAAATCAGAAATCCATCTACCTTGGTACTTTATTTTGATGTAGTCTACTCTTGTGACACTCCAGTAAAATCCTTCTTCACATAGGCATTTAAAGGAATGTTTCACAAAGTGAAACAGATTAGCAAAGAATTTGGTTTTAACTCCTGTGTCAAAATTTTTCCAGGTGATAAAGTGTATAATATATTTGATGTTTGCTCTGAAATAATGGGAAAGGGAACAGGTGGGAGTAAAGATGAGAGGAGCCCGGCTGTGAGGTGATAAATCATTAAAACTGTGTCAGTGGGTACAAGAAACTCCACCAGTTCCAGTTCAAAACGGTGACACAGGTGCATCCTGAACTGATCTCCACCCACAGACACCCCGAATCTACAGCTGCATATGGAACAGTTTCCTCTGAAAGAAACCAAAAAACGAGATAAGTTACTCCTACACATTGAGCAAATGAGAAAAAGAAAGGCAGGCCACACCACAATGGGGAGGAGAGGCTGAGAGACTGTCTCACCATAAACCCCACCCTCAGAGCAGCAACTCATAACTGGGCGGGAATTCACAACCCCGAGCATCCCCCTAAGAAGTGAAAGGTTTGAACCCAAGCTGGTACTTCAACTTTTTAAATCTTTTTATTGAAGTACAGTTGACTTACAGTGTTGTGTTAATTGCTGGTGTATAGCAAAGTGATTCAGTTATTATCATGTGTATGTATGTGTGTGTGCTGTATTGCATATTCTTTTCCATATGGTTCATTATAAGATATTGAATATAGTTCCCTGTACTATGCAGTAATCACCTTGTTGTCTATCCATTTTATAGATTAATATAATCATTTATATTTGCTAATCCCAAACTCCCATCCCTCCCCTACCCTACCCCCTTCTCCCACCTGGCAACCAAAGTCTTTTCTCTATGTCTATGAGTCTGTTTCTGTTTCATAGATTGATTCATTTGTGTTATATTTTAAATGCCACATATAAGTGATATCATATGACATTTGTCTAACTTCCTTCATTTAGTATGATAATCTCTTAGTCCACTCATGCTGATGAAATGGCACTATTTCATTCTTTATTTTATGGCTGAGTAGTATTCCACTGTGTATATATACACCTCTTCTTTATTTATTCATCTGTTGATGGACATTTAGGTTGCTTCCATGGCTTGACTATTGTAAATAATGCTGCTTTAAACATTGGTTGGCACTTCACCTTATAAGTTCTGTGTCTGAGAGATGAGCCCCCAAAATAGCTAGTGTGGAAATTCAGAGGATGAGATGGTTAGATATCATCTAACTGCTCAATGAACATGAATTCGAGCAAACTCTGGGAGACAGTGAAGGACAGGGGAGCCTGGTGTGCTGCAGTTCATGAGGCTGCAAAGATTTGGACGCGACTTAGTGACTGAGCAGCCACAACAACCTCAAGTTCTGGCTTCTAATCAGCCTGAATCCAGGTGCTAAGATCTGCCCTCTTGGGGACAGTGACAGGTCTGGCACACGCTCAACTCCTCGGAGGCACTAAGAATAAAGTAGGCTGCTTGGACAATCATATGTTCAAGACACAACCAAGAGCCAGGGCAGGACTGCTCCTTCAAGTCTTGGAAAGGCGTAGATTTTACCTAATGCATAGAAACCAACACAGAGAACCAAGGAAAATGAAGAAATAGGGATATGTTCCAAATAAAAGAACAAGATGAAGCCTCAGAAAAAGACCTTAATGAAACTGACATAAGTGACTTACTCTATAAAGAGTTCAAAATAATGATCGTAAAGATGCTCACTAAACTCAGGAGAACAATGGATCAACAAATTGAGAATTTCAACAGAGGTAGAAAATGTAAGAAAGTACCAAACAGAAACTACAGACCTGAAAAATTTAGTAATGAAACTGAAAAATACAATAGCGGGGCTCAACATCTGATACATGAAGCAGAAGAAAAGATTAGTGAACTCAAATACAGCAATGGGACTTATCCAATCAGAGCAACAAAAAGAAACAAGAATTAAAAAAAAGGTGAAGATACCTTAAAGGGACTTGAAGGATAACAACAAGGTTATCAAAAGGAGAAGAGAGAGAAAGAGGCAGAAAATTTATCTGAAAAAATGTGGTTGAAAATTTCCTTAACCTGGGGAAAGAAACAGACATCCAGATCCAGGAATTCCAAAGAGTTACAAATAAGATAAACCCAAAGAGACTCACACCAAGATATATGATAATTAAAACATCAAATGTTAAAGACAAGAAGAGCATCTTTAAAACAGCAAGAATAAAAAACTTGTTCCATACAAGGAAAACCCCATAAGACTATAAGCAGATTTTTCAGCAGAACCTTTCAGACCAGAAAAGAGTGTCATGATATATTCAAAGTGCTGAACGAAAAAAAACAACCTGCCAACCAAGAATACTCTACCTGGCACAGCTGTCCTTCAGAATTGAAGGAGAGAGGAAGAATTTTCAAGACAGCAAAAACTACAGGATTTTATTACCATGAAACCAGCCTTACAAGAAATGTTAAAGGTACTTCTTTAAGCTGAAACGAAATGGTACCATTTAGTTAATAGGAAAGCATACGAAAGTACAAATCTCACGGGTAATGGTTAAGTATATGGTAAAATTCAGAATAATCTAATGTTGTAAAGACACTGAAGTAGTCACTTACAAAGCTAGCATGAACATTAAAAAAGGAACTTTGTGAAAACACCTACAATAATTGGTAATGGACGCATAAGCTGTAAATTGTGACATCAAAAACAAAACATGAGTGACATCAGCATCCTGCTGGAGTGAGACATTCCCTCTGTCTTTCCTCTTCAATCTATAACCAGTAAAACATCCACAACTCAACAAAGCCACATCTGCCCAATACACCAGGATGCTGGAGAATTCCACACACCTGTACATTTAAAGGTGGGTGGTGTGTGTACGTGCTCTTGTGCCCAAATCTTTGTGACCCCATGGACTGTAGTCGGCCAGGCTCCCCTGTCTATGGTATTCTCTAGGCAAGAACACTGGGGTGGGTTGCCGTTTCCTACTCCAGGGGATCTTTCCCACCCAGGGATCCAACGTGTGTCTCTTGTGTCCCCTACATTGGCAGGCGGATTCTTTACCACTGAGCCACCTGGGAAGCCCAAAGGTGGGTGGACGGGAACACAAACAGGTGGAACCAGGGGAACAGCAGAGGCAGCACCTGCCATCCTGCCTCCCAGCCGCAGCAGGTGAGCTTGCAGGCCCGGAAAACCTGGTGCGCAGGGGAGGCAGCGCGCCCGACTCCAGTTTCCTGGCCTCAGTGGTGTTCACAGCGACAGGTAACCCGGCAGCGGTGGCCGTGAGGGCTTGTTCTGTCCCTTCAAGCACAGAGGCACCCATGACTCCAGCCCCAGTCCCCCTACTCACTCCCATCCACAGTGGTGCACCCGAGAAACCCAATGCCCCCAACATGGTAGAGGTACCTGTGACCCCACCTCTCCACCTACCTCCCCTGCAGTAGCAGAGCCTACAGTTCAGATCTGGGACATGGCAGAAGTGTCTACCATCCCAGTCCTCAGGAGGTGACACCAGCAGCAGCAGGGCACCAAGAGCCTAGAGGCACAAGCAGTGCCAAGGGAGGCAGGGGGCAGGTGTCACCTCTGACAGACAGGTAAAGGGCTGACTCACAGATAACCAGAAGCACCTCAGGGAAGAAAACAAAAGTCTTGTGCTATAGTGACACCTACTGGAAGACAAAAGAGGCACTTTAATTTCTAAATTGTTGAATCATTAGAATCAAGCCAAAAAAAAAAAAGGTTTTACCTAAGGAAGAAAGATGTCCATTACTTCAGATGCTCCGGCAGGGGAACACTCATCAAGTATCATGAAAACCCACAATAGTGATGTATTCAAAAAAGAAAATGACAATTCTCTATAAATCAAAGTCATAGAATACTGTGATCTAACTGATAAAAGAATTCAAAATAGCTGTCACAAAGAAACTCAAGAAAATTCAGTGAGCTCAGGAATAAAATTAAGAAACAGAAGGAATATTTTACTAAATAGACTGATACTCTACAAGAGAACCAAACAAAGTCTGGAGCTGACGAGTTCAATAAATGAGATGAGAAATGGAATTTGGAAAGCACTGGAAATAGAGCAGACTTTATGGAAGAGAGAATCCGCAAGCTTGAAGACAGAAATCTAAAAATGATACAGATAGAAGAAAGAAGAGAATTAAGATCTAGAGAAAACTGGGGAAATCTATGAGAACTATCCAACTCTTTCAGGAAGGGTCATATTAGGATAATGGGTATCCCGGGAGAGAAGGAAAAGGCAGCAGAGAGTTTAAAGAAATAGTAGCTGAGAACTTCCCAAACCTGGAGAAGGAACTGGGTATACAAATCCATGTAGCTAAGAGAATGCCTAATTACCTCAATGCAAAAAAGACTTCCCCTAAGACACATTCTCTTAAAACTGTCAGAAGTCAATGACAAATAATTTTAAAGGCAGCCAAGGAAACAAGGATGGTAACCCACAAAGTAACCCCCATTAGATTATCAGTAGATTTCCTGGCAGAAACTCTAGAGGCCAGGAGAAGAGTGGCCATTCTCAAAATACTGAAAGAAAAATTGCCAGCGGAAAATACTCTATCCAGCAAAGTTATCATTCAGATATGAAGGAGAAGGAAAGGCTTTCCCAGACACACAAAAGCTGAGGGAATTCATCAACAATGGACCTGCCTTTAAGAAGTGCTGAAAGGAACTGTTCTACCAGAAAAAAAGGCAAAGGTACATAAATCCTTGAGTAAGGGGATAAACAATATCAGAAAATTGCCACTCTATATCAGAATAACTTTTTAAATATTTTATTATAGCATAAAGGTTAAAGGGGGGAAAGCAGTAAAAAATAACCACTTCAATCTGTTAAACTCAAAACATAAAGAGGGATAATTTCAGACAACAAAAACATAAAAGGGGAAGCAAACAAGGATGAAACCTATTTAGGCAAGCGAAGATAAGACGCTATCAGCAGAAAATCGACTGTTTTTCCTATGAGACGATGTATACAAGCATTGCAGTAACCACAAAACAAATCTAGAGCAGAGACAAGCAACACAACAAAAGATGAGAGTGAGAAAAACATAGAAAACCGCTAAACCAAAATAGTGGACAGAAACAGAAGGAAAAAGGAAGAATGGAAATATATAGCCATATATATCTATAAAAAACACACACATATAATTTTTTAAAAAGCAATACTAAGTACTCATTTATCAATAATCAACTTAAATATAAATGAATTCATCAATCAAAAGACACAGAGTGGCTAGATGGATTAAAAAACAAGACTCAACTATATGCTGACTCCAGAAAACTCTGAATAGACTAATCATGAGATTGAAACAGTAATCAGAAGTGTGCACGCGTGCGTGCATGCGTGCGTGCGTGTGTGTGTGTGTGTGAGTTGCTTGGTCATGTCTGACTCTGTGTGTGTGTGTGTGTGTGTGTGTGTGAGTTGCTTGGTCATGTCTGACTCTCTGTGATCCCATGGACTGTAGCCCGCCAGGCTCCTCTGTCCATGGAATTCTCCAGGCCAGAATCCTGGAGTGAGTAGCCATTCCCTTCTCCTGGGGATCTTCCCAACCCAGGGATCAAACCCAGGTCTCCTGCACTGGCAGGCAGATTCTTTACTGTCTGATCCACCAGGCAAGCCCAAGGGGAAAAAAAAAAAAAGTCCAGGATATATTCTGCCAAACATGCAAAGAAGATTTAATACCCATCCTTCTCAAATTCTTCCAAAACACTAAAGAGGAAGAAGTGCTTCCTAACTTATTTTACAAGGTTAATAATACCCTGTTATCAAAACCAGACAATAACACAAAGGAAGAAAATTAAAGGCCAGTATCTGTGAATAACACAGATTCAAAAATCATCTCAATAGATGAGAAAAAGCATCTGACAAGATTTAACACCTATTTATGATTAAAAAAATCACAATAAAATGTGTACAGAAATATATACCTCAGAATAATACTGGCCATATATGAAAAAAATATAGCTAATCTACAGGAATAAGACAAGGATGGCCACCCTAACCACTTTTATTTCAAAATACTATTGGAACACCTAGCCAAAGCATTTAGGCAAGGAAAAATAAAGGAATCCAAATCAGAAAGAAAGAAGTAAAAATGCAAAAAAATTATCTGCAGATGATATGATTTTACAAGTAGAAAACCTGAAAAGACCACATGCACACAAAAAACTATTAGAAATAATAAATGAAGACAGTAAAGTTGCAGAGTACAAAGTCAACATTCAGAAGTCTGCTGTGCTTCTATACGCTAACAATGAGCTCACAGAAAGGAAAATTAAAGAAACAATCTCATTTATAATCACAACAAAATGAATAAAGTACAATTGAGGTGAAAGATCTCTACAGTGAAAACTATAAGATGTTGTTGAAACTGAAGAAGACACAAAATATTGAAAGATATTCCACGCCCATGGAATTGGAAGAGTTAATGTTGTTAAAATGTCCATGTTACCTGAAGCAATCTACAGATTCAATGCAATACCTATCAAAATTCCAAGGATACTTTTCAGAAAAATAGAAGAAAAAATTCTAAAATTTACATGGAACAGATTCTGTAAACATCTGTTCAGAATCTTTACAGATTCTGTAAGAAGATTCTGTACAGCCAAAGCAATCCTAAGAAGTAAGAACAAAGTAGGAGATACTACACACCCTCATTTCAAACTGCATTACAAAGCTATAGTAATTAAAAAACAACAACAACACATACATAGATCAATGCAACAGAATAGGAACCACAGAAATAAACCTATACAAACATGGACAATTAATTTATAGCAAAGGAAAAAGAATATACAATGGGGAAAGGGCAGTCTCTTCAATAAATGATTAGAAAACGACAGCCACATGCAAACAAAAATGAAACTAGGCGTCTGTCTCACACCAGACACAAAAATCAACTCAGATTAAAGACTTGAATATAAGACCTGACACCATAAAACTCCTAGAAGGCAACATAGGTAGTATTTCTTTTGACATATTAGTATGCTCTTCGCAATATCTTTCTGGATGTGTCTCTTCAGGAAAGGGAAATAAAAGCCAAAATAAATAAATGGGGCTAAATCAGACTAAAAATCTCTGTTCAGCAATGGAAACCATTAACAAAATGAAAAGACAGCCTACTGAATGGGAGAAGAGAAGATACTTGCAAATGATGTATCTGACAAGAGGTTACTATCCAAAATATATAAGAACTCATACAACTCAATATTAAAAAACAAACAACCACATTAAAAAATGGGCGGAGGAGCCAAATAGACACTTTCCAAAGAAGATACACAAATGGCCATTAGGCACATTAAAAGATATCCAACATCACTAATTACTAGGGTGGTTCTCATCAAAACCACAATGAGAGATCACCTCATTCTTGTTAGAATGGTTATTGTCAAAAAGGCAAGAAATAACAAGTGATGGCAAGGATATGGATAAAATGGAACCCTGATTTACTGTTGGAAAGGACCCGATGCCGGGAAAGATTGAGGACAGGAGAAGTGGGTAACAGAGGATGAGACTGCTGGATGGCATCACTGACTCAACAGACACGAGTTTGAGCGAACTCTGAGAGATAATAAAGGACGGGGAAGCCTGGCGTGTCTGCAGTCCATGGGGTCACAAAGAGTCAAACATGACTTAGTGACTGAACGACTACAGCAACATACGCTGCTGGTGGGAATACAAATTGGTGTAGCCACTATGAGGACGTCCCTGGTGGCTCAGCGGTCAAGAATGCATCTGCCTGCCAATGCAGGATGGGCAAGTTCCATCTCTGGGTTGGGAAGATCCCCTGGAGAAGGAAATGGCAATCCATTCCAGTATTCTTGTCTGGGAAATTCCATGGACAGAGGAACCTAGCAGGGTCTATGGGGTCACAAAAGAGTTGGACATGACTCAGCAACTAAACACGGAGAAGGCAATGGCACCCCACTCCAGTACTCTTGCCTGGAAAATCCCATGGACAGAGGAGCCTGGTAGGCCGCAGTCCATGGGGTCGATAAGGGAAGGACACGACTGAACGACTTCACTTTCACTTTTCACTTTCATGCATTGGAGAAGGAAACAGCAACCCACTCCAGTGTTCTTGCCTGGAGAATCCCAGGGACGGGGGAGCCTAGTGGGCTGCCGTCTATGGGGTCGCACAGAGTTGGACACGACTGAAGCAACTTAGCAGCTTAGCAGCAGCAGCTAAACAAGTGACTATGGATAACACTATGAATACTCCTCAAAAAAATTAAAAAATAGAACTGCCCTTTGACCCAGAGATACCACTTCTGAGTATTTATTCAAAGGTGGTGGTGGGGGGAACCTGACTTGAAAAGTTTGTGTTCACTGCAGCATCATTTACAATAACCAAGACACAGAAGTAACCTCAAATGTTCACCGATGGATGAATGCTAAAGAAAATGTGGGATATACACACACAGGAACATTATTCAGTCACAGAAAAGAAAATCCTGCCATTCATGACAATGTATGGGCCTCGAGGGCATTATGTTAAGTGAAATAAGTCAGAGAAAGACAAATATTGTACGCCCCCACTTACATGTGAAATCTGAAAAACAAACAACAAAAGAGACTGACCCTAACTCGTGGACACAGAGGACAGACTGGTCGTTGCCAGCAGTGGGGATTAAAGGATTGGCAAAACGGGGGAGACTGGTCAAAGGATACAAGCCTCCAGGTACAAAATAAACCAGACCTGGGAATATAACGTACAGCAAGGTGACTATAATTAATAATATTTTATTGTATATTTGAAAGTTGCTAAGAGTTAATTACTCTTAAAAATTCTCATCACAAGAGAAAAAAAATAACTGCAGTGATGGATGTTAACTAGATTTACTGTGGTAATTATTTCACAAAATATACAAAAGTCAAATCAGTATGTTGTCATATGAAACTCCTGTTATACATCAACTGCACCTCAACAAAAAAAAAAGCTATTCCACCTCAATAAGGGCTGCCAGCAACAAAACCGCATGCTTACCTACTTAGCTGGACGCCCTCCCTCTGAGTCCTCACTCTCCACTATCATGCCTCTTCATCATTCTCTTCAGCTGTCTTCTCTATTTTCATCCCTTTGTTGGTCTGGTGATCTTTCTGCATTTTGGACCATAGCCACTAACGTTGTCACACCCTTAGCTTCAGTATAATGAACTCTTTTTTCCTCCTTAATCTTCTTCCTCTAATAAATGATCAATCCATCTAGTTTAATTTTGAAAAGCTAGCTGTTGTATAATTCAACTAACTCATTTTCCAAAGATGGCAAGAAACAACAGATACGTCGTTCTGAAGTCTGGAAATCTCACATTCTCAGCTCTCTTCCCTGATTCTTCCTGCAGTGTAGTAATCCATGTGTCATGTCTGAGTATAAAGCACAATAGCAACCTGAGTGTTCCTCTCTTTCTATACCATCTTCATTCTCAAAAACCAGCTGGGAAATTTATTAGATACTTTCATTCAAAGGATTTCCTAATCGTGCTATACCATTCACAGAAAGAACCTGCTGGGATGCATGAGTTCAGCAAAAAACCTTCACCAGGACACATGGGAAACTGTAAGTAAGAAAAGGAAATGAAAATGAATGTTACGGTAGCCCATATGATAAGGGAAGAAAGATAATCCTTCTAATACACTCTACCAAAGATATCTATCTTCTAATGTAAGAACTGATGAATTAAATAGGAAATGATGATAGTTAAGATTTTTGTTGTTGTTGATTAAGATTTTTGAAACAAAGTTTAGTGTTCTGGGAGAAATATATTGGTATCAAAGAAACATCAAAAAGGAGAAAATAAAACCAAGCAAGCATCTGCTTTTCTTTCTATTTCATATTTGCAGGATATAAAACATCTATTCCTTCAAAGACTAAATGTTGAGAGCACTGGGCTCTCTTATGAGGTTACCGAGATGAATGAAACCTCCAAGAGCTCATATCCTAGGAGGGGAAGTAAGAAAAGCACAAAACAAGAACTTCCCTGGTCGTCCAGTGCCTAAGACTCCACGCTCCCAACGCAGGGGGCCTGGATTCAGGCCCTGGTCAGGGAACTAGACCTGACATGTAGCAACTAAAGAGTTTGAAAGTCACAACTAAAGATCCAACTAAAGATCCCACATGCAACAACACAGATCAAAGGTCCCACCCATATCCTGCAACTAAGACCCAGCACAGCCAAAAAAATAAATAAAAATAATATGTGTGTGTGTGTTTGTACATATATATACACATAAAACGAAAAGCACAAAACAGAATTCTGAAAGGACATGCCACCATACAAAAGAGAAACAGGTGAAGTGCTAAAGCTTTTTCAGAGATGGGAAAATGGAAGTGGGGGTGTTGAGCAATATGGGAAAATGTTTCAGGATGAGATGGCATCTGAGTTAAGATCTGGAGGTGAGGTCAGATATGAGGAAGAGACACAGGATGGCCAGTTTGCTGCTGCTGCTGCTGCTGCTAAGTCGCTTCAGTCGTGTCCGACTCTGTGCGACCCCATACACGGCAGCCCACCAGGCTCCCCCATCCCTGGGATTCTCCAGGCAAGAACACTGGAGTGGGTTGCCATTTCCTTCTCCAATGCATGAAAGTGAAAAGTGAAAGTGAAGTCGCTCAGTCGTTTCTGACTCTAGCGACCCCATGGACTGCAGCCTACCAGGCTCCTCCATCCATGGGAGTTTCCAGGCAAAAGTACTGGAGTGGGGTGCCATTGCCTTCTCCAGGAGAAAGGAAATATGTGACAAACCAGATGGCACGAACCACACACCAGTGACAGGGCACCAGTGGCTGGCCCATGGAAGAGAGCAGTGGCAAATGAGGTTGGAAAAGCAAGTCATGGACAGGCTGAAATACTAGGCTAACACCTGATTAATTACAAACACAGAATGACGTGCTTCATCTTAGAATTTGTAGGTTAGTAAGCAGCTTCAGAGAAGGCAATGGCAACCCACTCCAGTACTCTTGCCTGGAGAATCCCATGGAGGGAGGAGCCTGGTAGGCTACAGTCCATGGGGTCACAAAGAGTCAGACACAACTGAGTGACTTCACTTCCCTTCATTTCAAGCAGCTTCATTAAAAAAAAATGTGGCAATGAAGGAGACAGGCATAAAAAGGTCTCTCCAGGAGGCCACTGAACTTGTCCATGCTTTTAGATATATGCATGTGGGCAAACACAGATTACACACGATTCAAATTTTTGCTTAGCATTTACAAAGGAATTTACAGATGAGAAAGAACAAAGTGGCATACTTAGAAAATCTGAAGAAAACAATTTCAACAGGCATTTATGCTTTGAAGAGAATAAAGACATTGAGAGAAGCCCTATAACTCTAGTTCTGCATGTCTAGTATTCAGGCAGAAATCAGATCAACAAAACAGCCAAACCATAGTACATTTGGAAAGGTATGAACTGATAACATGTAATTTGATGATGTCCTACACTGTATCACGGATCTGTGCAGTAAACAGGAAGAAATTATTATCTCCATTGAAGAGATCAGAAAACAAAAGCTCAGAAAACTTACGTGACTTGACTAAAATCACAAGACTTCCCAAGTGCCTCAGATGGTAAAGAATTTGCCTGCAAGGCAGGAGACCCAGGTTCGATCCCTGAGTCAGGAAGATTCCATGGAGAAGGGAACTGCTACCCACTCCAGTATCCTTGCCTGGAGAATTCCATGGACAGAGAATCCACGGGGTCACAAAAACTTGAACATAACTGCGACATTACTCACTACTCATACAATGCAATATTAGGACTATGAATCCAGCTCAATTTTTCTCACTTTACTATTCCCACCATTATTCTAATCTGCCTTATTCTTAAAAATCCAAAGTTTGCACACATTTACTATGAAACCCATTCTGTAACTATGCAGTTATTATTTTTGGATTAAACAAGAAATCTCATTTTCTTCCCCTTATTAAAGTGAATCTTTTTATCTTCATGTAAATATAGACTAACTTGTTTTATTTCCATGTGACAGCCAAAGTTTGATACTTACAATGTATATTAAGCTCATTTCAATCACTGAACTAAAGGCTTATTTTAAAAATACTTGAAAGAATTTGAGAAACTGGAATCTTGAATATTCCTCAGGGAGATTCCTTTGGGATATGTTAATGCTGAGTGTGATTTTGATTAGGGTCATCTACTACAGTCCAAATTAAAGATACTGCTTTACCACTAATGCTCTCCTAAAGTAAATATAACTACTTTGCACATAAATTCCTAAATACAAAAATCAAACTGGTTTTCAGAAAATTCTGCTCATATAGGACTCCTCAGTGTCACCTTCTCCTTTACCCCACTTTATCTTTTCTAGGTCTTGACTCTTGAATGGAATTAGATGGGATGGAAAACCTGAAATGACCGGTTGCACTAGTTCACCTAAGGCCTGAGTCAAACCCATAATAACCTTTCTTATAGTTTCCAGTCCAGCCTTTAGACTTCATAACTAAAGAAGTAAGAATTAATTTGATTATCTTCTCTGCATTTAATATAGTTCACTTTTAAAGTTCTATTTAAACAATGTAATTCTTTTCCTAGTTGTTAAAAAATGTTTTAAAACCAACATGCTTCATTCTGTGACACTGTAGTTGTTGACTCACTCAGTCGTGTCCGACTCTCTGCGACCTCATGGACTGCGGCACGCCAGGCGTCCCTCTCCATCATCAACTTCCGGAGCTTGCTCAAACTCATGTCCGTTGACTCGGTGATGCCATCCAACCATCTCATCTTCTGTTGTCCCCTTCTCCTCCTCCTCCAATCTTGCCCATCATCAGAGTCTCTTCCAATGAGTCAGGTCTTTTCCAGTGAGTTGGCTCTTCACATGAGGTGGCCAAAGTATTGGAGCTTCAGCATCAGTCCTTCCAATGAATATTCAGGTTTCCTTTAGGATTGACTGGTTTGATCTCCTTGCTATCCAAGGGACTCTCAAGAGTAACAATAAAATGTTTCTTTTTTGTATATATATATGCAGATGTGTTCAATTTTCATGTTCCTTTTTGCCTCTCAGCCACTTGCCTTTCTTTATGAGTACTTTAAGTCTTAACTGTGAATGTAAAGACTGATCCTCCAGGGCTTCCATGGTGGCTCAGTGGTGGAGAATCCACCTGCCCATGCAGGAGACACAGGTTCAATCCCTGGTCCAGGAAGATTCCACATGCTGCAGAGCAACTAAGCCCATGCACCAGACCAGAGCCTGTGTTCCAGAGCCCGGGAGTCACAGCTACTGAATCCCGTCCACCTAAAGCCCATGATGCTCCACAACGAGAAGCCCACACACAGCAAAAAAGGTACTATACTACATTTCAGTTCGGTTGCTCAGTCATGTCCTACTCTTTGCGACCCATGGACAGCAGCCCACTGGCTTCCCTGTCCATCACCAACTCCAGGAGCATGCTCAAACTCATGTCCATTGAATTGGTGAAGCCATCCAACCATCTCATCCCGTCGTCCCCTACTCCTCTTGCCTTCAATCTTTCCCAGCATCAGGGTCCTTTCCAGTAAGTCAGTTCTTCCCATTAGGTGGTCAAAGTATTGGAGCTTCAGCTCCAGCTTCAGTCTTTAAAAAGAATAGTCAGGACTGAGTTCCTTTAGTATTGTCTGGTTTGATCTCCTTGCTGTCCAAGGGATTCTCAAGTCTCCAAGGGACTCTAACACCACAGTTCAAAAGTATCAATTCTTTGGTGCTCAGCTTTCTTCACAGTCCAACTCTTACCTCCATACATGACCATTGGAAAAACCATAGCTTTGATGCACAGACCTCTTGTCAATAAAGTAAATTTCTCTGCTTTTTAATATGCTGTCCAGGTTGGTCATAGCTTTTCTTCCAAGGAGCAAGCATCTTTTAATTTCATGGCTGCAGTCATCATCTGCAGTGATTCTGGAGCCCAAGAAAATAAAGTTTGTCACTGTTTCCATTGTTCCCCCATCTATTTGCCATGAAGTAATAGGACCGGATGCCATAATCCTAGTTGTCTGAATGTTGAGCTTTAAGCCAACATTTTCACTCTCGTCTTTCACTTTCATCAAGAGGCTCTTTTGTTCCTCTTCACTTTCTGCCATAAGGGTGGTATCATCTGTGTATCTGAAGTTATTGATATTTCTCCCTGCCATCCTGATTCCAACTTGTGCTTCATTCACCCCAGCATTTCGCATGATGTACTCTGCATATAAATTAAATAAGCAGGGTGACAATACACAGCCTTGTTGTACTCCTTTCCCAATTTAGAACCAGTCCTTGAACTATCCATGTCTAGTTCTAACTGTTGCTTCTTGTCCTGCATACAGGTTTCTCAGGAGACAGGTCAGGTATTCTGGTATTCTATTCTCTTAAAATTTTCCATGAGTTTGTTGTGAACCACACAGTCAAAAGCTTTAGTGTAGTCAATGAAGCAGATGTTTTTCTGAAATTCCCTTGCTTTTTCAATGATCCAACAGATGTTGGCAATTTTATCTCTGGTTCCTTTGCCTTTTCTAAATCCAGCTTGAATGTCTGGAAGTTCACAGTTCACATACTGTTGAACTCTGGCTTGGAGAATTTTTAGCATTACTTTGCTAGCGTGTGAGATGAGTGCAATTGTGCAGTAGTTTGAGCATTTTTTGGCATTGCCTTTCTTTGGAATTAGAATGAAAACTGACCTTTTCCAGTCCTATGGCCACTGCTGAGTTTTCCACATTTGCTGACATACTGAGTGCAGGACTTTAATAGCATTATCTTTTAGGATTTGAAATAGCTCAACTGGAATTCCATCACCTCCACTAGCTTTGTTCGTAGTGATACTTCCTAAGGCCCACTTGAGTTTGCACTCCAGGATGTCTGGCTCTAGGTAAGTGATCACATCATCGTGGTTGTCAAGGTCATTAAGATCTTTTTTGTATATTTCTTCTGTGTATTCTTGCTACCACTTCTTAATATCTTCTGCTTCTGTTAGTTCCATGCCGTTTTTGTCCTTGACTGTCTTTGCATGAAATGTTCCCTTGGTGTCTCTAATTTCCTTGAAGAGATTGCTAGTCTTTCCCATACTATTGTTTTTCTCTATTTTTTTGCATTGATCACTTAGGAAGACTTTCTTATCTCTGCTATTCTTTGGAACTCTGCATTCAGATGGATGTATCTTTCCTTTTCACCTTTGCTATTTGCTTCTCTTCTTTTCCCAGCTATTTGTAAGGCCTCCTCAGACAACCATTTTGACTTTTTGCATTTCTTCTTCTTGGGGATGGTTTTGATCACTGCCTCCTGTACAATGTTACAAGCCTCCATCCATAGTTCTTCAGGCAATCTATCTATCAGCTCTAATCTCTTGAATCTATTTGTTACTTTCACTTTATAATCATAAGGGATTTGATTCAGGTCATACCTGAATGGTCTAGTGGTTTTCCCTACTTTCTTCAATTTAAGTTGCAATAAGGAGTTCATGATCTGAGCCACAGTCAGTTCCTGATCTTGTTTTTGCTGACTGTATAGAGCTTCTCCATCTTTGGCTGCAAAGAATATAATCAATCTGATTTCGGTGTTGACCATCTGGTGATGTCCATGTGTAGAGTCGTCTCTTGTGTTGTTGGAAGACAGTGTTTGCTATGACCAGTGCGTTCTCTTGGCAAAACTCGTCAGCCTTTGCCCTGATTCATTTTGTACTCCAAGGCCAAACTTGCCTGTTACTGCAGGTATCTCTTGACCTACTACTTTTACATTATAGTTCCCTATGATGAAAGGATATCTTTTTTGGTGTTAGTTCTAGAAGGGCTTGTAGGTCTTCACAGAACTGTTCAACTTCAGTTTCTTCGCCATTAGTGGCTAGGGCATATGATACTATGACACTATGTTTACTGTGATACTGAATGGTTTGCCTTGGGAATGAACAGATATCATCCTGTCGTTTTTGACACTGCATCCAAGTACTGCATTTCGGACTCTTATTGACTATGAGGACTTCTCCATTTCTTCTAAGGGATTCTTGCCCACAGTAGTATATATAATGGTCGTCTGAATTAAATTCACCTACATTTAATGAAGCAAAATTTGATCACCACCTAATCAGTTTCAGTATATCAAATTGTACAAGTTATATATTTTAGGTATAAGTATATTTAAAAAGCATATAAAAAAAATCAAACATTAAACATTAAAATCCCTTGAAAATTTAGACTAACATATAGAATAGCAATTCAAATCTCTCTTTAGATTTATTCATACGTATACTCTTCTTTTGTTGACTTTTTCAAACACTTAAAAGACTGTTTTATTAAAAAAAAGATTTTAAAGTGATGATAGTAACTTTACATTTCAACAACTTGCTTTCCTTAATTCTAATTTTTAGCAAAAATCATTTTTAATGTACTTTCCAAGTTACTATCTCGGGCTAATATAATCTGTGGTTCAGTAATTTCTGTTTAAAATAGGTTGAGGTTTTTAAAAATACTTCATATCGTTAGTGTTTGTCACACAATTCTGACCTATCACATTGCACAAAACATGTTTTGTCAAGTCTCTGCATCATCTGCCCATTAGAGGGCAGCATTAGGCTCTACATGAAAGGACAAAACATCGCCAGGCCTTTTTGCTCAGTTTTTTGTTTTTGTTTCCTCTTCCCTCATCACACCATCTCATCATACATTCTGTAGTGAATTCCCTACAACAGGCGGTCAGATTCCTGGCAGGAAATATCCCTGTAACCAAGGGCAACAGGAGAGTACAACATGCAAGTAAATGGTGCCATCCTAATTCAGGGCACACCAGCATGGCAAGGGTTAAACGAGAACCCAAAACCACAACTTAGAAAGACATGAAATAGTTGTTATTTTTTATGTTATTAGAACTAATGACTATGTCAAACAAAAGCTGCTTAAGAGGAATGTTACCTATATTCCTAATAAGAATCTTATTTTTTACAGATTATAATTAGATATTAGATTTAGGTGTTTGAAAAATATTTAATAAATCAGCTCAAAGGCTTCTCCTTTACAGTGGCTCCTCTCAACTGTCTGACACAGATGTACCTATTTATCTCCACCTCAGAACCTGACTTTCCAAACTTCACTGGTACTTTCAAACTAACAGGACTATATAGCTGACTATAATTATCACTGTGAGAGTGTGCAAAACAAACTTTTAAACTACTCTATTTCTGATTTTCTCAACAACAGTTCAAACAGTTAAGAATTGTAATTGTTGAAAAAACAGATAACTGTAGCTCAGTGGTAATTCTCATTAATTATTATGATCAACTACAGAATTGGGAGGAGTGGCCCATTTTAAACTGGTTTCTAATTAACTAGATCTTGAATAATTGATTTAATTCATTTATCATCAGATAATTTTAAGATCTCTAAAATAATAAATGGAAATTCTTTCCTCTATTTAGTGCAGTTAAGGCTTGAGTTTTAAAATTAGGGTCCAATATTTGTTGATTCAAGAGTTAGATCTGGTAGACAGAGTGACTGAAGAACTATGGACAGAGGTTTGTGACATTGTAAAAGAGGCGGTGACCAAAACCATCCCAAAGAAAAAGAAATGCAAGAAGGCAAAATGGTTGTCTGAGGAGGCATTCGAAATAGCCGAGAAAAGAAATGAAGCAAAAGGCAAGGGAGAAAGGGAAAGATATACGTAATTGAATGCAGAGTTCCAGAAAATAGCAAGGAGAGATAAGAAAGTCTTAAGTGAACAATGCAAAGAAATAGAGAAAAACAACAGAATGGGAAAGACTAGAGATCTCTTCAAGAAAACCGGAGATATCAAAGGGACATTTCATTATAGGCAAGATAAAAGACAGAAATGGTAAGGACCTAACAGAAGCAGAAGATATTAAGAAGATGTGGCCAGGACATATATAACAGCTATGCAAAAAAGGTCTTAAATAACCCAGACAGTATGGTCACTTACCTAGAGGCAGACAACATGGAGAGTAAAGTTAAGAGGACCTTAGGAAGCGTTATTATGAACAAAGTTAGTGGAGGTGATGGAATTGCAGTTGAGCTATTTCAAATCCTAAAAGATGATGTTGTTAAAGTACTGCATTCAATATGCTAGTAAATACAGAAAACTCAGCAGTGGCCATGGGACTGGAAAAGCTCAGTTTTCATTCCAATCCCAAAGAAAGGCAATGTCAAAGAATGCTCAAACCATGGTACAATTGTGCTCATTTCACATGCTAGCAAGGTAATGCTCAAAATCCTTCAAGCTAGGCTGCAGCAGTATGTGAACCAAGAACTACCAGATGTTCACGCTGGATTTAAATAAGGCAGTGGAACCAGAGATCAAATTGCCAACATCAACTGGATCATAGAAAAAACAAGGGAATTCCAGAAAAACATCTACTTCTGCTTCATTGACTAAAGTTTTGACTGTGTGATCACAACAAACTGGAAAATTCTTCAAGAGATGGGAATACCAGACCACTTTACCTGTCTCCTGAAAAACCTGTATGTGAGTCAAGAAGCAACAGTAAGAACTGGACATGGAACAATGAACAGGTTCCAAATTGAATAAGAAGTACAACAAGCTGTATGCTGTCACCGTGCTTATTTAACTTCTATGCAGAGTACATTTTGTGAAACACAGGCCTAGATGAATCACAAGCTGGAATCAAGATTGCCAGGAGTAATGTCAACAACTTCACATATGCAGATGATACCACTCTAATGGGCAGAAAGCAGAGGAACTAAAGAGCCTCTTGATGAGGGTGAAAGAGGAGAGTGAAAAAGCTGGCTTAAAACTCAACATTCAAAAGCCTAAGATCATGACATCTGCTTCCATCACTTCATGGCAAATAGATGGGGAAAAAGTGGAAGCACTGACAGAGTTTATATTCTTGGGCTCCAAAATCACTGCAGATGGTGACTGCAGCCATGAAATTAAAAGACGCTTGCTCCTTCGAAGGAAAGCTATGACAAACCAGACAGCATATTAAAAAGCAGAGACACTACTTTAGCAACAAAGGTCTGCATAGTCAGAGCTATGGTTTTTCCAGTAGTCATGTATGGATGTAAGAGTTAGACCATATAGAAGGCTGAGCACCAAAGAATTGAAGCTTTTGAACTGTGATGTTGGAGAACTCTTGAGAGACACTTGGACGGCAAGGAGATCAAACCAGTCAATACTAAAGGAAATCATCCCTGAATGTTCATTGGAAGGACCGATGCTGAAGCTGAAGCTCTAATACTTTGGCCACCTGATGTAAGAACCAACTGATTGGAAAAGACCTTGATGCTGGGAAAGATTGAAGGCCGGAGAAATAGGGAGTGACAGAGGATGAGATGACTGGAAGGCATTACTGACTCAATGGACATGTGTTTGAGCAAACTCTGGGAGACAGTGAAGGACATGGAAGCCTGGCATGCTACAGTCTAAGGGATCACAAAGAGTTGGACACGACTGAGCGACTGAACTGAACTGAACAGATTAATTTGGGAGGAAGAACTGATATCATACCAATATTAAGTCTTTCAATTCATGAATGTGGTATAGCACTCCACTCATAGGCATCTTCTTTACTTTCTCTCAGCACTGTTCTCTAGTTATCACTGCAGAGAGGTTATAAATCTTCTCTTAATTTATTATTATGTATTTCATGTTTGGTGCTATTATAAATGGAAAATTTTTAAAAACTTTATTTTCCAATTGTTGCTGCTAGTACACAGGAATACAGTTCATTTTTGCATACTACACTTGATACTACATTTGATCTTAGCCAAAAGGCTGAGAAGCGATCGCCGGCTGCTACAGACCACGTGGCAGAAGCACGCCTGCTGCCACAGACCCCGCAGAAGCATGGCCACGAGGAGCTACCCCACGCCCGAGGTCAGAGCGGCAGCCGAGAGGAGCAACCCCACACCCGAGGTTAGGGCGGTGGTCGAGAGGAGCAATCCCATACCTGAGGTCAGGGCAGCGGCTAAGAGGGCCAATCCCACATCCAAGAGGTGGTGGCTGCACTGGTGCTGGCGCAGGAGGGTGGAGAGGAGCTACTCCACATTCAAGGTCAGGAGGGGTGGCGGTGAGGAGATACCCCTAGACCAAGGTAAGGAGCAGCAGCTGCGCTTTGCTGGAGCAGCTGTGAAGAGATACCCCACGTCAAAGGTAAGAGAAACCCAAGTAAGACGGTAGGTGTTGCAAGAGGGCATCAGAGGGCAGACACACTGAAAGCATAATCACAGAAAACTAGTCAATCTGATCACATAGACCACAGCCTTGTCTAACTCAATGAAACTAAGCCATGCCATGTGGGGCCACCCAAGACGGACAGGTCATGGTGGAGAAGGCTGACAGAATGTGGTCCACTGAAGAAGGGAATGGCAAACCACTTCAGTATTCTTGCCTTGAGAAACCCATGAACAGTATGAAAAGGCAAAATGATAGGATACTGAAAGAGGAACTCCCCAGGTCGGTAGGTGCCCAATATGCTACTGGAGATCAGTGGAGAAATAACTCCAGAAAGAATGAAAGGATGGAGCCAAAGCAAAAGCAATACCCAGTTGTGGATGTGACTTGTGATAGAAGCAAGGTCCGATGCTGTAAAGAGCAATCTTGCATAGGAACCTGGAATGTTAGGTCCATGAATCAAGGCAAACTAGAAGTGGTCAAACAGGAGATGGCAAGAGTGAACATCAACATTCTAGGAATCAGAGAACTAAAAAGGACTGGAATGGGTGAATTTAACTCAGATGACCATTATATCTACTACTGTGGGCAAGAATCCCTTAGAAGAAATGGAGTAGCCATCATGGTCAACAAAAGAGTCCAAAATGCAGTACTTGGATGCAATCTCAAAAATGAAAGAATGATCTCTGTTCATTTCCAAGGCAAACCATTCACTATCACAGCAATCCAAGTCTATGACCCAACCAGTAACGCTGAAGAAGCTGAAGTTGAACGGTTCTATGAAGACCTACAAGACCTTTTAGAACTAACACCCCAAAAAGGTGTCCTTTTCATTATAGGGGACTGGAATGCAAAAGTAGGAAGTCAAGAAACACCTGGAGTAACAGGCAAATTTGGCCTTGGAATATGGAATGAAGCAGGGCAAAGGCTAATAGAGTTTTGCCAAGAGAACACACTGGTCATAGCAAACACCCTCTTCCAACAACACAAGAGAAGACTCTACACTGGACATCACCAGATGGTCAACACCGAAATCAGATGGATTATATTCTTTGCAGCCAAAGATGGAGAAGCTCTATACAGTCAGCAAAAACAAGACCAGGAGCTGACTGTGGCTCAGATCATGAATGCCTTATTGCCAAATTCAGACTTAAATTGAAGAAAGTAGGGAAAACAACTAGACCATTCAGGTATGACCTAAGTCAAATCCCTTATGATTATACAGTGGAAGTGAGAAATAGATTTAAGGGACTAGATCTGATAGACAGAGTGCCTGATGAGCTATGGACAGAGGTTCATGACATTGTACAGGAGACAGGGATCAAGACTATCCCCATGGAAAAGAAATACAAAAAAGCAAAATGGCTGTCTGGGGAAGCCTTACAAATAGCTGTGAAAGGAAAAGAAGCAAAAAGCAAGGGAGAAAAGGAAAGATATAAGCATCTGAATGCAGAATTCCAAAGAATAGCAAGAAGAGATAAGAAAGCCTTCCTCAGCGATCAATGCAAAGAAATAGAGGACAACAATAGAATGGGAAAAGACTAGAGATCTCTTCAAGAAAATTAGAGATACCAAGGGAACATTTCATGCAAAGATGGGCTCAATAAAGGACAGAAATGGTATGGAACTAATAGAAGCCGAAGATATCAAGAAGAGGTAGCAAGAATACACAGAAGAACTGTACAAAAAAGATCTTCACGACAAAGATAATCACGATGGTGTGATCACTCACCTAGAGCCAGACATCCTAGAATGTGAAGTCAAGTGGGCCTTAGAAAGCATCACTACGAACAAAGCTAGTGGAGGTGATGGAATTCCAGTTGAGCTTTTTCAAATCCTGAAAGATGATGCTGTGAAAGTGCCACACTCAATATGCCAGCAAATTCGGAAAACTCAGCAGTGGCCGCAGGACAGGAAAACGTCAGTTTTCATTCCAATCCCAAAGAAGGGCAATGCCAAAGAATGCTCTAACTATGGCACTGTTGCTGCTGCTACTGCTAAGTCGCTTCAGTCGTCTCCAACTCTGTGCGACCCCATAGACGGAAGCCCACCAGGCTCGCCCGTCCCTGGGATTCTCCAGGCAAGAACACTGGAGTGGGTTGCCATTTCCTTCTCCAATTCATGAAAGTGAAAAGTGAAAGTGAAGTCGCTCAGTCGTGTCCGACTCCCAGCGACCCCATGGACTGCAGCCCATCAGGCTCCTCCGTTCATGGGATTTTCCAGGCCAGAGTGCTGGAGTGGGGTGCCATTGCCTTCTCCAACTATGGCACAATTGCACTCATCTCACATGCTAGTAAAGTAATGCTCAAAATTCTCCAAGCCAGGCTTCAGCAATACGTGAACCATGAACTTCCTGATGTTCAAGCTGGTTTTAGAAAAGGCAGAGGCATCAGAGATCAAATTGCCAACATCTGCTGGATCATCGAAAAAGCAAGAGAGTTCCAGAAAAACATCTATTTCTGCTTTATTGACTATGCCAAAGCCTTTGACTGTGTGGATCACAATAAACTGGAAAGTTCTGAAAGAGATGGGAATACCAGACCACCTGACCCGCCTCTTGAGAAACCTATATGCAGGTCAGGAAGCAACAGTTAGAACTGGACATGGAACAACAGACTGGTTCCAGATAGGAAATGGAGTCCGTCAAGGCTGTATATTGTCACCCTGCTTATTTAACTTCTATGCAGAGTACATCATGAGAAATGCTGGGCTGGAAGAAGCACAAGCTGGAATCAAGATTGCTGGGAGAAATATCAATAACCTCAGATATGCAGATGACGCCACCCTTATGGCAGAAACTAAAAAGGAAACTAAACTAAACTAAACTAAAAAGGAACTGAAAAGCCTCTTGTTGAAAGTGAAAGAGGACAGTGAAAAGTTGGCTTAAAGCTCAGCATTCAGAAAACTAAGATCATGGCATCTGGTCCCATCACTTCATGGCAAATAGATGGGGAAACAGTGAAAACAGGGTCAGGTTTTATTTTGGGGGGTTTCAAAATCACTGCAGATGGTGATTGCAGCCATGAAATTAAAAGACGCTTGCTCCTTGGAAGGAAAGTTATGACCAACCTAGATGGCATATTCAAAAGCAGAGACATTACTTTGCCAACAAAGGTCCATCTAGTCAAGGCTATGGTTTTTCCTGTGGTCATGTATGGATGTGAGAGTTGGGACTGTGAAGAAGGCTGAGAGCCAAAGAATTGATGCTTTTGAACTGTGGTGTTGGAGAAGACTCTTGAGAGTCCCTTGGACTGCAAGGAGATCCAACCAGTCCATTCTAAAGGAGATCAGTCCTGGGTGTTCATTGGAAGTACTGATGCTAAAGCTGAAACTCCAGTACTTTGGCCACCTGATGTGAAGAGTTGATTCATTGGAAAAGATTCTGATGCTGGGAGGGATTGGGGGCAGGAGGAGAAGGGGACGACAGAGGATGAGATGGCTGGATGGCATCACTGACTCGATGGACGTGAGTCTGAGTGAATTCCGGGAGTTGGTGAAGGACAGGGAGGCCTGGCGTGCTGCGATTCATGGGGTCACAAAGAGCCGGACACGACTGAGTGACTGAACTGAACTGAACTTTGCATACTGCCCTTTTACCTTGTGACTTTGAAAAGTTTAATTCTTATATTTAGTGGTTGCTTTTTAGCTTCTTATGGATTTTTCATGTAAACAGTCATGTCATATACAAAGAAAGACATTTTTACTTTTCCTTTCCTATTTCATATATATTTTTATTTGTTTCATTGACTAAAACCTCCAAGTTTATATTGTTGAATAGAAGTGGTAAAAGTGTAGTCTTGGGTTTCTCTGGTGGCTCAAAGACGGTAAAGAATCCGTCTGCCAATGCAGGAGACATGGGTTCAATCCCTGATCTGAGAAGATCTCACATGTTGTGGTGCAACTAAGCCCATGTGCCACAACTATTAAGCCTGTGCTCTACAGCCAGGGAGCCAGAACTACGAGTCCATGTGCTGACGCTACTGAAGTCCATGTGCCCTAGAGCCTCCTGTGCTCCGCAACAAGAGAAGCCACCTCAGTGAGAAGCCTGTGTGCTGCAACTAGAGAGAGTAGCCCCTGCTCGCTGCAACTAAAGCCCACACAGCCAAAAGTAAAAGCAAATAGAATTATTAAAAAGTATACAGTCTTGCCTATTCTGACAATCTCTTTACTTTAATTGGAGCATGTAGTTAATTTTTACTTTATTATTATCATTCATTCAAGGTTTGCCACTTAGCTATTTGTTTTCTATTCATCCTGTTTTTTATTTTTCTTCTTCCTGACATTTTTTTGGGCTTGATCAAATGTTCTTAGAATTCCATTATAATTCAACTGTTGACATTTTAGGTATACTTTTTGAATTTTTAAATGTTTGCTCTATGGATTACAATACACATTCATTAACTTACCACACTCCACTGAAGAGTTAATATTTTTCTACTTCAGGTAAAATGTAATTACCCTGTAAACAATTTCATTCACCTCATACTGTCCTTTGTAGTACTGTTGTCAAATATGTTATATCTATATACATTACAAGCCCCCTCATGCAATGTTACAATTTTGTTTTTAATTAACTTTAATAAAGATAAAATATATAGTCTTTTTTCTTTACCCAAATATTTGGTGGTGGTTTAGTCACTAAGTTGAGTCCGACTCCTGCGACCCCACGGACTGCCAGGCCCCTCTGCCCGTGGTATTGTCTAGCTGAGAATACTGGAGTGAGTTACCATTTCCTTCTCCAGGGGATCTTCCCGACCCAGGAATCAAACCCAGGTCTCTTGCATTGCAGGCAGATTCTTTACTGACTGAGCTACAAGAGAAGTCCTACCCATGTATTTATCAGTTGTTTAATCAGAATTATAATCAATGAGGGGCAATCTAGTGGTTAGAAGACAAAGATGCTGCTAAGCATCCTACAACATACGGTATTGGCCCACTAAAACAAAGAATTATCCAGCGCACAATGTCAATAGGGCCAAAGCTGAGAAACTGTCTTAAAATGTATTATTTTTATCTGTTTGTTAACTTCTTTATAGCTTTGGTTTTCAGTGTATTAACTGATATACCAACATAATATTGATTTTTTGTTTCCACTTATTCTGCTTTGCAGGGAGGTCTCTGCCTCTGTTAAATCTGTACTTTTTTAAAACCTGAACGTGAGAAATTTTTTAGCATGATTTTTTCAAATATTTTATGCCCAATTATCTTTCTTCTGTCCTTCTGGGACTCAATTACACTTATTTTAGATTGTCCCTTACACTTATTTATATTGTCCCTTAGGTCCATAAGGATTTGGTTTTCATCCTCTCTCTGTTCTTCAGACTGAATTATTTCTTTTGATTTGTCTTTATCTTAATTGAACCTTTTTTTTTTCTTCCTCCAAACTTCTGCTAAGCCTATACAGTGCATATTTTTTGGTGGATACTGTACTTTAAAGTTTCTATTGTTTAAGTTTATATTTCTTCCTGAAAGTCTCCATCTGTTCATTTTTACCTATTCCCCTTAAGTCCTGTTTTTAACTTAGTAAAAACAAAATCTTATTAAACACCAGGATAAAGAATCAATTAAAAAAACAGCTCAAAAAGGATTAACTTGTACCTTGTTCAAGAGATAAATCTTGCAAAACATAAGGTTCCAATGTGGGTATGCATTTGCTCATAAGATGGTGGCTTTTTGTTATTTAGTCACTAAGTCGTGTTTGACTCTTTGACGACCCATGCACTGCAGCCTGCCAGGCTCCTCCATCCATGGGATTTCCCAAGCAAGAATACTGGAATGGGTTGCCATTTCCTTCTCGAAGTCCTGTTTATTATAGTTATTTTAAGTTAGTCTTTCCTACTAACACTAACTTCTGGGTCATCTTGGGGTCAGTTTCTATTAATTGCTTATCCTCCTAATCATGGGTCATGTTTTCTTGTTTTTTCAACTTTCTAATTATTTTTGGTTATTAAATATTGTGGATGATATACTTGTAGATATTATGGATTATATCATCTTCCTCTGAAGGTTGCTAATTTTTATTGAGAAAGAGTCAACTTTTTTTTATTATATTTATTTATTTTAATTGAAGGCTAATTACTTTACAATACTGTAGTGGTTTTTGTCATACATTGACATGAATCAACCATGGGTGTACATGTGTTCCCCATCCTGAACCCCCCACCCCACCTCCCTCCCCATCCCATCCCTCAGGGTCATCCCAGTGCACCAGCCCTGAGCACCCTGTCTCATGCATCAAACCTGGACTGGCGATCTATTTCACATATGGTGACATACATCTTTTAATGCTATTCTCTCAGATTATCCCACCCTTGCCTTCTCCCACAGAGTCCAAAAGTCTGTTCTTTACATCTGTGTTGATAAAGAGTCAACTTTTATGAACTCAAACTTCAAATCACCTCCTCTGTTCTGGAAAGGAGTTACATCTCTTCACAGCTCTTTAGCCTTCCATCTGTTGTTTGCTGCCAAGGTCCCCTGGAGTCTCCCCCACACAAAGTTCAAGAGTCACTCAAGTGTATTTGGACTGAATTTACATAGAGATTTTTCTGTGATTTCCCCCTCACTTTCCAGCCTTGCTAACAGTTCTGAACTCTGTTCTCTGACTCCATAAGCTGGTAAGGCTGTATCTTTCTGTATAGACTGGCAATAAGGTGGGGTGGTACTAGGCAAAAAGTCACAGAAACATAAATTTCATCCAATACAGTTTTCCTCTTTCAAGGAACAGCTCTTCTTCAGTCTCTGCCTGCTTTTGGTTATTCTTCAGAGCCTTCAAATATTTTTGTTTCATATTTGATACAACTTTAATATCTGCAAGAAGGATAATCCAATACCAGTAATTTCACCAATACTGGAATTCCAATTATAATATTTAAATGTGATAGTTTTATTGCAAATAAAGATTATTATAGCCATACATATCTTGACATAGTCATCTCTTTAAATGTGATAGCTTCATTGGAAATAAAAATTATTATAGCAACATATATCTCAACATAGCCATCTCTCCTACTCCTTATGCACAGCTGCCAGTATAAAGCAAACAATCAGTTTCTACATGACACTACTTCCATGCCTGAATAAGATTTTCCATAGTATAATGAAAATAATGAGGGTTTTGGAACCAGAGAAATCCTTTACTAGCTGCATAAACTTGAAAGATGATATACCCTTTTATGCTTTCCCACTTATATTATGAAAGTGGTCATTTAAAAATCACAAGGTCGTTAAGAAGATCAAATGTTTATATTACAAAGCATATAGTAAATGTTAAAAACAAATCTTGGTTCCTTTCCCTTGGACCTTTTCCTCCATTCAAACAGTGAAAACACAGGGAATTCCTAAAACATGACAATCTTTTATTACCAAGAAATGCAAATCAAAACTAAAATGAGGTACCACTTGACACCAGTCAGAATGGCCATCACCAAAAAATCTACAAACAATAAATGCTGGAGAGGATGTGGAGAAAAGGGAATCCTCCTATGCTGTTGGTAGGAATGCAAACCGACACAGCCATTATGAAAAACAGTATGGAGAATACCTAAAAAAGTAGGAATAAATCTACCTTATGGCCCGGCAATCCCACTACTGGGCATATATCCTGAAAAAGCCTCAATTCTAAAAGACACAAGTACTCCAATGTTCAATGCAGCTCTATTTACAACAGCCAGGACATGGAAGCAACCTAGATGTCCCTTGACAGATGAATGGATAAAGATTGTGTATATGTGGTACATATACACAATGGACTATTACTCAGCCATAAAAAAGAATGCATTTGAGCCAGTTCTATTGAGATGGATTAACCTAGAGCCTGTTATACAGAGTGAAGTCATAAAGAGAAAAACAAATATCATATACTAATGCATATATATGGAATCTAGAAAAATGGTACTAATGAATCTATCTGCAGGGAAGGAATGGAGACACAGATGTAAAGAGTGGACATGTGGATACAGTTGTGGAAGGAGACAGCAGGATTTATGCAGAAAGCAGCATTGACATATAAACACTATCATGTGTAAAGCAGATGGCTGGTGAGAAGCTGCTAGGTAACACAGGGAGCCCAGCGTGATGCTCTGTAAAGACCTAGAGGGGTGAGATAGGCGAGTGGAGGGAGGCTCTAGAAGGAGGGGATATATGTATAATTGTGGCCGATTCGTGTTGTTATATGGCAGAAACCAACACAGTATTGTAAAGCAATTTTCCTCCAATTGAAAAATAAATTTTAAAAAATGACCATTTTTTACTAGCTATTCACTTAGTAACATTTAATTAAGTTTAAGTTATAAGGATGAAAGAACACAAGGAGAGAGAACAAATCTCACTTTATGAACAAGCATGAGACAGCAGGGACTGTCCAAAGAGACACTGAGTCCAGGCAGGATCCACATCTCCACAGTTTCTCTGGTTAAGCAAGAGCACAGGGAGGAGGAAGGCTGGCAACACAGAGGCATCTTTATCACAGAATTTCTCCGTGAGTAAATGGGAAAGGTCTTTCTTTCTACGGATATAAGTGTGCAATAAAACACAATAATCTAACAAGCAAACCTGCTATTTAGAAAAGCAACACAGGTTTCAAAACTGAAATAAATGAAAAGGTAAATATGAAAAATAACTTTCAAAAATTAAATCACACATTTAACTAAATTTTAAAAAACTTATTGTGGTTCTTGTTTGTGAAAGTAAATTTTGTTCCTTATAAAAAAACCAAAAAGTTAGAATTGTATAGGACTATATTTTATAATTTTTAAAGATTAATAAATTATGAAAATTTATCATGCATTTATATATAGTTTTACATAATTTTTAATATATGCATTATAGTTCCTGATATAAATATGACAATTTTTTTCTTCAGTCTGCAGACTATTGGGATTTTAGGTTATTTATAATTTTCAAAACTATAAATTATGCATAGATGATTTTACACACCTCTGATGATTTCTTGCCTTTGTCACTTGTAAATATAATCAGCATACAATTAATATCCTTACCTAAGCATTACTTAAAACGTTAACAAATAAGGGAACAAAGATGAAGCCTTATGAAGCACAGAAGAGGATGCATTCCAGACTGCATCAATTCATTATTGTTCCTTAAATATAGGTATGTTGCCATCTAATTGCATCATCTTCCGATTCATATTTCTCCATCTTTTCCACAAGCATATAGGAGACTTTATTATATCCAGCTTCACTATTTCTACAGAATTCATTTGACCTGTGTTTCTAGTATCCTATCACAAAAACATAATCAGACATCAACTCTTCTAAGTGAATTTGTATAGGTTTTCTTTTCTAAGTTTATTAGAGACCAACACAGTTGTTCTAAAGAAAGCAAAGTGTAAGTATTGCTCCCATAGACAGGAGAGAGCTGAGGAGGTAACTGCTGTGAGAAATAAGAAAGAATCAGAATTGTTAGTTTTTAAGACTCTTGTTATTACATAAGGTCATATAGTATACATGATTATACATTCTGAGTGTTAAACCACTAAGAATTAGCTGAAGGAGAAAAGCCCGAAAATAAAAATGAACATATTTAAGTAATGACACGGTGTGTCTTTTGAATGTAATATTTTAATGTTTTTGACTGTTTTAATAGTCAAAATAGTGCTAGTCATAGTCATTTAATAGTCATAATAGTGCTAGTTATGATCATGTATCCACATCCATAAGCAGTGAATAAGAACAGAGGTATTTCCTTAGGTTTCTTAGTCAGGTCTACACCGGTGTAAACCAGAGGTCAGCAGAATTGTTCTGTAAAGAGCCAGATAGTAAATATCTAATCTCGTGGGCCACATAGTCTCTGCTGTAACTACTCAACTCTGACATTGTAGCACAACAGTATCATAGAGAACATGCAAACAAATGGATGTGGATGTATCCCAATAAAACTTTATTTTAAAACAACAGGTTGTGATTGTGGGCTGGATTGGCCCTGCAGTTCGCTGTCCACTAGTGTAAACAATGTGAACAAATGTCTAGGGCAAAATCATACTTAGCAATCTTCTGAACATGTCCTACAGCTACATACAGTGGGCAAGAAATACTGCATAAATCAGTGCAACTTTACTGCCTTTTGACGTTACAAGAATCACAGTTTCATATACAGTGAATTCAGTATATAGTTGAAGCAATTGTTCTATATATCATCAAAACCTGAGAATGAGGTACCTGTGCATAATCACCAAAAGGCTGAGAATAAGCAATGCACTTCTCCAATGTGTGTTGTGATTCATTTCCCTGAGAGATTGTATCCAGAATGTTGCTTGCAATTCCAGTCTTCTGCACAGTGGTTTTACTTGCAGGGGCTTAAGGCAAAATCAATATATAAATTTTAGTTAGCTTGTTTTATTAATAATTACAGAGTACAAAACCCATTAATTCAGCATATTCTCAAGTAGAACACAAATTTTAGTTTGCCAGTAAAGATCTACATTTATTATTCTTGTGTGTGTGCTAAGTTGCTTCAGTTGTGTCTGACTCTGTGTGCCCTAAGGACTGCATTCCACCAGGCTCCTCTGTCTATGGGATTCTCCAGGCAAGAACACTGGAGTGGGTTGCTGTTTCCTCCTCCACGGAATCTTCCCGACCCAGGGTCAAATTGGCAGGCAGGTTCTTTACCACTAGTGCCACCTGGGAAGCCCTTTATTATTCCTAGGGGAAAATATATATATATACAGTATATGATATTATCTAGTTTGTTTAAAACAACTAAAAATGGAAACCTGCTCTATGAGTAATAATCTTGATGGAAACATTTAAAAAGTATACATCTGATCTCTAAAGTGAGGCATTCAAAATGTAAATTAACCATTCTTATTAATGCAACAGTTGAAACCATCAAATTTTAGACCAGATAAAAATAGAGTAGGCATACCAGAAGCCTACTTCCTTGGTGGCTCAGATGATAAAGAATCTGCCCGCCATGCAGGAGACTAGAGTTCAATACCTGGGTTGAGAAGATACCCTGGGGAAGGGAATGTCAACTCACTCCAGTATTCTTGCCTGGGAAATCCCATGGACAGAGGAGCCTGGCAGGCTACAGTCTATGGGGTCACAAAGACTCAGACATGACTGAGTGACTAACACTTTCTTTCTTTCATACCAGAAGCACATTAAATTCTTTCTGGCTTTAAAAAATTATAAATTAATGGTTAGGTTCAAGAGGATACTTCATAAAATACAAAGAATGTATATTAAAAACAAAATTCATCTTTCATCTCTTTTCATCCAATTTTATTCTTTTTCCCAGAAGTAACAGCTTAGTATTTTCTCAGATTTAACTTTATGCATTTACACATTCAAGTACATGCATAAAAGAATACATAGCTTTAAATAAACAAATGGAATCAATCTATGAACACATTTGTTTCTTGTATTCAACAATTTGCTTTAGAGATCATTTAATATTAGTATATGTAGTGCTTCCTCAACTATATATTTCACTTTATGACAAACTATTTAATCATTCCCCTATTGATGACCATTAAGGCACTTTCCAGTTTTTCATTATTGAAAACCAATGCTGCAGTGAATATCTTAGTGCCTAGAAAACAACACATTTGTGATTTTTTCCTTAAAACTATATTTGAATTAATAGTTTTAATTTACTAATTGAAGGCATTAGGAGGTCCTTTAAAAATGCAAATGAGAATTCCACTTCTGCCGATTATTAGTATTGCCGAGTATTTGGCAAATACACTCAATATATTAGATAATGCAGAAGATTGAACTTCATATTTTAGAAATATGATTCTATATGTGTTATAAAGAATTATAGCACTGCCAAATAATTCCTTTATCCAATTATTTTCAATCATGATTCCATTATAACTCATAATGGAATCACAATGTAATCATAATTTATAATGGAATCAATTATGCAATTCAATTATGAATCAAGCAATTCAATAAACTTATGTTTAAGAAAATATTACGAAAGATGTTTTCCTTAAATAAAATAGAATGTACTTTAAAAGCTTTAATTATTCTTTCAATTTAAGGACTAAGGTCATAACTTAGACTTTAGCTGGTCAATAGGCATTATTTGCTTTCATTAAGTTAAAAATTAAAGTAAAATTCATTATGAAAAGTATTCAGTACAACTCCAAAATACTAATAGTGAGCTTCTCACTTACATGATAAGCACACACTGGGCAACACACTTGCCAAGTTCAAGTATGGATTTTTACTGAGCCGAATTTCTTTTGGTGGCTCTCCCAAGAGTGAAGTCTGATTCTTAGAGGCAGCCTATTTATCAAAAAAAGAGAGTGAGTGCTTAATGAGAGGTAAAAGAAAATTAAAATGCATGCGAGGTTTGGGCAATAAACCAGTGCGCGCTTGGCAAAAAAAAAAAAAAAGAAAATTAAAATGCAGAAAGTGTAGAGAAATACTTATTCTTCAATAAATGTGGTTTAGTGTAACAAAAATTTGTGAAACAATGTTTAAAGCTATAAATTTATGAAATATTTATGGATACTGATTAAAATGATCCATTTCACCTGCTACTATTTTTCCAATTAGTTTTTTAAAAAACCATTCTAGAACCATAGAACTTTAGAACTGAAAGAGAACTAAAGGTCATCTTGTACAACCTTCTTATTTGAATCAGGAGAGAATTCATGCTCACAAGAAGAAACAAATCCCACACCTTATTTCTAGATCCCACAAGTTCCAACTAAGACCCAGTGCAGCCAAATAAATAAATATTAATAAATATTTTTTAAAATTACAAAATATTGCTGAAAGAAACTAAAGACATAAATAAAAGAACATCCTATTTTCATGTATTAGATTTAATATTGTTAAAATTTCAATACAAACCAAAGGGATCTACAAATTCAATATAACCAACCCCTATCAAAATTCTAACTTTTGTGGGCAGAAATAGAAAATTCAATCCTAAAACTGACATGAAATATCAAAGGACTCCAAACAGTAAAAATAATATTGAAAAAGATGAATGAGAATGGAAGGCTCATATTTTTTAAATTTTGAACTTATAACACAGCTGTAGTAATTGCAATAGTATGATACTAGCATAAAGACAGACATATAAACCAAAGGATTCGGATAGCAAGCTCAGAAATAAATTACTGTATATATGATAAAATGATTTTCCATGAGTGTCAGAACTATACAGTGAGGCAGTCTTTTCAACAAAAATGGGTAAACTACATATCCACGTAAAAGAATGAAGTGGATCTTCACCAAACACCATATATAAAAATTAACTCAAAATGGATCAAAGACCTAACAGTAAGAGCTAAAACTAAAAATCTTAAAAGAAAAACTTAGGTAAAAAGCTTCATAATACTAGATTTGTCAACCATTTCTTAGAGATGAAAAAACAGAAGCCAAAAAAAAAAAGATCATATGTTGGGCCACAAAACAAATCTTAACAAATTTAAGAGTACTGAAATCATATCAAGGGTTGTTCTGACAACCAATTCAGAGATATGTACAAATTTAATAACATACTCTTGAACAACCAATAAGCCAAAGAAGAAATCAAAGGAGACATCAAAAAGCATCTTGAGACAAATGAAAATGGAAACACCACAAATCAAAACTTATGCAACGCAGAAAAAGCAGCTTTAAAGATAAGTTTATGGCAATAAATGTCTACATGAAGAAAAAAGAAAGATCTCAGAGAAACAATCTAAATTTACACCTCAAGTTACTAGTAAAAGAACAAACTAAGCCCAAAATTAGCAGAAAAAGGAAATAATAAAGATCAGAACAGAAATAAATGAAATAGCACTATAAAGACAGATCAATGAAATTAAGTGCAGATATTTTGAAAAGATATACAAAATAGACACATTTGGCTACACTAACCAAGAGAAAGAGAGGACTCAAGTAAATATCATTGACTCCTGAACAACAAGAGTTTGAATTGTGCAGGTTCACACATGGATTTCTTAAAAGCAAACATAATACCTATATTTTCATTTTACAGATCTTTGAAGTAACTAAGCATGAGGAAGTTTGTGTTCAATTAGAGATCACAACATGTGTAATCAAAAAGGGTCCCTGAGGGACCTCCCTGGTGGTCCAGTGGTCAACAATCTGTCTGCCAATGCAGGGGACACGGGTTCAATCCCTGGTCCAGGAACTTAGATCCCACATGCTGTGGGACAACTAAGCTCACTCCCACAACTACTGAGCTTGCATGCTGTAACTGCTCAGCTTACATGCCCTAGAGCCCGTGCTCAGCCACAAGAGTAGCTTCCACAATGAGAAGCTTGCATACTGCAACCAGGGAGCAGCCCCTGCTCATACAACTAGAGAAAGCCCATTACAGCAACGAAGAGCCCGTGCACCACAACAAAGACCCAGCACAACCAAAAATTTTTGTAAAAGAAATTAAAAATATTTTTAATTAAAAAAAAAAATGAGTCCTGATTCTATCCAAACTGTTTCAGTTACATGGATTTTTGAGTGCTTGGCTGTCACTACTCCTAACAGCTTTGTCAAGGGTCAACTGCAGTTACAAATGGAAGAGGAGACATTAAAACTACAGATACCACAGAAATACAAAGGATCATAAGCAATTATTATCAACAAATACATGCCAACCTAAGGGGAAAAATGGATAAATTTCCAGAAAAATACAAGGTACCAAGACTGAATCAAGAAGAAACAGAAAATATGAACAGACCAATAATGAGTAAGGAGTAATCAAATACCTGACAACAAGGAAAAGCCAAGGACCAAGTGGTTTCACTCGTGAATTGTACCAAAGATTTAAAGAAGAATTAACATCAATCCTTATGAAACTCTTCCCAAAACTGAAGAGGAAGGAATAGCTCCTAATCTATTTTATGAGGCCAGCATTGCTCTCAAACCAAAGCTATACAAAAACATTACAAGAAAAGAAAAACACAGGCCAATATCCCTGATGAACACATATACAAAAATCCTCAACACAGTACTAGCAGTCCTGAATGAAATACTAGCAACCTGAATTAAACAACACATTAAAAGGGTTGTACACCATGATCAAGTGGGATTTATCCCTGGGACACAATAATGGTTCAACACAGGCTAATCAATAAATGTGATACACCACATAAACATAATAAAGGATAAAACCATATGACTGTCTTAATAGATATAAAAAATATACTGGACAAAATTCACATCATTTCATGATCAAAACTTTGAACAAATTGAGCATCAGTTCAGTTCAGTCACTCAGTCTCATCTGGCTCTTTGCGACCCCATGAATTGCAGCACGCCAAGCCTCCCTGTCCATCACCAACGCCTGGAGTTTACCCAAACTCATGTCCATCAAGTCGGTGATGCCATCCAGCCATCTCATCCTCTGTCATCCCCTTCTCCTGCCCCCAATCCCTCCCAGCATCAGGGTCTTTTCCAATGAGTCAACTCTTCGCATGACGTGGCCAAAGTATTGGAGTTTCAGCTTCAGCATCAGTCCTTCCAATGAACACCCAGGACTGATCTCCTTTAGAATGGACTGGTTGGATCTCCTTGCAGTCCAAGGGACTCTCAAGAGTCTTCTCCAACACCACAGTTCGAAAGCATCAATTCTTTGGTGCTCAGCTTTCTTCACAGTTCAACTCTCACATCCATACACGACCACTGGAAAAACCATAGCCTTGACTAGATGGATCTTTGCTGGCAAAGTAATGTCTCTGCTTTTTAATATGCTATCTAGGTTGGTCATCACTTTCCTTCCAAGGAGTAAGCGTCTTTTAATTTCATGGCTGCAGTCACCATCTGCAGTGATTTTGGAGCCCCAAAAAATAAAGTCTGACACTGTTTCCACTGTTTCCCCATCTATTTCCCATGAAGTGATGGGACCAGATGCCATGATCTTGGTTTTCTGAATGTTGTGCCTTAAGCCAACTTTTTCACTCTCCTCTTTCACTTTCATCAAGAGGCTTTTGAGTTCCTCTTCACTTTCTGCCATAACGTGGTGTCATCTGCATATCTGAGATTATTGATATTTCTCCTGGCAATCTTGATTCCAGCTTGTGCTGCTTCCAGCCCAGCATTTCTCATGATGTACTCTGCATATAAGTTAAATAAGCAGGGTGACAATATACAGCCTTGGCGTACTCCTTTTCCTATTTGGAACCAGTCTGTTGTTCCATGTCCTGTTCTAACTGTTGCTTCCTGACCTCCATATAGGTTTCTCAAGAGGCAGGTCAAGTGGTCTGGTATTCCCGTCTCTTTCAGAATTTTCTACAGTTTATTGTGATCCACACAGTCAAAGGATTTGGCATAGTCAATAAAGCAGAAATAGATGTTTTTCTGGAACTCTTTTGCTTTTCCCATGATCCAGCGGATGTTGGCAATTTGATCTCTGGTTCCTCTGCCTTTTCTAAAACCAGCTTGAACATCTGGAATTTCATGGTTCACGTATTGCTGAAGCCTGGCTTGGAGAATTTTGAGCATTACCTTACTAGCGTGTGAGATGAATGCAACTGTGTGGTAGTTTGAGCATTCTTTGACATTGCCTTTCTTTGGGATTGGAATGAAAACTGACCTTTTCCAGCATAGAGAAATCTATATACCTCAACATAATAAAAGCTATATATAAAGGACAACTCCACAGTTAACATGATAGCTTTTCCTCTAAGATCAGGAACATGACAAGTATGCCCACTTTTACTACTTTTAGTCACCACAGTATTAGAAGTCTGCCAGAATAATTTTGCAAGAACAAGGAAATAAAAGGCATCTAAATCAAAAAGGAAGGAATTAAACCATCTCTGTTGGCATCCATCACATTTCTATATACTAACAATGAACTATTCAAAAAGAAATTATGAAAACAATGCTAGTTATAATACCACCAAAAAGAGTAAAATACTTTGGAATAAATTTAGCCAAGGAGGTGAAAGATCTATACTGCAAACTATATGACTTTGATGAAAGAAATTGAAAGTTACACAAATAACTGGAAAGATATCTTGGATTTACAGATTGGAAGAATTAATATTGTTAAAATGCCCACACTGCCCAAAGTGATCTACAAATTCAAAGCAATCCCTGTCAGGATTTCGATGACACTTTTCACAGAAATAGAACAAACAATCCTAAAATTTATGTGGAACTTCAAAAGGTCCTGATTTGCCAACACAATCTTGAGGAAAAATTCAAAGCTGGCAGGATCATGCTTCCTGTTTCCAAACTATATTACAAAACTATAGTCATCAAACAGTATGGTACATACATAAAAACAGACATACTGAATTATGAAAAAAATAGAGCCCAGAAATAAAGCCACATATATGTGGTCAACTAGCATTTGAAATGGGCACCAAGAACACACATGGGTAAAGGATACTCTCTTTAATAAATGGTGTTGGGGAAACTGCATGTCAATATGGAAAAAAAATGACTCTGGATCCTGATCTTACACAATACACAAAAATGTACTCAAACTGGATTAAAGACTTAAAAATAAGACCTGAATGCATAAAACTACAAGAAATTATAGAGGAAAAGCTACTTGACATTGGTCTTAGTAATCATTTTTTAATATCATTTTACGGTACCAAAGTATAGACAACAAAAGCAGAACTAAGCAAGAGCTAAAAAGCTAAACCGGCATACTACAGTCCATGGGGTTGCAGAGTCAGACACGACTTAGTGACTGAACAAAAAACTAAAGAGTTTCTCTACAGCAAAGGAAACAACAAGACTAAAAGGTTAACAGGAGAACATATTTGCAAACCATATACAGGAACTCAATAGCACAGAAAAAAATAACCTAATTAAAACATAGCAAAGAATCTGAATAGACATTTTTGTAAAGAAGATATACAGGTGACCAATATGCATATGAAGAGGCTTTTAACATCACTAATCACTGGAGAAATGCAAATTCAAAACCACAATGAGAGACGATGTTGGTGAGGATGTAGAGAAACCAAAACCCTCATGCTTTGAGGGTGAAACATAAAATGGTACAACTGCTATGGAAAATAGAATGGCAGTTCCTCAAAAAATTAGAAAAGATCTTGATGCTGGGAAAGATTGAAGGCAGGAGGAGAAGGGGATGACAGAGGATAACTGACTTGGACATGAGTTTGACCAAGCCCCAGGAGTTGGTGATGGACAGGGAAACTTGGCGTGCTGCAGTCCATGGGGTCACCAAGGATCAGACACAACTGAACGAATGAACTAAACTGATATTCCATGTGATTCCCCTAATTCCACTTCTGGGTAAATACCCCAAAGAACTGAAAACAGACTCAAACAGATATTTATATACTAATGTTCATAGCAGCATTATTCACAAGAGCCTACTGATATTGAAGCTGAAACTCCAATACTGTGGCCACCTGATGTGAAGATCTGACTCATTTGAAAAGACCCTGATGCTGGGAAAGATTGAAGGTGAGAGGAAAAGGAGCAACAGAGGATGAGATGGTTGGATGGCATCACCAACTCAATGGAGATGAGTTTGAGTAGACTCCGGGAGTTGGTGATGGACAGACAGGCCTGGTGTGCTTCAGTCCATGGGGTCGCAGAGAGTCAGACACGACTGAGAAACTGAACTGAACTGAAAGATGGAAACAATCCAAATGTCCATCAATAAATGAATGGATAAACAAAATGTAGTATATAAATACAACGGAATACTAGTCAACCTTTAAAATAAGGAAATTCCAATACAATTCATGCTACAACATGGATGACCACTGAAGAGTAATGTCGTCATTAAGTCTTGTATCATTCCACTTACATTGGGTACTTAGAACAGTCAAATACTGAGACAGAAAGTAAACAGTGCTTATTGGGGGCTGGGTAGAAGGGAAAATGGGAGAGTTGGTGAATGGGTACAGAGCTGCAGTATGGCATGATGAGAAAGTTCTGGAGATGGATAGTAGCAATAGTTGTAAAACAATGTGAATGTACTTAACGCCACTGAGTTGTACACTTAAAATTCAGATCTCACCCATATCTCTCTGAATCAAATTCTCAGGGCTGAGGAAGATAGAGTCCAACCCTTGACACCTATAGTGGTGATTCTGACAGAAAGAATCAAGAATCACTAATCAACATAATGTAAAAGATGCAGGTCTAAAACTCCGCATCCAAATTTAACCAACTGTTTAACAAAGTCCAAAATCTTGCTACATAATTAGAAAACATATTTTGAAATTACCTGGTCCAAGCAAGTCCCTATTTTCAGGAGAGAAGAATCACTTCTACAACAATATGTACAGGTGTTCACCAGGGTCTGCATAATTGCCTTCAGTGATACGACATTCATATCTTTGTGAAAGTGTGAACTTTTTCTTTGTTTTAAAACTTCAATTGTTTGTGTTATATTAAGCCTAAATCAGCTTTATTGTTTGTCATACTTATTAGACTAATTCTGCCCACTAAAGAAACATAAAATACTATGTGACTAGACTAGTTTGTGAATTTTTTATTTTTAAACATCAATTAAAATGACAGCTGGTCAACCCTTGCCAAGTTCCATATATCTATTTCCCTCAATTCTTCATCGCGGGACTTGTTTTCTAGCTCTGCCCTACTTCAGCTGTCTTCTACCAGACACACTTTCACTTGTCCATTATGTGAATATCTCAAGTCCAGTTTTTCTAAAGACCCTAGTGCACAGGTCCCCAGCCTTTGGGATCTAATGCCTGATGCATTGTGGTGGAGCTGATGTAATAATAGAAATGCAGTGCACAATAAATGTAATGCACTTGGATCATCTCAAACCCACCCCCACTCCCCCATCCATGAAAAAACTGTGTTCCATGAAACCAGTCCCTGGTACCAGGAAGGTTAGGTACTGTTGTCCTGGTGCCTTCCATGCATTAAGAAGTCTGTGCAAAAAGAAACAGAGTATTTATATATGAGTTTTAGTTAACTTCCCTTAATAACTTAAGCAATTAATCCTTCAAATAAACATTTAAAATTCTTCATTCTATGAAGAACCACCTTAGTTTTCTCAATGAACAATTATAGGTATTTTACCCATACCTCCTGTCATGACTAGATGACAACAAAACCTCTTACAAAGTCAATAGTATCATTTTGAGATTTGAATACAGCCAATTACAAGAATTTTTTCCCTCACGTGTCACTTCTAAATCAAACAATATTTTTTGTTGTTGTCATGTCAGACTCTTTGTGACCCCATGGACTGCAGAATGCCAGGCTTCCCTGTCTTTCACCATCTCCTGAAGTTTGCTCAAAATGGTATTTTAAGATACAAATAAAAAATTAAATTAAATGTACTTTATTCTACCTACCAATTATAATATTTACAAATGTCAGTGGTTTATGAACCAATAAATTCGAGTAAAATCCTCCAGAATTAAAACCAAGATTAGGTTCTTTTGAACACACCAGAGATTAATAACTAGCTTTGAAATCTTTCAGATAAACTAGAATTTATTCTACTTTTAAATATTAAAATAATACTTAATTAGCTACAAAAATATATATATTTTAGAAATAATATTGTATTTTAAAGAATAGCATTATCATTTACTAATTATATAATAAAGAATATTATATAATTGGATAAGTATTAATGGTACTCCTATGCTTTCCTAAACTACAAAATTTTGAACCTATATTACAGTATATTTGAAAATTATGCACATCCCAAGACTTTTAGAAAAGTAAACATTTACAGGAATAAAGAATTCATATTTAAACATTTTATAATGATAGATTTAAAAACCATTTTATACATATATTTTATTTACAAACTGGCAAGTAATTAAGCAGAATCCCAAACATCATTTGGCATAACTTATCAAAAGATATTATAATAATAGCTTTTTTTAAGGGTCCAATATTTTCTTCTTTTGAGAAGCAAATGCACACTATGAAAACAGTCAGCATGTCATTGACATAGGAATTATGCAGTTTGTAATATATACTTTAAGTATATTATCAACTTCTTTTGAAATACAAAAATAGTTCAGATTACTTGATGCTTTATAAATTATAACACCTGTAAAATAACCAAAAAATTAAATACTCTAGAATTAGAATCATTTAAGATACAAATAAAAAGGAATATATACATATTGCTTGGTAGTATACACACACATGTAGTATACATATATATACTTCATGTAGATACATGTGTGCATTTATATATATGTGTATGCATGCATGCACACACTCTCTCTTTTACACACACACACACACACACACACACACACACACACACACACACAGAGTTTTCTTACCCCTGAACTTATCTCCAGGCCTTTTGGCTGACTTTGTTGTGGCTTTTGATGTCCTGTGAGCAAGCCACCAGCAGTAAGGTTTGGAAAGCTCTGCAGATAAGTCTGTGACCCTGAGAAATTTCCTTCTGCCATTCCCACCAATGCTGGCTGTTTCTCCTGAGTGCTCCCATGCCCTGGTCCAGCTTGTCCAGCAATGTGCTGATTTGGAAGGAACGGTAACATGCCCATGCCAGTTGTTATAGTTGTTTGAGTTGGAATCAAATTAGGTGCTGCTGTGAATCATAAATGCAAAAAATTTTGGTTAGATGAGGCTTATTCACAATAGTCCTTTTGATTTTGTCAAGTTGTGCGCAAAATGTGCAGAAACCTATTTTTTAATCTATTAGAAAACAGTTAAATTCAAAATGTGAGGTTAAAGGTTGTAAATTAGCAGCATCTTGTATGGAAAAACAAAAACCTCTAATAGTAATCACACTTTTCCTATTTCAGCAACTTTCAGTATAATCTCAAGGATACTATACTCTTTCATTCCAAGTTTTAATTGCACACTTTAGAAGTTGACAGCATGTACATTTTTGCATTTAAGTTATATCAGTGCCTTTAAAAAAAAAATGCCCACTGTAATTTGCCAGCTTCTATGTTTGAAGGGAATAATTAAATAAGCCTTCAGTTTAAAAAAATTCCCTGACAGTCAAAAATTATTAAAGTTACATTAATCCAATAATTATATTTAGTCAGCTGACTTGTACCAACTCATGAGTCAAATACACTGTCTCCTCCCAGCTCCTAAGTTCAACATCTTTGCATGGGTAACCTGAAATCAGCCTTGGTTGGACTGTTTACAAACAAAAGTCTACAAACACTACAAATCAAGATTTCTTTTTTAACTCAGAGAGTTGGTTTTTAAACATCAGCACACCACTGGTTTAAAAAACATCAATACTTGTGAATGGATAAGCACCAAATGAAAGTTTAATACATGAAAGTTTTACATTTTTATTTATAGGGATTAACAAGAAATTCTGAAAGGAATAGAAGTTTTAATAGGAAAATTCTGAATCATTCCATTTTTAAAAAATCTATAGGTCAAAGCTAAACGAAAAGAACTAGTTTTGATAACTATTGTAATTAAATCAAAGTTAGACTTTAAAAATTCTCTAAACAAATTTCTTAATTTTAGTACTTATTATTTGTAGATAGATTCTTAGTTCTATTTTTGAGCAATATATTTACTTGGACACTTCTAATTTTCAGTGTTCTTAAAGCAACAATGCTGAAGCAATTGGCTAGTTATTTAACCCAATATAAATAACAAATATCTGCATAAGCTTTTAAGCATACAAAATTTAATTTTTAGGACTCATCACACCATAAAAATTTCTATACCTGTCTGTATACTGGTTTAACTTTTGCCCAATTTCAATAGTCTGAATTGATCATTTAACTATTTCACTTGGCTTCATGTACAAGAGGTTCAACACGCTACCCATATTTAACTGACTTAAAAAAAAAATCACTCGTGACGGCTTTTCTCTTTTTTCCCCCTCAGCATCCTTACTTTGAACAAATTTCAGTGAAACTTCCAACTGAAAATGCCTTTCAAAATCACACTCAAGTAAGAAGTCTTGGTATACTACCATGGTGTTATTCTAAAAAGAAAAATAATTGTTCTGTTTAAATTTGTCATATTTTAGAAGTACATAGTACATCATTTTTTTCTGCTACTATGTTGGAGTTCACATTTTAAAAGTTATAAAAACAATGAAACTTTAACTTTACAATTACCAGATATTTCTTAATAATCAAACTTTAAATTTATAATTACCAGGTATTTCTTAATAAAAGCTAACAGTTTCTTCATCCAGGCAAAAGTTAAATGGATCACTCTGCAATGTGCTGTCAGCCCAGTGGGCAGCATGTCAGTCTCAATGCATTTATGTCTTTGCCTCATGCTTCTATGAATCATCATCAAATATTAACGCATATCCAACAGAGAAAGTCTTATCTTGGCATAGAAGCAACTCCATCAATACATAACTTATCAATAGTATTCTAATGTTAAAAATAGAAAAGCCCAGAGGGCTCTTGAAACTTTAAATGATTAAAAAAACTCAAATCTGACCTTCCTGTAAATACAAGTAGAATACAGGTACACTATCTTTAAATCTCAAATCTGACTGTTTACTGACGTCTCAGCAAATACACATCATTTACTTTTATGTACTTCTCCAAGATGGCCCAGCTCTGTTTTCAATGGAAGCGGTGACCCTATCCCTACGGCAGTCTGAAGTACCATAGCTGGGGGTTCTCCAAGTAAGCCCGGTTTCTGCAAAAGAAAAAAGAATTTTGCTCGTGGCAGCAAGATATAACCTAATAAAAAAACTGTACATGTGAAAATTCATAAACCACCTGACCAACAGCATGACTACAGAAAAGGGGTGAACTCATTTCAAAACAAAAAATTCCATACTTACATTATTAGTATGTATATTCTCAAACTTCATTAGCTGTTGCTGAGCCAGTGGTACATGAGAAAGATTCTGAAGAAATAAATTAGAAGTATTACCCATAAGTGAGCCCTGTGAAAATGACAAAACATTAAGTTAGCTTAATTTTGAAGAGGTAATTGTTGTGTAAGCCAATTCATTTTAAAGTTGAATTCCCCCATTGATCTGAGCACAAGCAACAGCTTCTTATCCTACTTTCCAATTACAGGCAACACTAATTAATTCTTTCAGTAACATACCAGATGTGACCATGCAGTCATGAAACTAATTCCACATTTCTTCCTTCTTTTCTTTCATCCTTTCTCCCTTTTCCTCACTCCCTTCTGGCTTTGATATCAGTATCTTTCAATCATTTATTTGCTCATTTTATTCATTCAGCAAAAATTTATTGAGCACTTCTATATGCCAGGCACTGTGATACATAGAGAGGAAAACAATATGATCTGCCCTCATGGATCTTACAGTCCCCTGAGGAAGGGAGACATTAATTATAAAAATATACAATTAATAATGGCAATGAGTGTATGAAGGAAAAATACAAGGAGTGATGAGAACAAAGAGTAGTGGAACTTGATTTAGACTGATAAATTCAAGGAAGGTTTCCCTGAGTAACTAACTCATGCACAGAGATCTGAAGGCTGCAGAGAAATAACTAGGTGAAGTCTGGGGAAATGAGGTGGTGTTGGGATGGGAAAGATTTCAAGCAGGAGGAACAGCAGGAACAAAGACCTAAGGAGAAGAGAAGAAAGTCCTTCAAGGACCAAAAGCAGTTCACTATAGCTGGGACAGGGACACCTAAGGTGTATGAGAGGCAGGGGAAGCCAGTTTGGACAGGCCCTCAAGGCCATATTAAGCAGTTTGGTCTTTGTGTCAGTCGCTCAGTCGTGTCTGACTCTTTGCGACCCCACGGACTGTAGTCCACCAGGCTTCCCTGTCCATGGGATTCTCCAGGCAAGAATACTGGAGTAGTTTGCCTTGCCCTTCTACAGGGGATCTTCCAGACCCAGGGATTGAACCTAGGTCTTCTGCATTACAGGTGGATTCTTTACCATCTGAGCCACCAAGAAAGACTTCTTTCAGTCTTTATTTTAAACATTTGGTCTTTAAAGTAAAATGAGTATTGTCAAACTCTGGACTCTTCTCCCATATCACTTTAAACCTTACTGTAATTAACTGGTTGTTTTCTCTATATGCGACCCCATGGACTGTGAATATTTTGTACAATGCTATAGCATGAATGGCTAACAGAGTGTCTAGTACACGTTGAGTAAATGAATGAGTAATGCATAAGGTCCTATGTTAGATTCTAAGAATGAAAAATACATAATAGGCCTTTCCCTTAAAAAGTTGGGTTTAGCCACCATATGATTTAACAATCCAGATCACTCCTAGACATATACCCTGAGGAAACCAAAACTGAAAAAGACACATGTATCCCAGTGTTGATTGCAGCACTATTTATAATAACTACAACATGGATGCAACCTAGATGTCCACTGACAAATGAATACATAAAGAAACTGTGCTACATATATATATATATATATATATATATATATATATATATATAAAAATATAAATGGGATACTGCTCAGCCATAAAAAGGAACAACTTTGAGTCAGTTCTGATGAGGTGGACAAACCTAGAGCCTATTATACAGAGTGAACTAAGTCAGAAACAGAAATATAAATATTGTATACTGATGCCTAAATATGGAATCTAAAAAGATGGTATTGATGAATTTATTTGGAGAGCAGCAATGGAGAAACAGATATAGAGAACAGACCTATGGACCCGGGGCGGAGGGGAGGAGGGAGAGGGTAAGATGTATGGAGAGAGTAACATGGAAACTTACAATACCATTCGTAAAATAGATAACCAATGGGAATTTGCTGTATGACTCAGGGAACTCAAACAGGGGATCTGTGACAACTTAGAGGGTGGGATGGGGAGGCAGAAGGGAGGGAGGTTCAGGAGGGAGGGGACATGGGTGTACCTACGGCTGATTCCTGTTAACATATGACAGAAAACCACAAAATTCTGTAAAGCAATTATCCTTCAATTAAAAAAATAAATTTAAAAAAACTTGGGTTTAGGAACAGACATTCATTTACTCAAACTACAACAACCATCTATTTCATACTAATATTAGGTTTGATTTGTAATTATGCTTCTATATGGATATAGCCTTAAATAGCACCTGAAATTAGTAGGTAATATTTATCTCCAATATTATGGATATTTATGTACACAAACATATTTAAAATACTTATCTGAAAAAGGTAAGAAAGATATTTTTCACTCATATATAAATTATCTTTATAACACTGATTTTTAAAATTAATTTATTTATTTTAATTGGAGGCTAATTACTTTACAATATTGTAGTGGTTTTTGCCATACGTTGATATGAATCAGCCATGGGTGCACATGTGTTCCCCATCCTGAACCCTGCTCCCCCTTCCCTCCTCATCCCATCCTTCAGGCTCATCCCAGTGCACCAGCCCTGAGCACCCTGTCTCATGCATAACACTGATTAAGTTTTAAGAATAGAGCTATTGTTCATTTATTTTTCTTTCTGTAAGTTTTTGGGTCAAAACCATATCAGACTTGCTTTGAGCTACTGATTTCTTTCTAGAAAAATAAACCACAAAATATACCTCTTTACTTCTTAATGTCCTACAAATAGGACTCAATAAATATATAAGCGATGCTGCTTTGATTACCTCATTGAGTTCTGTTTTTATGTAGGTACATTTATTACTAAGAACTTTATTTAAAAATAAAATACTCTAATTCCTTGAGAACTTTAAGTGTTAAGAACAAACAAAATATTCATTCCAAATTTTTTATGTTTCAATTCAATGCTATTTGTATACCTGATGTGCTTTATTCAAGGGTAAAAATGCAGGGGAGATGGATGGATTCATCAGATGTGGCAAGCTGTGAGGTGTTCCAAGAACTGCTTTAAGAAAATAAAAGCAAAAATTTATCTTTATGATATACATATATGGAATTAAAAATAAACTCCAAAAAGGGTAGATGACTATTACTTAACACACTCAACATATTCACTGGACGTTCAATGATATACTAATCTTGCCACTGTACAAAAAGTGACAGGTTTCTTTCCTTGTCATTCAACCCTAGAACTGAAAATTCCAATACCTTCTGTCTCAACAGCAAAACACCAAACCTAGTCTTTCTCTTTAGCACTTAGTGCAAGAAAACTAATGATATCTTTTAATAAACAGAATACTAATTAAACCCATGTTATCTGCTCAGTGTTTCTGTCAGTTTTTTTGAGTATTTTGGCAGAGGGTCAGGATGGGAAGGGAAGGAAAATATACAATCCTGTTGTTAAAGCTTATAATCCAATTGAGGAGAGAACACATTATATTAATAGGTACAGTTAAACAACACTTCATAACAAAAAAGAAACAATACTGTACATAGTTGATAAATAAATGATAAGCATGCTTTTTATCAAGATTGTCTAAGAGTACAAAGACCAGAGTACGTATCAGAAGAGACATGTTAAGAATAGACAATATACAGAAAAAAAGACTCATGAGATAAAAAGTATATGAAGCAATTTCATCTAATTATTAGATGTAAGTAGTCATAATATACAATTAATTAGAATTACAGAAGGTCAAGCTTAGAAAGTACTTCAAAAAGCATGTAATCCAATGATGAAACATATTTGAAATTTATATATAATATCACTACAAATTCACTCTATGATTTAAAAACTTTGTTTCAAATTTTTGTTCCTTATTGAGGCAGATCATTACATCTTTGGAAAACTGACCATTAGAAAGTACTTTCTTTGGAATAAACCAGTTTCCTGATAGGTGATGGGAAAATTAAGATCATCAGAATAAGTTGCTAATGAAGGAAAATACTGTTTATTAGAAAAGAGGGATAATGATGGTCATTTCATAAATAGAAAGAGATCAAGGGGATGCAACAATCATGTCTGTGCACCTAACAAAGCTTCAAAATATATAAAGCAACAATTTCTAAAACTGAAAGGAAAAGGAGACAAATCCACAGTTATAAGAGGTTTCAATACCTCCTCCCCTCATTTTCCAGTCACTGCATTTTGTTAAAAAACATTAAAAATTTTTTCACAGCTTTTAGTGAATATAGTATTTCCCAATTTAAAACAGTAACAACTAGAATTAAAATGTTCTGAAAATGTTCATAGTCTCACATCTAGCTGCCTTTACCCTTAGATCTTGGCTGGGTCTCCCATTCAGCCTCTTCTCCCCTCAATAATTGATAGCATGCTGTTGCTCTTTAGTTGTTCAATCATGTCAAACTCTTCAACCCCATGAACTGTAGCCCACCAGGCTACTCTATCCATGGGATTTCCCAGGCAAAATACTGGAGTGGGTTGCCATTTCCTTCTCCAGGAGATCTTCCCGATCCAGGAATTAAGCCTGGGTAGGGTTTGACCTGTCCATGGGGTCGCAAAGAGTCAGACAAAACTGAGCAACTGAGTGTGCATAATTCATCATGATAACAGACCAAAAATAAAAAAGCCACACTGCTGATATCAACAAATGGAGAAAAGCAGTAGATAAATTCCAAAAATTATTATGACAAAATTTCTCAGCAATATAGGAATAAGTTCCCATCTTGGAAAAAAAAATCTGTAAATTAAAAAACATAGCTAAGATAATGTTTAATAATAAAAGAATGAATGCTTTCTCTGTAAGGTCAGGAAGAAGGCAAGGATGTCCACTCTCAAAAGTTCAATGCAGAAATTTTCCTGAGATTTCTATCTACTGCAGTAAAGCAAGAAAAATAAAAGGTATACATACTGTAAAGGAAGAAGTAAAACTTCTTGTAGATGACATGATAGTCTATACAGAAAATCCTAAGGGCAAAATCTACTAGAGATAAAAAGCAAGTCTGCATGATACAAGATAAATATACAAAATCAGCTGTACTTGTATATGCTAGCAACAAGCAACAGGAAACCAAAATTTAGAAAGTAAAACTATTTAAAATAGTATCAAGAATGTATAAAGAATGCAGCAACAAAAAGAAATACAATTCTGTTTAAAAACAGGCAAAGAACTCGATTAAGCGTTTCTCCAAAGATGACATAAAAACAGACAATAAGCACAAGAAAAGATGCTCAACATAGTCACTAGGAAAACTCAGATCAAAACTATGATGAGTTGCCAGTTTATTCCTATTTGGATGGCTAAAATAATAAGAGCAGAAAGTAACAAGAGTCTATGAAGATATGGAGAAATTGGAACCCTCGTACACTGCTTTGGAAGTGTAAAATGGTACAGCCACTGTGGAGACAGCTTGCAGGTACTCAACAAGTTAAACAGAGAGTAAGCACATGATCCACCACGTCTGGCTCTAAGTATATAACCTCAAAAGAACTAAAAACAGATGTTCAAATGCTTGTACATGAGCATTCATAGACAACACTCTTCATAATAGTCAAAAGGTGAAAACAACTCAAACTGTCCATCAAGGATGAATGAATAAACAAACTGTGACATATGCACACAATGGAGTATCATTCAGCCACAAAAGGAATGAAGAACTCATACATATATTACAGCACTCAGAAACACCATGCTAAGTGAAAGAAGCCAGACACACAGTGACTTCTGTTTATATGAAACATCCAGAATAAACAAAAGACAGAAAGCAGATGGGCTGTTGCCAGGACCTAGGCAGAGGGAAAATAGGGCAGTAACTGTTTAATGGGTACAGATTTTATTTTGAGGTCATGAAAACGTTTCTAAAGTTAAGCAGAGTTTGTGATTACAAAACACTGTGAATGTACCAAATGTCACTGAACTATTGACTTTAAAATGATCAATTTCATGTTATGTGAGGTCTGCCTCAAAATTACAATAAAAAATAGTATCAAGGAATATGAAACGCTAAGGATAAATCTGAAAAAATATGCGTCAGATTTACACCCTGAAAACTACAAAACATTGTTGATAAAAGAAGGCCTAAATAAACGGAGAGATATATTTATGGCAAATTGTTGTCAATTCTGCACAAATCAGCATACAGATTCAACACAATTCCAAATTCCCAGCAGACATTTTTCACAGAAATTGATAGCTGATTCTAAAATTTATATGCACATACAAAGGACCCAGGATGGACAAAACAAATAGAAAAAGAATAGAGTTGGAGCACTTACACTTACTGTTTTCAGGACTTACTATAAAACTATCAAGACAACGCAGTATTGGTATAAATACAGACATTTAGATCAATGAAATAGAATAGGGGGTCCAGAGACAGAGCCCTATGTATACAATCAATTGATTTTTGAAAAAAGTGTCAAGAAATTCAATGAAAAAGGATAATCTTTTTTAACAAATTATGCTAGAACAACTGCAAAAAAAATATTAACCTGGACCTTTACCTCATATTGTAAATAACAATTAACTTGAAATCATTTATAAACCTAAACTTAAGAGGTAAAATTATAAAAGTTCTTGAAGAAAACACAGGAGGACATTTTTGTTATCTCGAATTTGGCAAAGATTTTTTAAACATGACATAAGAAATATGAATTAGAAAATAAAAAAATAATAAACAGGACATTGTCAAAATAAGCAATTTTCTTCTTCAAAAGATATTAAGAAAATAAAAGGACAGCCTACAGAGTGGCTGCAAACCCAAATATATCCAATAAAGGAGTTGTATCTAGAATAAAGAACCCTAACAACTTAAGATCAACAGCTGGAGCACGTGTACACCTGTGGCGGATTCATGTTGATGTATGGCAAAACCAATACAATATTGTAAAGTAATTAGCCTCCAATTAAAATAAATAAATTTAAATTTAAAATAAATAAATAAAAAATGTACAAAATATTTCAAAAGATACATTAACTAAGGAGATATTAAGATGATAAATTAGTACATTAAAAGATGTTCAAAACCATTTGTCAAAAGGGATATTCAAATTAAAACCACAATAAGATATAAACCAAACAGAAAGGCTAAAATTAAAGGGTCAGTATGTCAAATGTTGGTGAGGACACTGAGTGAACTACAGCCTTGGACACTGATGGTGAGAATGTAAATTGGGCAGAAAACACATTAGAACACAGGTGGGGGACTTCCCTGGTGATCCAGTGGTTAAGACTCTACTCCCAATGCAGAGGGCCCAGGTTCTGTCCTGATCAGGGAACTAGGTCCCACGTGCCACAACTAAAGATCCTGCATGCTGCAACAGACTCAAGATCCCCTGTGCCACAGCTAAAACCCAGTGCAGCCAAATAAAGAATAAAAGCAAATGTCCAGAGCAATTTTATCTCTAACGACCCCAAACAGGAAATAACCCAATGTTCAACAAATCAATGAAAGTGCGAATTGTGGAACAGAATACTGCTCAGAGTTAAAAAGGAAAAAAACTACTGATAACATGAAGCAACATGGATGAATCTCAAAATAATAAGCTGAGGGAAAGAAGTCATACAGTACATACTGTTTGACTTCATTTATATACATTTCTAGAAAATACAAACTTTAGTGACAGAAAGCAAATCATTAGTTTCCTGGGGATGAGGAGAAGGGTGGGTTAAAAACAGGCAAAAGGAAAGTTTTGAAAGTAATGAATATCTTCATTGTTTTGATTATGATGATCGTGGGTCATATAAATGGAAAAGTTTACCAATTTGTACAATTTAAATATGTGCAGATGACTGTGCCTCAATTATACCTCAATAAAGCATGGTGAAAGTGAGAGGAGAGTGAAAAAGGTGGCTTAAAACTGAACATTCAAAAAACTAAGATCATGGCATCTGGTCCCATCACTTCATGGCAAACAGATAGGGAAACAAGGAAACAGTGACATACTTGGGCTCCAAAATCACTGCAGATGGTGACTGCAGCCAAGAAGTTAAAAGACACTTGCCCCTTGGAAGAAAAGCTATGACAAACCTAGACAGTGAATTAAAAAGCAGAGACATTACTTTGCCAACAAAGGTCCATCTAGTTTAAGCTATGGTTTTTTCCAGTAGTCACGTATGGATGTGAGAGTTGGACTATAAAGAAGGCTGAGCGCTGAAGAATTGATGCTTTTGAACTGTGGTGTTGGAGAAGACTCTTGAGAGTTCCTTGGATTGCAAGGAGATCTAATCAGTCCATTCTAAAGGAGATCAGTCCTGAATATTCACTGGAAGGACTGATGCTAAAGCTGAAGTTCCAAGACTTCGGCCACCTGATGCGAAGAACTGACTAATTAGAAAAGACCCTGATGCTGGGAAAGATCGAAGGCAGGAGGAGAGGGGAATGACAGAGGACGAGATGGTTGGATGGCATCACTAACTCGATGGACATGAGTTTGATAAGCTCCGAGAGTTGGTGGACAGGGAAGGCTGGCGTGTTGCAGTCCATGGGATCACAGAGTCGGACACGACTAAGCAACTAAACTGAACTGAAAGCTGCTAAAACTACAATTTAGACTATAAGTTACAATATTTACATTATACTGCATTTTTTAAGGTAGTTCAAACGTCTGGATTGAAAAGAAAAGATCAGTATGGCTCAAGTAACATAAAGTGGGTGTGGGAGGAAAATCAACCTGATGGTTGTGCACAGATTAGACAGAAAAGAAGGCAGACAAGAAAGGTAGTTAAAAATTTACAGAGTAGATCATATATCACCAGGTATGTACAAGTCATGCAACAGAGAGGTAAAGGAAGGAGTTTAATCAGTAAACAATATTTAAGTACTTTTTACTCTAAATAGCAGGTCTGTTTTAGGTGCCTGAGAGGAACAAAACAGATAAATCTTTGCCTTTATGGAGCCTTCTCTGTTCTAGTGGAAGAAAAGGCAATAAACAAGTAAATATGTGTCAGTTACTTGAAAAAAAAATGATACAATGAGCAAGAAGTAACACAAGGGTTTAAATACAAATATATCATATAGGCATACTTCAGAAACATTGAAGATTTGGTTCCAGGTCACTCCAAGAAAGTGATTACCGTAGTAAAGTAAGTCACACAATTTTTTTTTGTTTCCTGGTACATATAAAAAAGTTATGTTTATGCTACATATCTAAAACAATATATATACACCTCAGTTTTAAAATGCTAACCATCATCTGACAAAGCAGTGTTGCCACAAACCTTCAATTTAAAAAAAAAAAACACAGTATCTGTGAAGCACAATAAAATAAGGCACACTTGTATATATATGTATCTTACAATATAAGGATAATCTCAGAGAATTATGACCCTTTGTAACTATTTTAGGTTGCTCAGAGGCCTCTGTGAAGAGTTTAGGATATAAGGAATATAGTTAAAATGTAGTAACAAACACAGTAAGGAAAAAACAAATGAAACTTCTTGATTAACAAGATAGTTTGTCTTTCCTGAACACCAACAAACTTTCCACACATTCTCCAGAAGCTTTGCATGTGTTCAAGTAAGGTATTTAACCCTCTTCGTTTCCCATTCTAAATAAAGCAAAAGTTATCAGTAAAATACTGAAATATTCTTCTTAAAACTATAAAAGTAGCACTAAAGTGAAAAAGTATAATCTCATATGGTCATATACCAACCTGAGGAGAAAAGCAGAGGGGGAGAATACATATCCTCAGATACAAAGAAGAGAAAAATTAATTTTGGGGAGAAGTTACTAAAGATAGCCCAGGTGTGAACTATTACTTTCGAATAGACCCACAAGTGTAATATACTTCTTTAAACACTGATACAATCTTGGACTGTATTAATAGAAATATAATGATGATAGGAAGGAAATCCCACTGCATTTTGTGGTGATTAGAACCCATCGACAGGATAAATTTGTCTGTGTACGCCATTCTGCAAGGCAACCAAGATAACATATTAGGAGAGGAAAACTTACTGGGGGCTCTGGAGAGCATATCCTATGACCTGTTGTGGAAAGTCAAGTACGGAACTATAGGTTATGAAGATGTAGAAGAGGTGTATAAAGCAAACTACACTCAGTATTTTGTAATAACCTAAGGGAAAAGAATCTGAAAGAAGTAGATACACATGCATAACTGAATCACTTTGCTGTATACCTGAAACCATCACAACAATGTAAATCAACTATACTTGAATAAAAAAGTAAAATTAAAATAAATAAAATGGTTCTAAAAAGAGACTGCTATTTATATTTTCATCTTAAAATATAAAAATATTTAGTTTTATCAATTCTTAATATATGGGTTGACAAAGGTGCGTTTATGTAATTGACACATGTGATACATAAACTGTATATACTGGGGTTCCACTAAAAATATACCTCACTGATAGAATGCATAGACAAAAAATAAACAAAAGGACACCACTGGTCTGCAGAACAGAAAACAAAGAGAATCAAAGATGACTACAGTTTCATGATAGTTATCTCCAAACATCAGAAGGCTATTCTTACGGAAGAAGGATAGATTTATTCTATGTTTCTTCATAGGAAGAACTAGAATAAGCAGCTAAAAGTGATAGAAATTACCATCTAATATAAGAAAAAACCTAGTAATTAAATTTGTCAAACCAGGGAATAGTTGCCTTGCAAATAATGAGCTGCTTATGCTTTGAGTAGTCAAGACATACAAAGGATATCTCTATGCCATTAAAATTGCAGGAGGTTAAAGCTTTATCTTTAAAGTCTCATTTAACTCAGATGACCATTTTATCTACTACAGTGGGCAAGAATCCCTTAGAAGAAAGAGAGTAGCCATCACAGTCAACAAGTGTCCAAAAGGCAGTACTTGGATGCAATCTCAAAAACAACAGAATGATCTCTGTTCGTTTTCAAGGCAAACCATTCAATATCACAGTAATCCAAGTTTACGCCCCAAAAAGTAATGCTGAAGAAGCTGAAGTTTAATGGTTTTATAAAAACCTACACGACTTCTAGAACTAATACCCCAAAAAGATGTCATTTTCATTACAGGGGACTGCAATGCAAAAGTAGGAAGTAAAGAAACACCTGGAGTAACAGGCAAATTTGGCCTTGGAGTACAGAATGAAGCAGGGCAAAGGCTAACAGAGTTTTGCCAAGAGAACGCACTGGTCATAGCAAACACCATCTTCCAACAACACAAGGACTCTACACATGGACATCACCAGATGGTCAATACCGAAGTCAGATTGATTATATTCTTTGCAGTCACAGATGGAGAAGCTCTATACAGTCAGCAAAAACAAGACTGTGAGCTGACTATGGCTCAGATCATGAACCCCTTATTGCCAAATTCCGACTTCAATTGAAGAAAGCAGGGAAAACCACTAGACCATTCAGGTATGACCTAAATCAAATCCCTTACAATTATACAGTGGAAGTGAGAAACAGATTCAAGGGATTAGATCTGATAGACAGAGTGCCTGATGAACTATGGACAAAGGTTCGTGCCATTGTACAGGAGACAGGTATCAAGACTATATCAAGAAAAAGAAATGAAAAAAGGCAAAATGGTTGTCCAAGGAGGCCTTACAAACAGCTGAGAAAAGAAGAGAAGTGAAAGTCAAAGGAGAAAAGGAAAGATATACCCATTTGATAGCAAGGAGAGATAAGAAAGCCTTCCTCAACGATCAACGCAAAGAAATAGAGGAAAACAACAGAATGGGAAAGACTAGCGATCTCAAGAAAACTTGAGACACCAAGGGAACGTTTCATGCAAAGATGGGCACAATAAAGGACAGAAATGGTATGGACCTAACAGAAACAGAAGATATTAAGAAGAGGGGGCAAGAATACACAGAAGAACTATACAAAAAAGATCTTCACGACCCAGATAATTACGATGGTGGGATCACTCACCTAGAGCCAGACATCCTGGAATGTGAAGTCAAGTGGGCTTTAGGAAGCATCACCATGAACAAAGTTAGTGAAGGTGATGGAATTCCAGTTGAGCTATTTCAAATCCTGAAAGATGATGCTGTGAAAGTGCTGCACTCAATATGTCAGCAAATGTGGATAACTCAGCAGTGGCCACAGGACTAGAAAAGGTCAGTTTTCATTCCAATCCCAAAGAAAGGCAATGTCAAAGAATGCTCAAACTACCGCACAATTGCACTCATCTTACATGCTAGTAAAGTAATGCTGAAAATTCTCCAAGCCAGGCTTCAACAGTACATGAACCATGAACTTCCAGATGTTCAAGCTGGATTTAGAAACGGCAGAGGAACCAGAGACCAAATTGCCAACATCTGTTGGATCATCAAAAAAGCAAGAGAGTTCCAGAAAAACATCTACTTCTGCCTTATCGACTATACATCTACTTCTGCCTAAGCCTTTGACTGTAGATCACCACAAACTGTGGAAAATTCTTCAAGAGATGGGAATACCAGACCACCTGACCTGCCTCCTGAGAAATCTGTATGCAGGTCAGGAAGCAACAGTTAGAACTGGACATGGAACAACAACTGGTTCCAAATCAGGAAAGGAGTACATCAGTTCAGTTGCTCAGTTGTGTCCAACTCTTTGCGGCCCCATGGAATGCAGCACACCAGGCCTCCCTGTCCATCACCAACTCCTGGAGTTTACTCAAACTCATGTCCATTGAGTTGGTGATGCCATCCAACCATCTCATCCTCTGTCGTCCCCTTCTCCTCCTGCCTTCAATCTTTCCCAGCATCAGGGTCTTTTCCAATGAGTCAGCTCTTCACATCAGGTGGCCAAAAATTGGAGTTTCAGCCTCAGCATCAGTCCTTCCAATGAATATTGAGGACTGATTTCCATTAGGATGGACTAGTTGGATCTCCTTGCAGTCCAAGACACCATATTAAAAAGCAGATACATTACTCTGCGAACAAATGTCCATCTAGTCAAAGCTATGGTTTTTCCAGTAGTCATGTACAGATGTGAGAGTTGGACTATAAAGAAAGCTCAGTGCTGAAGAATTGATGCTTTTGAACTGTGGTGTTGGTGAAGACTTTTGAGAGTCCCTTGGACTGCAAGGATATCCAATCAGTCCATCCTAAAGGAGATCAGTCCTGGGTGTTCATTGGAAGGACTGACATTGAAGCTGAAACTCCAATATTTTGGCCACCTGATGCAAAGAGCTGACTCATTTGAAAAGACCCTGATGCTGGGAAAGATTACGGGTGGGAGGAGAAGGGGACGACAGAGGATGAGATGGTTGGATGGCATCACCGACACAATGGACATGGGTTTGGATGGACTCTGGAAGTTGGTGATGGACAGGGAAGACTGGCGTGCTGCAGTCCATGGGGTCGCAAAGAGTCAGACATGATTGTGTGACTGAACTGAAAGTTTCATCTAATTCTGAAAAAAAAAATTGTAGGGGGGATAATTGACTGCATAATAGGCTGAGCTGGACACCTCTGAAGATACTTCTTACACAATAATAATTGATGATTATATTAAGTACTTAATATGAACATTGTTGGTATAATAAAAAATTTAACTGGTCTTTGTCTTTGGTTCCTAGAGGGGAAACTCAAACCCTTGGAACATCCCCAGCGGATAGGAATGTTTTTGTCATGCTAATCAATGAGGTGACTCAGGGTAGGCCCCTACATGGCTTCGGAATGGGGACTGGTCATACCTGAAAGACCTAACATGTGATTATTGAATGGGGGCTTTGAGCCATGTGATATTGAGGTAGAAGATAGATGGGCCTGTAGGTGGGCTGCTGGTGTTTGTCAAGTAGAGTAAAATTCAAGCCTTGCTCTTACCCAGACACTCAAGGACAAAGCTAGTGGCACAAGCTGAATTCTGCTAAAGCAAAGAGATAAGGTGCCTGAGGTCAAGGAAGACTTCCCTATCTGCATGTGTGCAGGGAGGCTTCTTAGGGGGTCAAAAAGGGAGAGGGCCTCACCCCATAATAACTGTGGACATGTACCCATAGGCCTCTGTGGTAGGATCCATCTTACCAAAAAGGTGCTCACACATCTGGGGGAGGGTCCAGGGATCAGTCAGATGGTAACATGGTAACAATGACCATGACCCTATTTGTGAGACAGCAAGAGACACAGATGTAAAGAACAGTCTTTTGGACTCTGCGGGAGAAGGCGAGGGTGGGATGATTCGAGAGAATAGCACTGAAACATGTATATTATCATATGTGAAACAGATTGCCAGTCCAGGTTCGATGCATGAGACAGGGTGCTCAGTGCTGGTGCACTGGGATGACCCTGAGGGATGGGATGGGGACAGAGGTGGCAGGGGCTCAGGAGGGGGAACACATGTACACCCATGGCTGATTCATGTCAATGCATGGCAAAAACCACTACAATACTTTAAAGTAATTAGCCTCCAATTAAAATAAATTAATTAATTAAAAAAAAATAATAATTGGCCAGATGTAAACAAAGACCGGGAAACAATGTTCTATGTGATTTAAATGTCTTCACTGCACTCCTCATTGGATGTGTACTTCTGCCTTGTTTCTGTCTTAAATACACTATTTCTCCATGTGCTCTCCCATACATTGTGCTGTGACTCTAATAATAAACTTTATACCTGTTTTTAATAGTTTTTGCCTCCTTGAAACATTCTTGCTTTCAAATGGGGGCAAGAGACAGGGCCATTTTGCCTCTAGCACCTAGCTCCTGGTGGCTTGGTGGCTAGGATTCCTGGTTTTCATTTAGGTTTCCTAGGTTCAATTCCTGAGCAGGGAACTAAGATCTCTCTTCAGGACTGCTCACTGCTGTCTCTCCAAGATAAGTATTAGCCTAGCCTCCTGACCTCCAGGAAGAGGAAGAGAACTGCAGATAAGAGTTCAATAACATGGCCAGTCATGCCTACATATAAAACCCCCATAAAACCTCTAGACACTGAAGCTAGTTCAGTAGAGATCTCTGGTTAATTAATACACTGGTGTGCTGGGAGGCAAATATGCTCTGATCCTACGGGGAAAGAACATAAAACCTCTGCAGTTAGGACCTACGAGCCACAGCCCTAAGTCTCTTGATTATGCTGTTTCTGAGTTACATCCTTTGTAACAAAACTGTACTAGTAAGTACAGTGCTCTCCTAAGCTATGGGAGTCTATAGACTCAGTGGAGAAGATCCTGATGCTGGTAAAGATTGAAGGCAGGAGGAGAAGACGACAACAGAGGATGAAATGGTTGGACAGCATCACCAACTCGATGGACATAAATTTGGGCAAGCTGTAGGAGTTGGTGATGGACAGGGAAGCCTGGCATGCTGCAATTCATGGGGTTGCAAAGAGTTGGACACGACTGAGCAACTGAACGAACTGAACACATTATTGAACCTGTAGTGTCACAGGAACTCCCAAATTTGAAGTGAGTTAGCCAGAACAGGCCTGGAGACCTCTGTTGTGTGGCTAGTATATGAAGTAGGGGCAGACCTACTGAGGACTTAAGCCCTCACTCATAGCATCCGTGCTAACTCTAGGCAGTTAGTGCTACAATAGCACTGTAGTATGCTAGTTGGTGTTAGACCAGATGGAGCTGAAACAGAATGATACATTTAATCTAAACATTTGTAATAAAGCTTAATGTTGAATACAGGCATTCACTTCCTAATGATAAAGTATACATTTTGTGTATGTACAGCTATGCATTTCCAAAGACAAACGCCTCCAATGAATACTAAATAGACAGATATTTAATGCATGCCAACATTATAACAATTTCTACAATTCAAGAAAATGATATTGTTTTCATCATTTTCAACAAAGTAAAACAATTTCACAATGAAAAAAAAGATAACAGCAGAGAGGAAACTGATCCTTAGCACTTTCCAACAAAGTAATTCTGCCAAAAATATTACATAGAAAAGTATGATATCCTTTGCTAAAATGAGCTGTAACAATGTAGTATGTCAAATATTACCTTATTAAACCATGTGAAACCTGGTTTAGAAATTCATGGCAACCAGTATCTACACTTGAAGGTTTAATATTTAATACTTAGTTTTAAAAAAATCAGGAAATCCATAAGCAATTTGTGCCTACCAAAAAGAGTCAAAACATATTTTCACCTCAGGTCATTAATTAAAATTCATTGATAAATTCTAGAAAAAATAAATACCGTGGACTAATTTAAATGTGTTTTTCATGTACAATTAACCTCATGCCAATATTCTACATGTCATTAGTACACGTGATGCTTACCTGGTTTAACAGTCCGCCCACAGAGCTGGGGTTGTAGAAGAATTTGCAACATGGCAGGGTTGTTTAAACTTTTCATGATTTGCACTGGATTTGGCTCTGGAAGTAAGCCCTTTTGATTACTGTGCCTCTTTGATGAATACAGAAATACAAAAATTAGAACATGGGTAAGCACAAAGATGAAACTGTAAAGGCTTTTTTTTTTTTTCGGAAATTCTCATTTGTCTGATTAGATCTATTTTATAATAAACACAACTTGTTTTATTTCTAGTCATACACTTGTATACATTCTACCACAATTCGTAATTATAAAAAGATATGAGCTTCTCTGGTAGCTCAGCTGGTAAAAAATCCACCTGCAAGGCGGGAGACTTGGGTTTGATCCTTGGGTAGGGAAGGTCCCGTGGAGAAGGGCATGGCAACCCACGCCAGTATTCTTGCCTGGAGAATGCTTATGGACAGAAGAGCCTGGTGGGCAGTGGTCCATGGCGTCACAAAGAGTCAGACACGACTGAGCAAATAAGCACAGCATAGCATTCTAAGATATTCATGCAACATACACCAAAATCCTTAGAATGTTTCAGTGAAATAGAAATTGGCTTTAAGAGAACTAACAATTTAGTCAGATAAACCTCTTCATGCAAGGGACAAGATATCAAGGGAATCTGAATTTACTAACAGGGAGGTGCCCTGACACAACATGAATTCTTTGATACTACAGAAGAACCTTACTATAATGTTGATCTAAAGTTTAATAATGTGGGATGCTTTACAAAGCAATGTCTTCTTATAATTAAGGTCTTGATTCATTAATCTTCTAATATGAAACAAAGATGGATGGGCTTTACATACATATAACTGGGTAGCTAAATATATGACATTGTTCTCAGTTTTTAAAAATCAGCTCTCCTTGTCCATCCTCTAGCCCTTCAACGTCTACAGACTCACATACAAGGAATCCAATAGCCACCCCGCTACCAAAAGAAATATGTAATCACAGTAGACACTTGGAAAATGCAGCCACAAAAACTAAAGGCAACAAACTGAAGCACCTATACGAGATGATAGGAAGTAGTAAGAATGTTAACTAAACTAAGCAGATATCCTAAAAAAAGATAACAGATTTTTATTGGTAACATGAATCATGGAGAAGCAGTTATAAAGAACACCAATTGGCAATATGATGTACAAAAAGCACAACTGTTTGGGAAAAAATAATAGCAGCCATCACTTACTGTATATACTTGGCATTGTTCTAAGCCTGTTACATGGACTAAATCACTTAATGCCCAAAAGCAACTCTACAGGGTTGGTATTATACCCCCATTCTACAGGTGAGGGAATCGAAGAAACACATAAAGAATTATTCTTAACCTTTACTCTGTGCTTTAATAGATATGTTAAATAGTAGGATATATGCAACTGAAAAACAAAACAGTGATCTGAAAGGTCAGGTCAGATAAAGATCAAAGAATATATGAGCAAAGGATAAAGCAGGAACTAACAACAAAATAAAATGGTAATGAAAAATGCAAACAAAAGAAAAAACCAAGGCAATGAAGAGACTGGAAGTCTTAAGACCTACATAAAAGGAGTATCTGAAGGATTAGAAATGAAGGAAATCTTTGAAGAAATAATGGCTGAGAATTTCCCAGAATTAAAAAAAAAACTCAAGACCACAAAATGAAGGGGTTCCAATTACGATACAGAAAAAAACACACCTGCTCACATTTTATGGCATAAAATTAAGAACATCAAAGCCCTGCCCGCCCCCAACAGTAAAAACTTCCAGTAAGGAAGAACATATCTCAAAAAAAAAAAAAAAACCCAAAACAAAACAAGAAGCAGATTAATATCATTTTAATTCTCAATGTATCATCACTGGATTTAAGAAGGGAACAAATTAATATTTTCAAAGTGCTGCAGGAAAAAAATCTTTGAATCTAGATTTTTATATTCAGCTAAGCTATTAAATGTGGAAAAGAAATAAAAACTATTTCCAGCCATACACAGTCTCAAAAGTTTTACTACATGCATATGCTTTCTTAAAATAAGAATAAATGCATGACTTTACATGATATGTGGAAATTAAGATATGTAATACTGCAGCTAATTTGAATCATGTATACAAAAATCAAGACCATAAAAGCAAGCAAAAACATTAAGGTTGGGAACTGAACGGCAGTCCAGTGGTTACGACTCAGTGCTTTCACTGCCATGACCTGGGTTCAATCTCTGTCAGGGAACTAAGACCCTGCAAGCTGCATGGTATTAGGCACCCCCTCAAAAAGAAAAAAAACACACAAATTAAGGCAATCTTAAAGATGTACTTTATGTATTCTCAATATGGTGGAAGGTGTAATCGAAGGAAGCAGCAGGATGGAATTTAGAATGAACTATGTGGGAAGGAAGAAAGAGATACTGATCAGCCTTGGGTGTTAATAAGCTAGGAATAATCACCCATAGGATAAAAGAAAACATGTCACTTTTAAAGCAGAAGAAAATTCTAATTTTTTCAATAGTAAATGGGAAACAAAAATAAAGGAAAAAAGTTTAAAGACAACATGACAAGTGTTAGCAAATACATCAGAGGGTCCTCAAAAAATTTAAAATAGAACTACCATATGACCCAGCAAGTCAACTTCTAGGTATTTATCCAAAGAAACAAAAAAACCCTAACTCAAAAAGATATATGGACCCCCATATTCATTGTTGCATTATTTACAATAACCAAGATATGAAACAATATGGAAAAAGTAAGAGAGTTCCAGAAAAACATCTATTTCTGCTTTATTGACTATGCCAAAGACTTTGACTGTGAGGATCACAATAAACTTTGGAGAATTCTGAAAGAGATGGGAATACCAGACCACCTGATCTGCCTCTTGAGAAACCTATATGCAGGTCAGGAAGCAACAGTTAGAACTGGACATGGAACAACAGAACTGGTTCCAAATAGGAAAAGGAGTACATCCAGGCTGTATATTGTCACCCTGCTTATTTAACTTCTATGCAGAGTACATCAGGAGAAACGCTGGGCTGGAAGAAGCACAAGCTGGAATCAAGATTGCTGGGAGAAATATCAATAACCTCAGATATGCAGATGACACCACCCTTATGGCAGAAAGTGAAGAGGAACTAAAAAGCCTCTTGATGAAAGTGAAAGAGGAAAGTGAAAAAGTTGGCTTAAGGCTCAACATTCAGAAAACGAAGATCATGGTCTCCGGTCCCATCACTTCATGGCAGATAGATGGGGAAACAGTGGCTGACTTTATTTGGGGGGGCTCCAAAATCACTGCAGATGGTGACTGTAGCCATGAAATTAAAAGATGCTTACTCCTTGGAAGGAAAGTTATGACCAACCTAGATGGCATATTCAAAAGCAGAGACATTACTTTGCCAACAAAGGTCCGTCTAGTCAAGGCTATGGTTTTTCCAGTGGTCATGTATGGATGTGAGAGTTGGACTGTGAAGAAAGCTGAGCGCCGAAGAATTGATGCTTTTGAACTGTGGTGTTGGAGAAGACTCTTGAGAGTCCCTTGGACTGCAAGGAGATCCAACCGGTCCATTCTGAAGGAGATCAGCCCTGGGATTTCTTTGGAAGGAATGATGCTAAAGCTGAAACTCCAGTCCTTTGGCCACCTCATGCGAAGAGTTGACTCATTGGAAAAGACTCTGATGCTGGGAGGGATTGGGGGCAGGAAGAGAAGGGGACGACAGAGGATGAGATGGCTGGATGGCCTCACCGACTCAATGCACGTGAGTTTGAGTGAACTCCAGGAGTTGGTGATGGACAGGGAAGCTTGGCGTGCTGTGATTCATGGGGTCGCAAACAGTCAGACACGACTGAGCAACTGAACTGAACTGAAGATATGAAAACAGCATAAGTGTCCTAAAAATTGATGAATGGATAAAGAAAACATGGTGAAAGTGAAGTTGCTCAGTCATGTCCAACTCTTTGAGACCTCATGGACTATAGTCTGCCAGGCTCCTCCATCCATGGAACTTTCCAGGCAAGGATACTGGGGTGGGTTGCCATTTCCTTCTCTAGGGGATCTTCCTGACCCAGGGATCGAACCCAGGTCTCCCACACTGCAGGCAGATTCTTTACCATCTGAGCCACCAGGGAAGCCCTGGTGAAAATGTGGTATGTATATGTATATAGACAATGGAGTATGACTCAGCCACAAAAGAACGAAATCTTGTCATTTGTAACAAAATGGATGAACTTGGAGGGCATTATGGTAAGTGAAATAAGTCAGACAGAGAAAAACTAATACTGTATGATCTCACTTATATGTGGAATCTCAAAACAAAAACAAACCAAGACCACAGATACAGAGGACAGACTGATGGCTGGCAGAAGGACTGGGGGAAGAGTGAGTGAAATGGCAAAGGGGGTGAAAAGTACAAACTCTAGTGTGAAGACAAGTCCTGAGAATGTAACGTGCAGCACAGTGACTCTGACTACCATGCATAATACTCTATTGCACGTTTGAGGGCTGCCAAGAGACAGATCTTAAAAGTTCCCAACACAAGAAAAAAAAAATCTATAATTATGTGTGGTGACGGATGCTAACTAGACTTACTGAGGAGATCGTTTCATAGTATATGTAAATACTGAATCATTAGAAGTTCACCTAAAATCTAATATAATGCTGTATGTCAATTATATATCAAAAGAAATCTATATCAGAAGAATAGCTTTTAAGAATTCTTAGGTAGCTATGACCTGGGGAAAAACTATTAATTACACTAAAAGGAAATAATTAAAAAATTGAAACATAATATAAAATTTATGACACATAGGTATAGCATTAGTTACAGAAGTAAACTTATTTTAACTGCATTCATCAGGAAACAACGGTAGGTTGAAAACAGAGGAGCTAACTACTGATATTAATAAAGACGGGAAAGAAAAAGTAAGTCCAAAGAAAGAAGCAAGAAGATTATAAAGACAGGGCAAGAATAAGCAACAGATAGAAAAAACAAATAATAAAAACTGTTTCTTTGAAAGGCAAAACAGTCTGCCAGACTAATTGGGGGAAAGAAAATGCAAATAAATAAGACATACAATGAAAAAGAAGAGATTAGACATGACACATTTAAAAAATAAAATTTTATAAATAGCTATGTGTCAGTAAATTTTAAAACTCAGACTACATGGATAAATTTGTAGACTATAATCAAATGCCACATATACCACATAGAGAAAAATAAAACTAATATATCTAATATTCACAGAAGAAACTTAAGTGGTAATCAATGATTTCCTTCTGGGAGAGACATAAGGACTAGGTCTACATGGTTTCATAGATGAGGCTCTCAAACTTTCAAAGAACAGAAAATCCCTACTATATACAAACTGATCCATGACTAGAAAGAAAAGGAGAGCTTCAGAGGAAAAGAATGATAGGTGGAATTCAAGGCAGTAGGCAGTTGGTTTTGAATGCTGCAAAGATACAATAGTGTAAAGTAATTAGCCTCCATTTAAAATAAATAAATTTATATTAAAAAAATAATAATAAAATAAATGCTGCAAAGAAACCAGGCAAAGAAAGACTGAAAAGTACCTATGTGACTTGATTACAAAATTCCTGTCAATCTTAAAGAGAACAGATCACTTAATAGTAGAGGCACAAACTACACTGCATTGGGCTGGGAAGGAAATGAGAAATGGAAAGAAAAAAAAAGGTGATTAGTGGGATCTAATTGTTCAAGAAGCTCCAGTTGTGAGGAAAAAGTATTACAAAGGCCTGCATCTAGAAAGGAAAAGATTTGAGTGTGTTTATAAGCAAATGGGATGGAGGTTGTGAACAACAGGTCAAGTAGAAAGTAGAGGAGGCAGATCCTTGAGGATGGGCGGGGGCATGAGCCCCTGCTTTGGTGGGAGGGCAACAGAGCACTCCCTCCATGAGAGCAAGGATCTTTGTTTTGTTCACTCAGTTCAGTCGCTCAGTCATGTCCGACTCTTTGCAACCCCATGGACTGCAGCACACCTGCAGCTTCCCTGTCCATCACCAGCTCCCAGAGTTTACTCAAGCTCATGGTCATTGAGTCAGTGATGCCATCCAGCCATCTCATTCTCTGTCATCCCCTTCTCCTGCCTTCAATCTTTCCCAGCATCAGGGTCTTTTCCAATGAGTCAGTTCTTCACATCAGGTGGCCAAAGAACTGGAGTCTCAGCCTCCAGTGAATATTCAGGACTGATTTCCTTTAGGATGGACTGGTTGGATCTCCTTGCAGTCCAAGGGACTCTCGAAGTCTTCTCCAACACCACAGTTCAAAAGCATCAATTATTCTGTGCTCAGCTTTCTTTATAATCCAACTCTCACATCCATACATGACTACCAGAAAAACCATAGCTTTGACTAGATGGACCTTTGTTCACTGGTGAATCCTAAATACCTCTAGTACATCTCGTATGTACTAGTAATTAAATATGTACCAGTAAGTAATTATGGAATGAATGCTATTAAAGAAAAAAAAGAAGTAAAAAGTGGGGCACTTTTGCTCAGGGAGTGTGAGAGAAAGTAAACGAATGAGTCCAGCACATGGCCTGTATATTTCTATAAAGTAGCAGCCACGACCATCAGATAGAAAGAAGGACAAAGACTAGAAAAGAGTGAAGATTTGAACTAGAATGTCAGACATTTGAAGAAGCACTAAGTCACCTAGTCGTCTGTTTTTCTCCAAGAAGACAGAGTATGCTGACTGCAAAAGTGGGTGACTGGATGGATTCAGACTCAGAAACTCCGCAAATCCAATCCAATCAAGAGACAACTTGACTAAAGGCAATGAAATTGACAATGAAAGAATGGCTGAAGTCATGAATTATGCCAGTCAAGGATATGAGGATGACTGCCGGGAGCCAGTGAGGCATTCCAGTCGTGACAAAGGTCATGAGGAAGGAGGCTCGGCATACGCAAAGGTGGGATTGAGCCTCGGGAGTCTCCCCGGATATTCTCAAGCATCTTCCCCTCAAAAACCAGAGTCTGCCTACTTTATTGCTTTGTGCTTTCACCTCTGACTTTACTGGGGGCTGTCCCCCACCACCATCTCGCTCTCTCTGTCAAAGAGATAACTTACAGCTCCAATTAATAAAGTTCCTGGGCAATTAGGAGTGTTTAAATCCAAACCCCTCAGATGGCTCTCTAACTCGCCTGACAAGTTTACTGGGACTCCTACAGCTATGCATACGATTGTTTACAGTCTCCCAGCCTCAAGAGGCACAGGAAGCTTAAGATATTCAAATAGCTTAGAGCCTCTCAGTAAGTTAGAAACTGTCAGAATAAGACTAGTAAAGGATTTCATTGATGAGCCAAGGCTTGTTGCCAAGTTTTTACATCCACTGAATTGTATCCTTGAATGTGTATTAATTAATAGTTGGTATGTAGAAAAAATAAGTAGTGGCCTTGGTGTTAGTAACTTTAGACCCTTAAGGTAATAAATTCTTTCCTTTGTTGTAAACCCATTACACATCCGCCCTATAGGAATGCAATTTTATCTTTGGAAGATGGCGCCAAACCTTAAAATAATTACTCTTAGAGAAAATAAGTCTTTGTTGATAAGTCCTTGTCAAGAGTCATAAAATGTTAATAGGCCTTCTGGCCAGAAGATGGTGTAAATCACCTAAACCATTTGTATACGATAAATTTGCAGGAAAGAAACCCTGGTTTTTGATAAGGATCAAAAACTGCTGACTTTGCATCCCCTATTATCCTCTATGTGTAACTTAGGGTATAAAAGCCCCTGTTAAAAATAAAGCTACGGGCCTTGCTCACCAACGCTTGGTCTCCCCATGTCATTCTTCCCTTTAACTTCCAGCTGAGTCTCCATCTGGAGCGTGGAACCCACCATGCTTACTAATTATGCCTGGGCTTCTAAGACCCACTCGAGAAGGTGTCTAGGGTGGGGCACCTTCCGCTATTCGAGAGGGCGCCTGCGGCCTACGTAAGTGGTGCAAACTTCTTGTCTTGAAGTTTTATTGGTCTCCCGCGTAAACCAAGCTACTCAGCCTCTTTTCTCCACTGAATTTTCCTACTGAGCTATCCTCATTCTATTACTCTTTATATCTTTGATAAATATGTAAATAGTCGCCGACTCCGTCTCCCCTTCGAATACCCTGGATCAGCCGGGGCTGGTCCCCGGCAGATGACAGAAGAACCTAAGAAGGGAAGGAAAAAACAAAAAGGGAGAAGACATCCAGGACCAGAGGTGAGATCAAAGAATAAGAGAAGGAGGGCAAGTGAAATGATGGTAGGGTACCAGTGAAATCTGTCATCTCTTCTGCCTGCCCTCCCTCCCCTGATTGTCCTTCTCTCTCCACTTCATTTACAAACCACTTCCAGACTAGGTGATTTCTTGTTGTCTTAACTATGATCTTGTCAATACCGTGTATATATACTTTATAAATTCCCTTTGGAATTTGTAAACTTGACCTCGCTTATCAAGTTCCACCTAAGCTGTGAGCGCTCCAGCCCTCCCTCTGCTTGTATCGAGCTACCATTTCACCACACATCTCTACACACTCAGCCTACCTAGACCTTTTCCACTTTTTAAGCATGAAAATTCGTCTCCTCCTACTGCTGGAAAGGTTTTGTCACAACCAGAGGATGTTCAATCACTCATTTTCCCTGCTTGGGGGTACCAGATTCAGCAAGTGAAAACGGGTGCCAGATAAACAATGGATAATGTTTAATGTAAGTATGTCTCATGCAAAATCTGTATTCATCTGGCAATCCTATTCTCCACCCCCATCAACACTTCAAAATTGTACCTTAACGTTACATTCAAATGTCACCTTTGCAATTCTGAAGTCTTCCCTGGACCCTTCAAAAGTGTGTTTCTCCCTTCATTTGATCAATGGGTATTTACTATTCTAGGTGCAAGGAGTAAGAAACTGTGAAGCAGGAATAGTTGCTCCCTACAAGGAGTTTTCAACCAGAGAAGTAGAGAGGGGAGTAATAAGAGACAGTTCCAATAAAGAAGTCAGTCCAACATGCACACTTATGAACAGTTTTTGAAAAGGGGGGCATGCTGCAATCAAACCTTGCAGAACAGGAACTCAAACATTAAACGAATAAATAACAATTTCCTCAATTCTTGAGATGAATACACTTTACAAAACACAGTTTCCTCTATTTTACTGACTCCTGGCTTGATTTGGCAGAAGTATTATTTAGTCAATTAAAAGAAGAAGAATGTCTTCATGTAATAAAAATATAATGGAAGTCCAATCAATGATTAACTAGTTTGGATACTTGAATTCTCTATGTTCTTAAAAAAGAACAACTTACCACACGTTGAGCTGCTATCAGTGCTGCTAAGGTACTTCGCCCTGGTGCTCCCGGGGCACAGAAGGAAACTTGAACTTTGCTTCCCTTGATGGTCATACCATCAGCTGCTTGTTGAACCTCTTCAGCATGCTCTGCAGTGCTATATTCAACCACTGCAAAGCCACCAACATAACTACCTTCATCCTGTGCAAGCTGATGTGATACAATTATTAAAAAGGGAATTCTAACATTTAGTTAGAATGTATTTACAAGTATATCATCTGTAAATTCAAGGACAAATGTCTCAAAGCATGATACTGGTGAAAATATTGCATTCCTTTTTTTTTTTTTTTCCAAAAATAAAAGTTTACGAGCTGGGTAGGTACAGTCTTTCTAGAAGATGGGAAGATAAGTAAGATTCTGTCAAGCTTCTTTCTGCTTCTTTGAATCTCTGGTTTATTTTAAAAGTCAATGTTCAAATGATCACAGTTCCTATGTATTAATATATATATATAATTAATAATCTATAGAAAAATGTGGGGACACAACAATTGTTCTTTAAAGATGAAACCTGTTGAATTTGATCATGTATCTATTTGATCAAATAGATACATTTGATCATGTATCTATACACATTATCAAGAGAACAAAAGTAGAAGGAAACATATTCAACTTTTATTTCAATATTTTAGGTAGATCCCAGGAATTTGGTCAAGTATACTAAAGTAAACCTGATTTAGGAAATTGTGCCCCAGGTTTGTTAAAATACCATATGCAGGACACAACCTTTTCCTGAATGTGCCCTAAATAAACTGCAATGCAGAACTCAATTTATTTCCAGTCACCCATGTGTAAGAGTGTGAAGGAAGATACTAAAGCCCTGGATCCATAAAGACTGGTACAAAGAACAAAAGTAAGAAAAAAATACAACACTAAAAAGTTTCTAAGTGTTGAACATATCTGAATCATCTTAAACACATTTGTATCTAGTGATAAATGTGATAAAATTTAGCTTTGTATGTCTCCGAAATACAGAAATAGTTCAATAGAAATATCTACAAAACTTCTGTTTGGACTTGGGATCTCATAAATTGGTATACAATTCCATCATTTCTTAGTCATTTTTTAGCTTCTTTTCTCTTATTTTTGAAGCTTTTTCATATAGTAGACCAAATTTCTGTTTTTTTTCCCTTCTCATCCTTTCTTCCTTTTAAAACTGTCCTCAAATGTCTTTTCCTCCATAAAACATTCTTCCATTCACGTGGGAGAAAGGGAAAATATCTACCTCTTCCAAATATTTCTCCTACAACCTCATTCCTTTTATCCAAACCAAATCTTAAATTTCGATTTGTAAAAGCCATTAGTCCCTTTGGTCCCTTTTGATCACAAGGTAAGAAGACTGTGTCTTCCATATAGTCTATGTCAACCTACCAAACGGGAGAGCCTGACTTTAACAGATATAAAGGCATTTAAAGTGGCTTTATTAAGCTTTTGAAAATTTCTAAAATATTTTTATTATTCTTAGTTTACTATATAATCTTCATGCCAAATAAATTATACAATCATTTTAAGTCTTTCAAAAGAAAATATCATTACAGTTTCATAGCACTGGTAATTTTAAAGAGCCATATTTCCATTCAATATGAGAGCCATTCAAATATGCAATGGCATGACTTATGATCTATTAATAGTTAACTTTCCATTACTTAAAAATATTTGAACAAAAGCTAAATGATCATTTACAATGATTGTAACAAATCTTTTTCTTTTTTAACCAGATGGAAAACAAGACCAGATAACCTAAGTCCATTCTAACACCAAGGTTCATAATTCAAATACAATATGTAAAAAACAGCTTTCCCCTTATATTTGCTTCAAAGGCCTCAACTAAAGCTACAAAGAATTATGTTTGGCCACAGGATATCACTATATAATTCTTAGTATTCAAGAACAGCATATCAGTAACACAACTTTCAATAACTTGGCAAAGATTTGTCACAAAGTATTCTAATTTTTTGAAGCTCCATGGACACTTTCTCTGATGATTATATTGGGATTGGAGGGGCAAAAATGTAAGAAAAAGTAAGATGTAGCATTCATTTTAATTAAATAAACTATAATAAATTTCGAACTTTCTACTGCAAGAGTATAGATTCAATACGTGTATGATAACAGAAAAATAAGGGTGAGCAGAGGAAAGCTGGGAGATAAGAAGGAGCAAAGGAGGAGAGAATAAATAGAAGGAAGAAATGAAGGGAAGCGAAAGAGAAAGATTTCATCAGGTGCTATAAAAATCTGTATGGGAAGGAGCCGTATACAGTATATATTTTTGTCTATTTGGTAGAATTTATTCAATTTTATTCTGATAAAGTGCTTGAAAATTCTTACCAATGTTGTCAGTTTTCAGGGATCTTCTCTAAATGTCTCACTTACCATGACCCCACTAAGACACAATAAAGCATTCTTTCTACACCATGTAACATTTTTCTGTTTTGCATTATCTCACTCTTCATATGGGATGTACAGTTATTTGCTTATCTGTCAGTGTACTCTACAAAACTGTGAGGTATAGAGAGAATATCTTTCCATTTGTTATATTTCTGACATTTAGCAGTATGGTATCTGGCACTGAGAATGTGACAAATCAAATGTGGGTGGATGAAGTGATCAACACATGAATGGTCAAGAACAGATGGAAGGAGAAGGTGGATGCATTAAGTGATAGGTTTGCTAAGACATAATTATATAAAAACAATATAGTCTGGCCCATCAACAAAAAAAATTAATTTAAAATTTACCATCATATTAAAGTGTTCATTACAAACTAAAGTAGAATGAGATTATGCATGGTGATATTTACATAGGTATAATAAATATGTGAGTGCATGCTGATGCATATGTAGATATTTTCAAATATTTCAAATAATACCTTAAAAATACATACCTGGCAAAACACAGGTTTATGGATACTGGAAAAAAACTGCAACAGCTCCTCTGAATCCCTATAGTCACTAGGGAGTTTATCTATACAAAGGCACTTAGAATGAATGAGCTCTGCGGCCAGTAGATTAACATCCATCCACTGTGCAAAGACAACTGATGCTCCCAACTGTTTACCCAATAGCTCCAATCGAGCCTTTGCAGCAAAGTCCTTTTTCATGTATTCTACAAATCCATAGCCTTTGGAATGGCCAGTAACTTCACTGTAGACAAGAAAACATCTCTCGACATTTCCATAAGCACGAACAAGTTCTTCAAACTCTTCTAATGTAAAAGAAGTGGGCAAGTTGGTGATACATAGCAAAGCATCTGTTGGCTGGAGCTGGACTACTAAGTCTTTTCCTCGAAAAGAATATTGATGAAACATCTGAATTGCATTCTGGGCTTGTTCCCCGTTCAATAAGGTAACAAAAGCTGGAAGAAGATAAAATGAATGAGTTTTCTGAGCCAGTGTTTTCAAGCTTTTTTGATCATGACCCACAGTAAGAAACAGATTTTATACCTATGCCTCAGTACACATATGTAAGTGCATTAGTCGTTAAATCATGTCTGACTCTTTGCAACCCCATGGATTGTAGCCCACCAGGCTCCTCTGTCCGTGGAATTCTCCAGGCAACAATACTAGAGTGGGCTGCCATTCTCTTTTCTCCAGGGGATCTTTCCAACCCAGGGATCAAACCCAGGTCTCCTGCATTGCAGGCAGATTCTTTACTCTCTGAGCCACCAGGGAAGCCCACACACACACACACATATATATACACACATATATGTATTTCTGAAACAAAAGTATCAGGAAGCAAAACACCTATCATGTGTAATGTATTCTGATATTTTCTATGCTATTTCATTGTTTTTAAGTGCTGATACTCCCACTTAAACAATTTCATGACCAGTAACTCAAAAAACAGACAACATATATTAGGAGCTCCACTTCTTGTGGGAGGGGTGATGGTAGTCTTTTTAAACTACACACAGATTTGATATTTTCCATCAATAGTATGTGATGCAAAATTTTATGAACTATTCTTTCTTCTCAGAGAGTTCTCAAAGGCCCTCTTTGATAATAAGAATACCTAAAATGTACCTAAAATATAGGTAATTTTTAAATTATTTAAAAATAGAATACCTAAAAGAACAAAGGCATAACCAAAAGACACCAAGATGCCCAGAGGAAGCCAAATCTTTCTCCAATTGATGTACATGTTTCCTTAAAATAAAATTAATTACACTGAAACAATACATACACATATAATTTGTATACTGTTGGGATGAACAATATGGTATGAAAAGATCACAGGATTATGATACTAGACAAGTAGCTTACCTTCAAATCTTTGTAGAACAAACCAAAGGGGGGAAAAAAATGTCCTGTCTACCTAATGAAGTTGTTCCAGCATTAAGCAACAAATAGACATGATAATTTGTAAAATCTAAAACATGATACAAATATAAAAATCTAAATCAATGAAATATCATACACACATGTGTATCTGATAAGATTTTGAGCAATATTATAAGAAAAATTTAAAACCCCAGATAAAAGAAACAACAGAGGACAAACCACAAATTAGAAACACACCATTCTCTCAACCTTCCTCCCGCTCCTTCTTCTCGCCCTCTTCGGAACACACGGTGAAGGTGCCCATAGGAGTACCCAACTTACCCAGATGCAAAGATAACAACATGGCAAATACGCACAGAGCAAGAGGGAAAGGATTTAAACAGCATGGACAGTCCTGCCTGCCATCTCACTCAGCCTGCTCTTCCTTAGCTGGTCTTAGTGCCCATGCGCCTCTCAGGCTGTAAGCATCTCTCCACAGTGAGTGTGATGCTAATATTTAAAGAATTACATTTTTTATTTAACATGATATCCACATACAAGGAAACTACTTACAGAGGAATAGCTAACTCTTCCAGCACTAGGGGGAAAATGGCTTTGCTGCACTTACTGAGAGATTATCTCTTGGTTTCCAATAAGCCCTCATAAAGGACTTGAGTTATTTTGATTCTATGCCTTTCTTTCCTTATGCTGACATAGAACACCATTTAATGGTATTTTGCTAAAACCAGCAAACAAGTCAACAATCATTTGTAAATATTGATTATGTTCATATTTATCTCATAAGTTCATCAGTTCATATTTGATTTGAATTCTCCGGGTATCTGAAACTGTTAACCATGCCCTTCCTTAACTTCCTTAATAAAGTCCTTCCTGATTTTCTTCATACTTGCCTAAGCACTCCTCCTTCCCTTTCCTTTGATATATTTTTCTCCACTCACACCTGTAAGGTAGTAATCCTAAAGGTTCCTTCCTGGCAGGAGCACACACAGTGACAGCCGGTGACTGTACCCAGCAACCCTGAGCCATAAATCCTTGTCTATGCCCCCTTCCCTGGGCACTCACATCCATGCCCATGTATTCATTTCTCACGTGCCAGGCTCTGTGTTAGGCACTGGAAAGGAGGGGGTCAACAAAACAAGTAAGATCCTTTTCAACAAGGACCCCACAATCCAGTAGAGGATGAAAGATTAGACAGAGAGTTACAAGTGTGATTGGAGAAGGCAATGGCACCCCACTCCAGTACTCTCGCCTGGAAAATCCCATGGACAGAGGAGCCTGGTGGGCTGCAGTCCATGGGGTCGCTAAGAGTCGGACACGACTGACCGACTTCACTTTCACACATTGGAGAAGGAAATGGCAACCCACTCCAGTGTTCTTGCCTGGAGAATCCCAGGGACGGAGGAGCCTGGTGGGCTTCCGTCTTTGAGGTCGCAGAGTCGGACGCAGCTGAAGCAACTTAGCAGCAGCAGCAGTACTACAACTGTGATATTACCAAGAAGTATGGGGGCTATGAAAGCAACTAAATAGAGCAAAATGGCTAGTCTGGGGACTCAGAGAAAACCTCTTATTCTCCTGTCAACTCTCAAAACTACATTTCTAGTCCTTTAGTTCCATATATATTCACATGCTGATTCACACATGATCAAACATAACTCATGATCTTCATCCTCTCCGTTCCTCTAAAATCTCAACATGGCTCAGCTTCCTTCCTTCTCTGTCTTAGCTGCTAGGATCACACTCACAAAAGGGAAACCTGGGAATTACCTGAGACCCTATCTGCTTTACCCCTCACTTAAAGGAATCCTCAAATTTCACCCTCCAAATAGGTCTTAGATCCATCCTCTTTCCTTCATTCTTCTAGCTTTTTTTTTGCTTCAATGACAATAAAGCAAACTCTCAAAAATGAAAGTTTAATTGTGTCTGTCTACTGCCTAAAATGCAATGATTCAGTATGAAAAATGAAGCCAAGACCCAGCATAGTTATCATGCCCTACCAGGCCCTTTTGATCTGACGCCAGCCTCATTAACTGTCAAACTTCCCTTCCCCGCCACACTTCTTTATTCTCCACCGACAACGAGTTGCTTGTAGTTCCCTAGGTATCACCTTGTTCAAGCATCTATACATGTCATTCCCTTGCCTACAAGATCTCTCCCATATCTTTAGCCACTCAAATCTTTTAGTTGCCTTTCAAAGTCAGCCCAGGGGTTAATGTATCATGATCTCCAGGAAGCATTCTCTGATACTGTCTTCCAGTTAGTTAATCCTTGTTTTACTACCCCTCTGTATTTTGAACATTGACTGGATTATTGCACATATCACAATGTATTATAACCTTTGTTTAGATGTCTGCTATCCTATCAACTGTGAGATCCCTAAACTGCTATGGAATATATCTCCATCAGCTATCATACTGTCAGACACACAGTGGAGCCTGTGTGTCAGCTGAATGGATGAATGTATACATGCATAGATTAACTAGTACATTTTAAAACTGACAACTTCTCATTTTCCTTTTCTTAGGTATCTGCATTTGCTCAACCCAAATAAGATATTTTGTAGTAGAATTTATATAACATAATGAAGCAAATTTAAAACTCCAGGCAGTAGGGAAAAGAGGTCATTGATTCTCTTCTATAGTTTCTTCCATTTCTTTTCAAGTCCACAAAGTCTCTAAAAAAAAAAGTCCAACTTTTTTCACATTGACTCTGTGGAAGTGGAAGGTGTCACCCTACAGAGAAAACACTATAAGGCATTTGGAAATTAGTTCTGTTTCCATTTTCCTACCAAAATTTTAAGATTCAACATTGGTCCCAATCCTTTCACAAGTCACAATTTTATTTATCCTTTGCCATGGCTGCTCTTTTAGTTAAATTTATTATTTGCACACACTTGATGGCAAGTATGCAAAAACTTGTTCTCTAATATTCAGTTCAGTTGCTCAGTCATGTCCAACTCTTTGTGACCCCATGAACTGCAGCCCTCCAGGCCTCCTTGTCCATCACCAACTCCCAGAGTCTACCCAAACTCATGTCCATTGAGTCGGTGATGCCATCCAACCATCTCATCCTCTGTCGTCCCCTTCTCCTCCCGCCTGTAATCTTTGCCAGCATCAGGGTCTTTTCCAATGAGTCAGCTCTTTGTATCAGGTGGCCAAAGTATTGGAATTTCAGCTTCAACATCAGTCCTTCCAATGAACACCCAGGACTAATCTCCTTTAGGATGGACTGGTTGGATCTCCTTGCAGTCCAAGGGACTCTCAAGAGTCTTCTCCAACACCACAGTTCCAAAGCATCAATTCTTCGGCACTCAGCCTTCTTCACAGTCCAACTCTCACATCCATACATGACTACTGGAAAAATCATAGCTTTGACGAGATGGACCTTTGTTGACAAAGCAATGTCTCTGCTTTTGAATATGCTGTCTAGGTTGCTCATAACTTTTCTTCCAAGGAGTAAGTGTCTTTTAATTTCATGGCTGCAATCACCATCTGCAGTGATTTTGGAGCCCCAAAAATAAAGTCAGCCACTGTTTCCCCATCTATTTGCCATGAAGACATGGGACCAGATGCCATGATCTTAGTTTTCTGAATGTTGAGCTTTAAGCCAACTTTTTCACTCTCCAGTTTCATTAAGAGGCTCTTTAGTTCTTCACTTTCTGCCATAAAGGTGGTATCATCTGTATATCTGAGGTTATTGATATTTCTCCCTGCAATCTTGATTTCAGCTTGTGCTTCTTCCAGTCCAGCGTTTCTCATGATGTACTCTGCATATAAGTTAAATAAGCAGGGTGACAATATACAGTCTTGGTGTACTCCTTTTCCTATTTGGAACCAGTCTGTTGTTTCATGTCCAGTTCTAACTGTTGCTTCCTGACCTGCATACAGGTTTCTCAAGAGGCAGGTCAGGTGGTCTGGTATTCCCATCTCTTTCAGAATTTTCCAGTTTCTTGTGATCCACACAGTCAAAGGCTTTGGCATAGTCAATAAAGCAGAAATAGATATTTTTTCTGGAATTCTCTTGCTTTTTCAATGATCCAGCGGATGTTGGCAATTTGATCTCTGGTTCCTCTGCCTTTTCTAGAACCAGCTTAAACATCTGATGTATCCTATTCTAAAACAATTATTTCTTCTTATCTACAACAGAAAGCTCAGATTTTAAGGTTTATAACTGCAGCCACTTTTATTAAACTATTATTATCTGTTTCCTCAAACACCACCATAGGTAATGTAATTCAAGGCAATGTCATTTAATATAACTACTGAGCTTCTTCCCTGTATTATTCTAGTGGGTGATTCAGGCTTTGTAGTATACATCTGTAACTTAACAGTTACCATCAAATGATATTGATCTTTCTGCATATAGTCCAAAAACTTTACAACAGCATACTTCCATTTCTCCCCTCAATCTTTGTATTGTTGTCATGCATTTTATTTCTACAGGTGTTATAACCTCCACAACAGTGTTATTATTTTTACTAAACCACTTAAAGAGAACTGAATATTAACAAAACAGTTTTTATACACACACAGAAAACATCTGATATTCTTCATTTTTGTGTGTAGATCCAGATTTCCATCTAGCACCATTTTCTCTCTGCTTAAAGGACTTCTTTAAATACTTCTTATAAAGCAGGTCTGATGGTAATTAATTCTTTCAGCTTTTATATGATTAAAAAATATCTTTAATCATCCTTACTTTTAAAGTATATTTTTGGTGGGTAAATAATTCCATGGGATTTTTTTGATGTATAAATGACAAATAACATTATATTAGTTTCAGGTGTTTAATAATTCAATATTTGTACATATTGTGAAATAAGTCTAGTTAACATCCATCACCACACATAATTACAAAAATTCAGGGGAAAAGGATGAGAATTTTTAAGATCTACTTCCTTAACAACTTTCAAATACACACTACAGTACTGTTCTTTGTAGTAATCCTGCTATACATTACATCCCCATGACTTATTTTATATGGAAATTTGTACTTTATGACTCTCCTCACCCATTTCATCCCATCCCTAGCCTCTGGCTGTGTCTATGAGCTCAGGGATTTTTTGGTTTTGTTCTAGATTTCACCTATAAGTGAGGTCACACAGTATTTGTATTTCTCTGACTTACTGCACTTAGCATAATGCTCTCAAGGCCCATCCATGTTATCACAAATGGTAAGATTCCATTCCTTTTTAAGGCTGAATAATATTCCATTGTCTATACATATATGACATCTTCCTTATCCATTTATCAGTAACCACTTAGGGAGTTGCCATGTCTTGCCTGTAGTAAATAACACTGCAATAGGCATAGGGGTTTCTATATTTTTTGAAATAATGTTTTTAATTCCTTCAAATTAATATCCCAAAGTGGAATTGCTGGACAATATAGTAGTTCCACTTTTAATTTTTTGAAGGACCTCCATTCTGTTTCCCATAGTGACTGTATCAATTTCCATTCCCACCAACAATGTCCAAGGGTTTCCTTCACTCCTTCTCTCCAACACTTTGTCTTGCTTTTTTGGTAACAGGTATATTCTAACAGGTGTGAGGTGATTATCACTGTGGTTTTGATTTTCATTTCTCTGATAACAATATGCCAACAAATTTGGAAAACTCAGCAGTGGCCACAGGACTGGAAAAGGTCAGTTTTCATTCCAATCCCAGAGAAAGGCAATGCCAAGGAATGCTCAAACTACCGCACAATTGCACTCATCTCACACGCTAATAAAGTAATGCTCAAAATTCTCCAAGCCAGGCTTCAGCAATATGTGAACCATGAACTTCCTGATGTTCAAGCTGGTTTTAGAAAAGGCAGAGGCATCAGAGATCAAATTGCCAACATCTGCTGGATCATGGAAAAAGCAAGAGAGTTCCAGAAAAACATCTATTTCTGCTTTATTGACTATGCCAAAGCCTTTGACTGTGTCGATCACAAGAAACTGTGGAAACTTCTGAAAGAGATGGGAATACCAGACCACCTGACCTGCCTCTTGAGAAACCTATATGCAGGTCAGGAAGCAACAGTTATAACTGGACATGAAACAACAGACTGGTTCCAAATAGGAAAAGGAGTACGTCAAGGCTGTATATTGTCACCCTGCTTATTTAACTTATATGCAGAGTACATCATGAGAAACGCTGGACTGGAAGAAGCACAGGCTGGAATCAAGATTGCCAGGAGAAATATCAATAACCTCAGATATGCAGATGACGCCACCCTTATGGCAGAAAGTGAAGAGAACTAAAAAGCTTCTTGATGAAAGTGAAAATGGAGAGTGAAAAAGTTGGCTTAAGGCTCAACATTCAGAAAACAAAGATCATGGCATCCGGTCCTATCACTTCATGGGAAATAGATGGGGAAACAGTGTCAGACTTTATTTTTGGGGGCTCCAAAATCACTGCAGATGGTGATTGCAGCCACAAAATTAAAAGACTCTTACTCCTTGGAAGGAAAGTTATGACCAACCTAGATGGCATATTCAAAAGCAGAGACATTACTTTGCCAACAAAGGTTCGTCTAGTCAAGGTATGGTTTTTCCTGTGGTCATGTATGGATGTGAGAGTTGGACTGTAAAGAAGGCTGAGTGCCGAAGAATTGATGCTTTTGAACTGTGGCGTTGGAGAAGACTCTTGAGAGTCCCTTGGACTGCAAGGGGATCCAACCAGTCCATTCTGAAGGAGATCAGCCCTGGGCTTTCTTTGGAAGGAATGATGCTAAAGCTGAAACTCCAGTACTTTGGCCACCTCATGCGAAGAGTTGACTCACTGGAAAAGACCCTGATGCTGGGAGGGATTGGGGGCAGGAGGAGAAGGGGATGACAGAGGATGAGATGGCTGGGTGGCATCACTGACTTGATGGATGTGAGTCTGGGTGAACTCCGAGAGTTGATGATGGACAGGGAGGCCTGGCATGCTGCGATTCATGGGGTTGCAAAGAGTCGGACACGACTGAGCGACTGAACTGACTGACTGAACTGATGATTAGTGATATTGAACACCTCTCCATGAATCTGTTGCCCACCTGTATGCCTAATTTGGAAAAATGTCTCTTTAGATATCCTCTGCCAGGTTTTTAATTATATTATTCTTTTGCTATTGAGTTGTATGAGTTCTTTAGGTATTATGGATATTAGCTCCTTATCAGATATAATTTGCAAATATTTTCTCCCATCAAGTAGAGTGGTGGTGGTGTTGTGCTAGTCACTTAGTCATATCTGACTCTTTGTGACCCCATGGACTGCAGCATGCCAGATTCCCTGGCTTTCATCATCTCTCAGAGTTTGCTCAAACTCATGTCCACTGAGTCAGTGATGTTATCCAACCATCTCATCCTCTGTCATTCCCTTCTCCTCCTGCCTTCAATCTTTCCCAGCATCAGGGTCTTTTCCAGTGAGTTGGCTCTTCACATCAGGTGGCCAAAGTATTAGAGCTTCAGCTTGATTCATCAGTCCTTCCAATGAATATTCAGGGTTGATTTCCTTTAAGATTCAGTAGTGTGGACAATGTTAATTCTTCCAGTCCATGACCATGGAATACCTTCTGTTATTTGTCACTTCTTCAGTATCTTTCATAAGTGTCTTATTAAGTGATCTTTTTTTGATCTTTTTTCTTTCAGCAAAGAAAGATGTTGCCCCATGGTCTTCTCATTTGTATTGTTTCCAATAAATATGTAGTCATATTTCTATTTGTCCATCTAAACGTAACATGTCCTTGGTGGGGAGAGCTGTTTTTAAGATTTTCTCTTTATCACTAATTACAAGTAAGTTGATTACAAATGTACCTTATTGTACGTTTTTCACGTTTTATGCTTAAGGTTGGTTAAGCTTTGAGGATCTCTGGGTTCAGGCCAAATCTGGAAAATTTTCAGCTAGTAATTCTTCAACTGTCTTTTCTGTATTACTTTCTCTCTCATATGGAGACTCCATTACTCCAATATTAGGGCTTTGAAGTTGGCCATAGTTCATGGATAACTTTGTTCATGTTTTACAGTTCTTTTTTCCTGTTTCATTTTGGCTGTTTCCATGTATTCACATTCACTGATCTGTTCCTCTGCAATGTCTACTCTGCTGTGAATCCCATCTACCCATCCCGTTTTTCATCCCAGAAATTGTAGTTTGCATTTCTAAAAGTGTGAATTAAGTATATTTAACATCTTCCATCCTCTATTTAATATGTTCAATTTTTACTATAAATTCTTGTACATATGAAACACAGTTATAAACTGTTTTAATATATCTATTTCAATTCCAGGTCAGTTTTGATTGATTTCTCATTATGGGCTGTACTTTTCTGCTTCTTTGCCATACCTGGTCATTTTTAATTGGATACCAGACACTAAATTTCTACCTTGTTGGGTACTGGATGTTTTTATATTCAAGCAAATATTCTTGAGGTTTTTTCCTGGGTCGTGTTTAAGTTATCGGGAATGAGCTTGATCCTTACAGGTCTCACTTTAAAATTTTTAGCATTGTTAGTCTAGAGTTAATTTTCTCCACTTGAAACAAAACATTTTTGAATACTCCTGATCAACCATGAATCATGATGTCTATCATCCTAGCTGGTAGGAATAGCACCATTCCTGGCTAAAAGTGAGCTGTAAAGCCTTTGTCAATATTTTTAACATTAAAGTTGAACATAACTTACAAACCCAGTAATTCACTTGCGGAGAAACCACTGCAATGTCTATCAAAAGAAAGTAAAAGCATACTCATTGCAGTATTTTTTGAAATGCTGGAAAAGTTAAAGCTTCCTAAATGCCTGTTAGTAATGAACAGATTTATCAGTGGTGATAAATTCACAGGACAGAATAATATATAGTAGTTTAAATCAATGAACTAAAGCTATATGTACAATGCCACATCTGGTCATTTAGTTGCTAAATGAAAAATACAGGAGAATACCATTTATGTTGTTTAAAAAACACCAAGTACAACACTGTTAACTTTACATATAGTAGAATTTCAGACATTAGTTGGGATGCTATCAGAAACCACTTCACAATTTCAAAGACTTAACAAAACAGAAGGGTTTCTCTTCCTTGTTCATCATGCATATCCCATGCTGAAAGGAAGGAAGGAGGCTTTGCTCATAGCCACTCTAGGACTGTTTAAAGAGGACATACAACCTTCCTCGATCACTTTAGCAAGTTGCACGGTGAGCAGTCAATCACATGCCAGCTCTGAAATCTTCTACCTGGAGGGGATACATGTCACTTTCACTGCACTTCATTCATTGAAAGCCAAATCACATGTCCACTGGTAACTTCAAAGAGAGACAGGGAAGCACTATTTACCCTATGACAGGAACAAAAAGAATCTGCGAACAGCTCTAATAACTACCACAATGGAATGGCACAGATGGAAAGTGTGCACCAAATTTTTTAGTGCTTGCCCTTTGGCAAGGAGGGATGGCGGGAATGGAGTCAGAGAGAGGTAAAAACTTGATTTCATTTTTAACTGTAGTGTTCTTTTCTATATTTCTAAGTCACAAAAAGCAAATGCAGAATTTCTTATCATACTATCAGAGGTATTCACTTAATAGTACTACATTAGGGATCTAGCATCTATATAATATTTTAATGACAAAAATACTTCAAAGTCTTTTTAAATTGAAATATAATCAACACATTAAAATTAGTTTCAAGTATCTAACATAATAGGGTTCCCCCATGGCTCAAAGGTAAAGAATTCATCTGCAATGCAAGAGCTACAGGGTCAAACCCTGGGGCAGAGCACAGCAACCCACTCCAGTATTCTTGCTTGGAGAATCCCATGGACAGAGGAGCCTGGTGGGCTACAGTCTATAGGGTTGCAAAGAGTCTCCTGCATCTCCTGCATTGAAAGCAGGAACTCCTGCATTGCTTTAGGGTAGCCCCAATGCAGGGGACACAGGTTCAATCCCTGCTTGGGGAATTAAGATCCCACATGCTTTGGGGCAACCAAGCACTGGGATGCCATGCACTGCAACTAGAGAAGACTCCATGTGCTGTAACTAGAGAAAGCCTACAGAGCAGTGAAGATCCAGTGCAGCCAGGAAAAAAAACCAAAAACCTTCGAATTTGGGAGTCAGTATCACGACTTAGAGACTAAATACCCACCTCCCCCACACACACACACATATGATGGTTATATCATCCTTCAGACATTTCTTTACTTTTTTGTCATCTCAAAGAGATGTTTTTAAATATTTACATATCATATGGACACAGAGAAAATAATCTAATTTAGGTTTTTAATCTCAGATATAACACATGCAGAAAAATTAAACAATTTTCCCAATTTGTATTGGGAAATTTACATAATTTATTCACTAAATCCAATAATATATTCTTAAAAATGAACAATACTAAGCAAATTCAAAACACTCATTAAAATGTTATAACATTAGGACATTCATTATAAAACTTCATAAAGCTCTGGCAATATTATATATATTTTTAAAAAACCTACAAAAATTCCATTTTTTGCCTAAGTTTTTATTGAGGTATAGTTGGAGAAGACTCTTGAGAGTCCCTTGGACTGCAAGGAGATCCAACCAGTCCATTCTGAAGGAGATCAACCCTGGGATTTCTTTGAAAGGTATGATGCTAAAGCTGAAACTCCAGTACTTTGGCCACCTCATGTGAAGAGCTGACTCATTGGAAAAGACTCTGATGCTGGGAGGGATTGGGGGCAGGAGGAGAAGGGGACGACAGAGGATGAGATGGCTGGATGGCATCACTGATTCAATGGACGTGAGTCTGAGTGAACTCCGGGAGTTGGTGAGGGACAGGGAGGCCTGGCATGCTGCGATTCATGGGGTCGCAAAGAGCTGGACACGACTGAGCGATTGAACTGAACTGATAGTTGATTTACAATATTGTATCATTTTAGGTGTATGTCAGTGATTCAAATGTTCACAGATTATATTCCATTTAAATTATTATAAAATATTGGCTACTTCCCTGTGCCGTACAATGTATCTTTACAGCTTATTTTATGTGTAATAGTTTGTACCTCTTAATCCTCTACCCTTATCTTGCCCTTCCCTGTTTCCTCTCCACACTGGTAACTACTAGTTTGTTCTCAATATCTGTGAGTCTGTTTCTGCTTTGTCATATTCGTTTGTTTTAGTTTTAGATTCCACATATAAGCAATAACATACAGTATTTATCTTTGTCTGTCTGACTATTTCACTAAGCACAAGACCCTGCAGGTCTATCCATGTTGCTGCAAAAGGCAAAATTTCGTTTTTTCCTTTATGGCTGAATGGTATTGCATTGTGTGTGTGTATATACATATGTGTGTGTGTGTGTATACCACCTCTTCTTTATCTATTCATCTGTTGATGGATGCTTAGGTTGCCTCATACTTGGCTACTGTAAATAGCACTGATACGAACATTGGGGTGCATGTATCTTTTTGAATTAGTGTTTTCACTTATTTAGCCAGGAGTGGAGTTGCTAATCATACGGTAGCTCAATTTTTCGTCCTATGAGGAACCTCCACACTGTTTTCCAGAGGCTGCACCAATTTACATTGGTATAAATCCAAATCCCCAACATTGTATGAGAGTGCCTTTTCATCATATTTCTGATGTTTGTTTTTGGGTTTTTTTTTTAAACAATAGTCATATTGATAAGTGTGAGGTGATATTTCATTGTGATGTTGATTTGTAGTTCTCTGAAGATTAGCAATGCTAAGCATCTTTTCACTTGCCTCTTGGCCACCTATATGTCTCCCTTGGAAAAATGTCTATTCAGGTCTTCTGCTCATTTTAATTGGATTGTTTAGTTTTTTTGATATTGAGTTGTATGAGCTGTTCATATATTTTGAATATTAACCACCTATCAGTCATACCATTTGCAAATGTTTCTCCCATTTGGTAGGTTGTCTTTTCATTTTATCAATGGTTCCCTCACTATGCAAAAGCTTTTAAGTTTAATTAGGTCCCATTTGTTTATTTTTGCTTTTGCTTCCTTTGCTTTAGGAGGGATAGCCAAAAAAAATACTGCTATGGGATTTATATCAAAGAATGTTCTGCCTATGTTGTCTTCTAGGATCTTATGGTTTCCAGTCTTACATTTAGATTTTTAATCCATTTTGAGTTTAGTTCTTTATATGGTATGAGAAAATGCTCTAATTTCATTCTTTTACAAGAACTGTTCAGTTTTCTGAGCATCATTTCTTGAAGAGACTGTATCAAATTCATTGATGAGTTTTTGGTGGCATCTTTAGAAATCTCTATGTATAACATGTGTCATCTGTTTTACTTCTCCCTTTCTAATTTGGGTTTTTCTTCTTTTTATTGTCTGACTGCTGTGGCTAAGACTTCCAATACCATGTTGGACAAAAGTGGCAACACTGGGCATCCTTGCCTTGGTCTTGATCTTAGAGGAAATGCTTTCAGCTTTTCACCACTAAATATGATGTTAGCCATGGCTTATCAGATGGCCTTTATTATTTTGAAGTCTGTTCCCTCTTTGTTGAGGGTTTTACCCACTTTGTTGAGAGTTTTAACCATAAATGGATGCTGAATTTTGTTAAAAGCTTTTTCTGCATATTTAGATGGTCACGATTTTTATTCCTCAATTTAATATATTTATCATATTAATTTGCAGATTTTGAACTATGCTTGCATCCCCAAAATAAGCCCTGCTTGCTTATGGTATATGATCTTTTCAGTGTATTGCTGCTTTCAGTTTGCTGATATTTTGTTGAGGATTTTTACATCCATGTTCATCAGCATACTGTCTTGTACTTTTCAATTTTTGTGGTATCTTTGGTTTTGTTATCAGGGTGATGCTGGCCTTGTAGAATAAGTTCAGAAATATTCATTCCTCTGTAATTTTTTTTCAGTAGTTTGAGAAGGATACATGTTAACTCTTCTCCAAACATTTAATAAAAAATACCTGTGAACCCATCCAAACTGGTGCTTTGGATTCTACTTGTGTGTAAAACTGTGAAAGTGAAAGTTTCTCAGTCATGTCCAACTCTCTGTGGCCCCATGGACTATACAGTATACTGCATAGTCCATGGAATTCTCCAGGCCAGAATATTGGAGTGGATAGCCTTTCCCTTCTCCAGGGATTTTCCAAACCCAGGGATCGAACCCGGGTCTCCTGTATTGTAGGTAGATTCTTCACTAGCTGAGCCACAAGGGAAGCCCATAAAACTTTCAATCTCTCCATCAAATCTGAATGAAAGTCTTTCTTGCTATAGTATTCTTGGTTGTAGGTTCTTCCCTTTCATCACTTTAAATATATTGTGCCACTCCCTTCTTGCCTGCATAGTTTCTGTGGAAAAGTCAGCTGATTGCCTTACAGGAGTTTCCTTGTATATAACTTATTACTTTTCCCTTGCTGCTTTTTATACTGTCTTTATCTTTATTTTTTGCCATTTTAATTACAAAGTGTCTTGCTGTGGTCCTCTTTGGGTTGGCCCTGTTTGACACTCTCTGTGCTTCCTGTACCTGAATGTTTGTTTTCTTTCTCAGGTTAGGGAAGCTTTTCAATTATTATGTCTTCAAATATGTTCTCTGCCTCTTTCTCTCTCTTCTCCTTTTGGGATCTCTATAATGTTAGTGTGCCTGATGTTGCCTCTGAGGTCTTTAAAACTGTCCTCATTTCTTTTTATTCTTCTTTCTGTTAAGCATCAGTAATTTCCACTCCTGTCTTCCAGCTCATTGATTCATTCCTCTTATCATTTAATTTACTTTTGATCCCTTCTGGCGTAGTAGAAGGAATCCACCATCCTGCTATTCTTTATTTCAGTTACTGCATTCTTTATCTCTGTTTGGTTCTTTTTATAAATTTTCTGATCCTTTGTTAAAAACATCTAACTTCTTACTCTGTATAACCTATCTTCTCCCAAGTTCTCTGATCATCTTTACAATCACTACCTTGATTTCTCAAGGAGACTGCCTATCTCCACTTCACATAGCTCTTACTGGAGTTTTATTCTCGCTTGTTCTTTTGGAACAGGCTCTTTTGGCACTTCATTTTGTCTAATTTGCTGTTTTTTTCCCTACATATCTGGTAGGGTGGTTACACCCTGACTTGGGAGGAGTGGCCTTTTGTAGGAGACGTCCTATGTGTACTGACAGTGCACTCCTGTCTGGCCGCCAGAGCTATACGCCCTAGGGGTGCCCCCTATGTGAGCTGCATGCAACCTTCTGTTGTGGCAGGCTGACCACTGCAGAAGTCCGGTAGGTGTGGCTACCTGGTCCAGCCGGTTGCCAGGCCCTGCATTGTGAAGAAGCTGCTGATGATGGTTGGTGGGACCATGTCACAAGCTGAGGAGCCAGTGCTGGCTCTCTCATGGGCAAAGATGAGTTCTGGGAAAGAGGTGGTTGCAGGACCAGGGTTCCTGATTTAGTTTTGGACTGCTGGTGGAGGGGCTGCTTCCTGACATGGCTGGCTGTAGGTTCTGGGGTGTCCAAAAGCTGGTGCTGTTCCACTGCCTGGATTCTTGGGCAACTGGGTAAGTAGTCCAAGAGCTGGTGTTGGCCTGCTGATGGGCGGAGCTGGGACCCAGGGTGTCCCAGGGCTGGTGCCAGCTCATCGGCAGACAAAGATAGGCATCACCCTCTCCCCCAACCAGGTTTTTCAGCTGCAGTGCCCTGGGAGTTCCAAATCTGGTGTCAACCCACTGGTGGATGGTGCTGGATCCTGCATGCTAAGGGGCACAAGGTGTCCCAGAACTGATATTGGCCTGGTGGTGGGCAGAGCCAGGGTGTGAGGGGTCCTGGGGCTGATATCATCCTGTTGTGTATTGGTTAAATTCTGACAGGGCAGGCTGCAGTGATGTGGTGGCCCTGAGGCTGATGTAGGCCTGCCTGCTGGTGGACAGGATTGGGATCCAGAGACTCCCAGGACTGGTGCTGGCCCACCAGTAGGTAAAGCTGGGTTCTGGGGTTTGTGCTGGCCAACTGGTAGACAGAGTTGTGTCCTGGGGTCTCTGGCTACAGGGCCCAAGGGGTCCCAGAGCTAGTGATGGCTCACTGGTGGATGGAGTCATGTCCCAGGATCTTCAATTGAAGGGCCCTGAGTATCCTTGAGCTGGTTTTAGTCCATCTGTGTGTGGGGCTGGTTCCCAATACAATTGGCTCTGGAGTCCTAGGTGTCCTAAAGCTTGTATTGACTTCCTGGTAGGTGGGGCTGGATTCTAGGGAACCTGGTTGAGGGGTCCAAGGTGTCTCAGAGCTGATGCTAGACTGCTGGTGATGGGCTAGGTCCTGCCATGGCAGGCTATGGGGCTGCGGTGGGCTTGGGGCTGGTGTCTGCCCACTGGTGAATAAGGCTGGTTGAGAGGCTACAGCCAGCCCACCGGTGGGCAGAGCCAGAGCCCAAGGGGGTCCTTCCCACTGGTGGCTGGCTGCAGGGCCCCAGGGGTCCCAGGGCTACTGGTATGTAGAACTGGGTCCTGGCTGCTCTGGTGGACAGGGCGTGGCGTCAGGATGGCTGACACCAGGGTGGCTCAAGGGGGCTTAAGGCAACCTGCCTATTGATTAGGGAGGCTGTGTTCCTACCCTGTTAGTTCCTTGGCCTGATGCATCCCAGCAGTGGTCCAGAAAGGTTGGTGAGCAGGGCCAGGTCAGACACTAATAACCTAGATGGAGGATTCTAAAGTGGTTCTTGCCAGCACCAGTGTCCATATGGTAGAATGAACTCCCTAAAGCTGCATTAATTTATGTGACTAAAATTTAGAATAATTATATTACCTTCAGAAAATAAATTATGTAACGTGTATATGATTTAATGTTTAAGAAATTCAGAGATTAGTTTAAGAATAAAAAGACACTTAGCTTTTTTGCTCTATAATGGCAACATGCAGAATTAAAATAAAATCAGGTGCTTAGAACAGAATTCTTACCTGTTCGCTTATTTCTGTCCACATAACAGTATTTTAATTCATAGTCTTGTAATAAATCATGAACTTCCTGAAAGAGACAAAACATGAACTCAATGAACACACGAGTGCAGTTGGTGGATAATCCACCTGTATTAGCCTACCACCACTACCATCACCATTCCCCACGTAAAAGTCTTCTGTGGTTCTCTATCCCTCATTTAAATAAAGGCATTCAAGGCCCACCAGACCTGGCACCAACTTACCTCTTCAAATGTATCTCCCAACATACTCCTACATATGCCCACATTCCTGCTCAGATGAACACCTCCTCTCTCAAGAGTATACCATGTACAATCTTCATTCTGAATTTATGCTGACACCTTGAACTTCCATGGGGCAAACAACTACTACAGATCCCAAATTCACCTGGAATCACATGCATCCTTTGAAATCCCAGCTCAAATATTTTTCTATGAAGATTTTTTTTCTAATTCTTTCCCACAGTACATCACCTCTATGCTAACATTGGTCATACTTTATGCCTCTCTTACAGAAATGTTAAACATTTCTATTTGGGTACTACAAACTGAGTTTTTAACGAGTATTACACTTGTAGAGGGCTTCCTTGGTAGCTCAGGAATCTGCCTGCAATGCAGGAGACCCTGGTTCAAATCAAAGGGGACTCAAAGGGGAACTTTGAGTCAGGAAGGTCCCCTGGAGAAGGGATAGGCTCCACACTCCAGTACTCTTGGGTTTCCCGAGTAGCTCAGATGGTAAAGTATCCACCTGCAATGTGAGAGACCTGGGTTCAATCACTGGGTTGAGAAGATCCCCTGGAGGAGGGCATGACAAACCACTTCAGTATTCTTGCCTGGAGAATCCCCCTAGTGGGCTACAGTCCATGGGGTCACAGAGTCAGACACAACTGAGTGACTAAGCACACACATATCTGTAGATGGTAATACCAATATAAAGAATAAATAAACATAAAATAAAACCTAACTTAGAGATCCCTGGAAATGAAGCAATAACCCTCAAGTTATAGTATGCAGCCCAATTTCTTTCCCCTCAGTTCCCCAAGATGTTTAAACTGGTTTTCTGGTTTGTTCAGCTTGTATTACTCGTCCATTCTGAATTCTTAAATTCTGATATCATAACTTCCATCCACCTGGGAAAATACACTATATTTTGTCTATTTCTCTAATCAGATGAAGTTGCTCAGTCGTGTCTGACTCTTTGCGACCCCCTGGCCTGTAGCCCACCAGGCTCCTCTGTCCATGGGATTTTCCAGACCAGAATACTGGAGTGGGTTGCCATTTCCTTCTCCAGGGGATCTTCCCAACCCAGGGATCGAACCCAGGTCTCCTGCAGGCAGATGCTTTAACCTCTGAGCCACCAGGGAAGCCCAATTTCTCTAATACCTTCTATTAAATTGATACTACTTGAGTACAGGAACTATATTTTATCTGTATATTACCCATATTGCTTTGAATATACTAAGCACTCACATAAACATTAAAGTAAATATAATTTGCCATTCATTTGATATTAGGCCCTGAAAATTTTACTCATAATATACAACAGATATCACTATTACTTTTTAAAGGAATTGAACTATCGCATTACTGGACGTTTGGACCCAGATAGAGAGTGGTACAGCCAACCTGTTCTGTACTACAAACAAATACACTAGACAGACATAAGTGCTAGGGTGTTAAGTCTGTAACCTATCAATAATTAATTCAAGAATAATAATTCTTATTACTGCTATTTTTATACTTAACACTCACTCAGTTTTTACTAGGTACCAGAGCATTGAAGTCACCCTTTTATTAAAAACACAGGAAACCACAGAAGAGAGAAAATTCAAGCAACTTGCCAAAGTCTTACACTTAGTCAATTTCTGAGTGTAGATTCACCAACTGGTTAGGTTCCAGGGAACTGTACTCTTAACCCCTATGCTATACTGACTTATTCCTTCTAGGATTATCTAAAAATAGTACACTGCCACAGATAGTTAAAAGACCAATAGCTCTAGTGCCTTAATAAGGGATCAACTGGAAATGAAAAATAAATAAGAGGGTAGTTTCAAATTGAGAAACACTTTGTCTTTCAACCCAATGCAAGGGGGTGGGGAAACTGACCTAACAGGCATAGTATAAAACAAGCTGGGTGAAAAAAAGACAATCATCTTTTATATAAGAAAGATAAGAAAGGTAAAGTTGATAATTTAGTATTCTTTATTAGTCAATATTTTAAAATATATATACTTACCAATTGTGTAAAATACTGTTTGATGAATTATATGGTAATACGATCAATATATAGTTTATATATAACTATGATAAGTTTTGATCTTGTAAGCATCAACATCTTATTGGACTTAGAAAACAGCATAAGAAACTCACTAAGAAAACGTAACTCTCTCAATAGCATACCCTACACATCTTGCTAACAGGCTCATTGAATACTTTATATAGAAGGTGACACAGTTTTGTTTGAAGGCATCAAGTGTATGCTTTCAGTTGCACAAACTCTAATCTCTCATTTCACTAGTTAACAGCTGTCAAATGCCAAAGAAAACATGATACCGCTCTTCACTTTATCAAGTATCCAAAAACAATGACATGTTATATTACTCATTTAGCTGAGAGAACCACCTGAGAGAGATCTTAAGTTTTCAAGGATGCATTTTTGCAAGTTGAAAATTTTATTTTTAAAGTACCCATATTTCTAAGCACAGCTTTCCCATGTATCAGATGTGGAATACAGACTTCGCCAACTCAGAAAGTTTACAAAACTTCCTGCAAAGAAAAAAAGAATTATTTTTCCTCATGCCCTGGTTGCTCTGACCCAGGAAAAAGTAGGTCACTCCTCAATTTGAGCCTTGGCAAGTTGGCCAAATTAAAAACTTAAAACCTGAAAGAGAGTCCTGAACCATTTGCCAAAATCCGACTATGATACACATCACACAAAACTGAAAGTACTAAGATCACGTCTCCCTCTTCTAATGTAGCTTTAGGATACTTCTATGAATTTACAAACTAACTTTAAGGAATGAAGTTGCACATTTGATGAAGACTCTTTGTCCTCTGACTAGCAATATCTGCTATACATTTCTTACAGTAGGATGAGCTCATTAAAACTGGTAACTGTTAGATAGCTTTAGTAATCTATTTCCAGACCAGACTCACAATCACTCCCTGGAACTGAAAAGTTTTCCACATATGAAGTGTTTTCTGGGAAGAGGTTCAATAACTTTCAGCTCAAAGCAGTCAAACAATAAACCCCCAAAAGTTAAACAACCATTGTTTCAGCTCATCTGGACCTCTTCTTGATTGAAAGCCAGCCTTAGTTTTAAATCTGAATCACATTGTCTTCTAAGCCCTTCATAGACTTTAAATCAGCTATAAATATATATATATATATATAGAGAGAGAGACTATAAAAACAACTTTTCATATATTAAAACACTCTTCTTTAAAATTTCACTTTTTTTTTGGAATGAAAAAAATATTGGGATGGCCAAAAAGTTCATCTGTGTTTTTCTGTAAGATGGGACCCAAATGAACTTTTTGGTCAACCCAATATTTTTATTTATGTTCTTATAAAATGTAAAATGATTTGATAATACAAAAGGATTATCTGTAACATATAATATGAGGCATTATAATGAAATAAGCACCCAGGAGTTCAACAGCACACTTAACACTGTTCTATCCCACTATGTCTTCCTTCACGGACCCATCCCCCATAGCTAGAGTCCTCACACAGGTCTGTATTCCCTAACAATATATTCTGTTGGTTTGTTTCTGAGCTTTAATAAAAATGGTATTATGCTATTTTAATCTTCTGTGCCTTGTGTTTTATACTCAATATTATGTTTTTAAAATTCACTCACGATCCACATGGCTACTGCGCATTTATTCACTACTGAATATTCTGTGACTATTTATACTATGGAATATTTATTCCATTCTGTGACTTCAGTATGATTTACTGATCCACTTTTCTATCAATGAATACTTGATTTGCTTCCAGGCTGCTGTTGTTTTGCTACTTTTACATATATATATTTACAATTACTATCACCTTCTTGTAAACTTTACATATCTCCTGGTGTTCATGGGCAAAAATTTCTGAAGGCATGAACGTCCTATATATACATCTTTATAAGAAAGTGCCAACTTCTCTATCAGAATGACTATTACAGTTTACATTCCCATCAATATATGAGAGTCCTTACAATGCTTGGTCTTAGAAGATACTTAAATTTTGTCAATTTAGTGGATATAAAGTCATACTTCTTGTGCTCTTGATTTTGCACTCCCTTGATTAATAAGGCAGGGCATTGTGATGGTTAGTTTTATATGTGAACTTGGCTAAAGAATCTAGTTATTAAACTCAATAATCTAGGTGTTGCTGTAAAGGTATTTTATAGATATGGTTAATATCTACAATCAGCTTACTCTAAAGTGAAGGAGATCCCCTTTAATAATATGGGTGGGCCCCATCTAATCAACTGAAGACCTGAAGAGAAAAAAGGGTATTCTGAAGAAGAAATCCTGCCTTAAGATTGTAGCATCAGGGCTCCCAAGGTGGACCAGAGGTTAAGAATCCATCTTCTAACCCAGGGGCTATAGGTTCTATCCTTGGTTAGGGAACTAAGACTGCACAGGCCATGGTGCAATTAAGCTCATGTGCTGCAACTACTGAGCCCACACACTCTAGATCCTGGGCCAAATTAGACAGAAGCCCATACACCACAAGGAAGATCCAATGCAGCCAAATAAATAAGACTGTAGCATCAACACCTGCCTGAGTTTCTAACCTGTTGGTATGCCTCACCGGATTTTAGATTAGGCCGCCCCCTCAATCAACCAATCAACTTCTCTATGTATGTCAGATCAGTTCAGTTGCTCAGTCAGGTCCAACTCTGCGTCACCATGGACTGCAGCACCCCAGGCTTCCCTGTTCATCACCAACTACCAGAGCTTGCTCAAACTCATGTCCATCAAGTTGGTGATGCCATCCAACCATTTTATTCTCTGTCATCCCCTTCTCCTCCTGCCTTCAATCTTTCCCAGCATCAGAGTCTTTTTCAATGAGTCAGTTCTTCACATCAGCAGGCCAAAGTATTGGAGTTTCAGTTTCAGTATCAGTCCTTCCAATGAATACTCAGGACTGATTTTCTTTAGGATGGACTGGTTGGATCTCCTTGCAGTCCAAGGGACTCTCAAGAGTCTTCTCCAACACCACAGTTCAAAAGCATCAATTCTTAGGTACTCAGCTTTCTTCAACTTTCACATCCACACATGACTACTGGAAAAACCGCAGCTTTGACTAGACAGACCTCTGTCCACAAAGTAATGTCTCTGCTTTTAAATATGTTGTCTAGGTTGGTCATAGCTTTTCTTCCAAGGAGCAAGCGTCTTTTAATTTCATGGCTGCAGTCACCATCTGCAGTGATTTTGGAGCCCAAGAAAATAAACTCTCTCACTGTTTCCATTATTTCCCCATCTATTTGCCATGAAGTGATGGGACCAGATGCCATGATCTTAGTTTTTTGAATGCTGAGTTTTAAGCCAACTTTTTCACTCTCCTCTTTCACTTTCATCAAGAGGCTTTTTAGTTCTTCACTTTCTGCCATAAGGGTGGTGTCATCTGCATATCTGAGGTTATTGATATTTCTCTGGGCAATCTTGATTCCAACTTGTGCTTCATCCAGCCCAGCATTTTGTATGATGTACTCTGCATATAAATTAAATAAGCAGGGTGACAATATTCAGCTTTGACTTATTCCTTTCCCAATTTGGAACCAGTATTTTGTTCCATGTCCAGTTCTAACTGTTGCTTCTTGATCTGCATATAGGTTTCTCAGGAGGCAGGTAAGGTGGTCTGGTATTCCCATCTCTTGAAGAATTTTCCACAGTTTGTTGTGATCCACACAGTCCAAGGCTTCAGCATAGTTAATAAAGCAAAAGTACATGTTTTTCTGGAACTCTCTTGCTTTTTCGATGATCCAACGGATGTTGGCAATTTGATCTCTGGTTCCTCTGCCTTTTCTAAATCCTTGAACATCTGGCAATTTGATCTCTGGTTCCTTTGCCTTTTCTAAATCCTTGAACATCTGGAAGTTCATGGTTCATGTACTGTTGAAGCCTGGCTTGGAGAATTTTGAGCATTACTTTGCCAGCATGTGAGATGAGTAAAATTGTGCAGTAGTTTTAACATTCTTTGGCACTGTCTTTCTTGGGGATTGGAATGAAAACACCTTTTCTAGTCCTGTGGCCACTGCTGAGCTTTCCAAATTTGCTGGCATACTACATTTTGCTGGCATATTTGCTCATGTATGTATATAAATACAAATTAATATAAATATTATATATAATTTACTGTTTCCCAAAAGTTGTAAAATGCTTTATTCACTTAGTCTTTAGTCCGTTAGAGTTAGCTACATTATTCCAGCCGTAAAGTGATTCTGGTATTGCCGTTAATCTCATAGGGAAATTTTTAAATATTTTACCATTGAATATGATTGTTTTTGGTTTCTGGAGATATTCTTTAAGTTTGGGAATCTTCTATTCCTATTTGCTATGAGTTTTTATTATGAATGGATATTAAATGTTATCAGTAGTTTTTTCTACATCTATTGCAATGACTTAAATCCTATCTTCATGCCAGGGGTCACCAAATTTTTATTTCCACCTCAGATGTCTCTCCGAGGAGCCACACCTATGTATGCCATTGCTTGCTTAGAACTACCTTTGAATGTTCAGTTCAGTCACTCAGTCGTGTCCGACTCTTCGCGACCCCATGAACTGCAGCATGCCAGGCCTCCCTGTCCATCACCAACTCCTGGAGTTCACTCAGACTCACGTCCATCGAGTCAGTGATGCCATCCAGCCATCTCATCCTCTGTCATCCCCTTCTCCTCCTGACCCCAATCCCTCCCAGCATCAGAGTCTTTTCCAATGAGTCAACTATTCTCATGACGTGGCCAAAGTACTGGAGTTTCAGCTTCAGCATCATTCCCTGCAAAGAAATGCCAGGGCTGATCTCCTTCAGAATGGACTGGTTGGATCTCCTTGCAGTCCAAGGGACTCTCAAGAGTCTTCTCCAACACCACAGTTCAAAAGCATCAATTCTTCGGTGCTCAGCTTTATTCACAGTCCAACTCTCACATCCATACATGACCACAGGAAAAACCATAGCCTTGACAAGACAGACCTTTGCTGGCAAAGTGATATCTCTGCTTTTGAATATGCTATCTAGGTTGGACATAACTTTCCTTCCAAGAAGTAAGCGTCTTTTAATTTCATGGCTGCAGTCACCATCTGCAGTGATTTTGGAGCCCAAGAAAATAAAGTCTGACACTGTTTCCACTGTTTCCCCATCTATTTCCCATGAAGTGAAGGGACCGGATGCCATGATCTTCATTTTCTGAATGTTGAGTTTTAAGCCAACTTTTTCACTCTCCTCTTTAACTTTCATCAAGAGGCTTTTTAGTTCCTCTTCACTTTCTGCCATAAGGGTGGTGTCATCTGCATATCTGAGGTTATTGATATTTCTCCCGGCAATCTTGATTCCAGCTTGTGTTTCTTCCAGCCCAGCGTTTCTCATGATGTACTCTGCATAGAAGTTAAATAAGCAGGGTGACAATATACAGCCTTGACGCACTCCTTTTCCTATTTGGAACCAGTCTGTTGTTCCATGTCCAGTTCTAACTGTTGCTTCCTGACCTGCATACAAATTTCTCAAGAGGCAGGTCAGATGGTCTGGTATTCCCATCTCTTTCAGAATTCTCCAAAGTTTATTGTGATCCACACAGTCAAAGGCTTTGGCATAGTCAATAAAGCAGAAATAGATGTTTTTCTGGAACTCTCTTGCTTTTTCCATGATCCAGCAGATGTTGGCAATTTGATCTCTGGTTCCTCTGCCTTTTCTAAAACCAGCTTGAACATCAGGAAGTTCACGGTCCTTTGAATGTTACACACCTTATAATACTTTTTTTTGGCCCAACACAAGGCCATATACGTTTCATGATATTGGGTGAGTAAACTGTGAAAGAAAATGAAGTTGCTCAGTTGTGTCTGACTCTTTGCGACCCCATGGACTGTAGCCTACCAGGCTCTTCCGTCCATGGGATTTTCCAGGCAAGAATACTGGAGTGGATTGCCATTTCCTTCTCCAGGAGATCTTCCTGACCCAGGGATTGAACCCAGGTCTCCAGTACTGTAGGCAGACGCTTTACTGTCTAAGCCACCAGGAAAGTCACCTTGACTGAGTAAATGTGGTGTCAATTTAACTCAGCTAAATTTTTAACAGCTTTCAATGCAGCTGTTTTGCTGGAAAGTTCATTTGAATACCAACTTTTTGCCAGAGGAACATTTTGACATGGCCTAAAAAGATTAGTAAACTTTCAATTTTTTATTAGCAGTATAATAATAATAATAATTTACTGAATATTTACTTTATCCCAGGCTTTTTACTGAAATAATCTTGTTTAACCATAACAACCCCTTGGTCTGGATTTTTAAGTTGGATATTATTATGGAGTTTATAGCCAAGGTTACTAAGGCCTAGAGAAGGAACTTGTACAGACAATATATAATCAATCTGGGATTCAAACACAATTTGACATACTTTAGACCAAACACACTGAATTATTCTAAATCTTAAGTATCAGTGATACAAAAATAAAATCTATGAACTGTTCATTTCCATCACATTTCTAACGCTTACTATATCACTAACCTCCTAACCTTAGAGCAGAGATCAGGGTTAAGAACAACGTTTGGGAGATAAAAGCAACAATTTTACTTTTTGACAGCTAGATGTCTGAATGGAGAAGGCGATGGCACCCCACTCTGGTACTCTTGCCTGGAAAATCCCATGGATGGAGGAAGGCTGCAGTCCATGGGGTCGCTAGGAGTCGGACATGACTGAGCGACTTCACTTTCACTTTTCATTTTCATGCATTGGAGAAGGAAATGGCAGCCCACTCCAGTGTTCTTGCCTGGAGAATCCCAGGGACAGGGGAGCCTGGTAGGCTGCCGTCTATGGGGTCGCACAGAGTCGGACACGACTGAAGCGACTTAGCAGCAGCAGACGTCTGAATGCATCACTCTCTTGTTTTTAAATATTTCAATAGACTCTCATTTTCTTTAAAATAAAATTCAAATTCTCTTAAATAGCTTTCAATCATCTGGTCCTGCTTCATGTGCTAGCCTTAAATTGAATCACTACCCTTCTCAAACTCTGCGTATTGCTATGGATATTCCTCACCCCTCTCTTTAGCTCCTTTCCCCTAGTTTATTTCTCTCCCCCTGGGTTTCAACTTTAACGAATTTCTCTAAGAAGCCTTTCTGACTCTCTCAAGTGTGGAGTAGATATCCTCCTTCTGTGCCCCCACAGCATTTTTTACTTTTCCCATCACAACACTCATAGCACCCATCATCTGTATTTTAACTGCTTATATACCTGAATCTTCCTTAGATTGCAGGCTTAGTAAATAGCAAATACCATGCATCTGACCTTGTTCGTAAAAAGGTCTCCAACGTCTAGCAAAAAGCAGACTTTGAATATTTAAATGCATATTTGTTTCTACATATCATCTTGATCAACTCCAATACAGCATTCTTTTCTGAGATTATTTTACAATCTAAACATAAACCAATATATTGAAAGTGCTCAAAAATTACTCTTTACACTAACCTAATACATAGCTCACTTCTTTAAAAGAAAATATTTGATCCACCTCCTAAAGCAATGAAAATAAAAACAAAAACAAACAAAAGGGACCTAATTAAACTTAAAAGCTCTTGCACAGCAAAGGAAATCATGAACAAGATGAAAAGACAACCCTCAGGATGAGAGAAAATATTTGCAAATGAAGCAACAAAGGACTAGTCTCCAAAAGACACAAACACCCCATGCAGCTCAGTATCAGAAAAACAACCCAGTCAAAAACAGGCAGAAGACCTCAACTGACACCTCTCCAAAGAAGACACATAGATGAAAAGCTGCTCAACATCACTAATTATCAGGGACATGTAAATCAAAACTACAATGAGGTTATCAATTCACACCAGTCAGAACGGCTATTAGCAAAAAATCCACGAACAATAAGTGCTGGAGAGGATGTGGAGAAAAGGGAACCCTCTTACACTGCCAGTGGGAATGTAAGCTGATATAGCCACTGTGGAGAACAGTTTGGAGGTTCCTTGAAAAGCTTAACACAGCACTACCGTATGACCCAGCAATCCCACTACTGGGCATATACCCTGAGAAAATCATAATTCAAAAGGACACATGCACCCCGATGTTCACTGCCGCACTAGTCACAACAGGCAGGACAAGGAATCAACCTAAATGTCCAATGACAGATGAATAGATAAATAAGGTGTGGTACATATATACAACGGAATATTGAGTGTGTGTTAGTCGCTCAGTTGTGTCCAACTCTGCAACCCCATGGACTGTAGTCCCCCAGGCATCTCTGACCATGGAATTTTCCAGGCAAGAATACTGGAGTGGGTTGCCATTCCCTTCACCAGGGGATCTTCCCAACCCAGGGATCAAATCCAGGTCTCCTGTATTGCAGATTCTTTACTGTCTGAGTCATTACTCAGTCACTAAAAGGAACAAAATAGGGTCATTTGTAAAGACATGGATGAGCCTAGAGTCTGTCATATAGAGTGAAGTCAGAAAAACAAATACTGTGTATTAATGCATATGTGTGGAATATAGAAAGATGGTACAGATGAACCTATTTCCAAGCCAGGAATAGAGACCCAGATATATGGACATAAGGGAAAGAGTGGGGGTGGGACGAACTGGGAGATTGAGATTGACATATATATACTACCACCTAGTTGGAAGCTGCTATAAAGCTCAGAAAGCTCAGTTAGATGCACCTGAGGCAGCGGCTGGGTGGGGGCACTGGAAGGGAAGTCCAAGAGGGGATATAGGTATGCATATGGCTGATCTACTTGAGCGTGCAACAAAAACGAACACAACATTGTCAAGCAGTTGTATTCCATTTAAAAAAAGTTCTGAGCAAAAAGAAAAAATAAAGTGCTCAAAAAATTACTCTCTTTACACTAATCTAATACATAACTTACTTCTTTAAAAGAAAATATTAACATACCTCAAATTAATTAATATTATATGTCTAGCAATAAGAGGCAGAGAAGGCAATGGCACCCCACTCCAGTACTCTTGCCTGGAAAATCCCATGGACGGAGGAGCCTGGTAGGCTGCAGTCCATGGGGTCGCTAGGAGTCGGACACAACTGAGTGACTTCATGTTCACTTTTCACTTTCATGCATTGGAGAAGGAAATGGCAACCCACTCCAGTATTCTTGCCTTGAGAATCCCAGGGTTGGGGGAGCCTGGTGGGCTGCCATCTATGGGGTCGCACAGAGTTGGACACGACTGTAGCGACTTAGCAGCAGCAGCAGCAGCAGCAATAAGAGGTTCTCCATGAGCAGTTCTTGCTTACAGACATCCCCAATAGATAGATTTAGATAACCAAAGAAAATGTAGATAGAATTGTTAAATCTAATAGATTTAGATAACCAAAGAAAATTTCTTTATTTTCCCAAATAAAAGCCAGACAGAAATTACAATCTCCTCTTCTCTGACACAAGTGTTTTTCTTTTCAAACATCACCTGGATGTATGACTAATTATCAAAAATTAAATTGTTTAAAAATAACCCCCATTTGTTATCTCTCAGTACTGTAGGTCAAAAGTTCTGGCAAGCTCAAATGAATTCTCAGGGTCTCTCAAGGCCAAAATCAAGGTCTTAGGCAGGCTGAGCTCTTATCTGGAAGCTCTAAGGAAGAATGCACTTCCACTCATGAAGTCAGTTAGCAGAATTCAGTTTCTTGCAGTTGTTGAACTGAAGTCCCCATTTTCTTGCTGGTTGTCAGTTGGGGACCACACTCAGCATCTAGAGACGGCTCTAAAATCCTTGTATGTGGACCCCTCCATCTTCAAACCCAGCAACAGTGCATCAAATCCTTCCTGTGCTTCAAATCATCTGACTTCTCCCTCTGCTAACAGCTGGAGAAAATTTTGCTTTCAAAGGACTAGTATAGTCAGATATGTCTCACCTGGATAATCTCCCTTTTGATAATCCCAAATCAACTGAGTAATAACCTTAATTAGATCTGCAAAAATTCTCTTCTGTCATGTATGTAACAATCACACATGTGACACCTTAGTAGGCAAAGCTCAAGAATATACGAGCATATGTATTATGTACATAGTCACAGTTTCATGGATTAGAAATCTTGGGGGGCTATTTCTAAATTCTGCCCACAACAATCACTAACAATAGATACCACTGTACCCTTGGGCCTCCCTGGTGGCTCAGTGGTAGGGAACCTGCCTGCCAATGCAGGAGAAGCATGTTCAATCCCTGGGTCAGGGAGATCCCCTGGAGATGGAAATGGCTACCCACTCCAGTAATTTTGCCTGGGAAATCTCACGGACAGAGGAGACTGGTGGGTTACAGTCCATGGGGTCACAAAAGAGTCCGACATGACTTAACGACTAAACAACAACTGTCCCTTAAACATACTTACACAAAACATCTTATTTAATACCTCAGGTTTCAGAGCTCAAGCAAGGTGAGAAGGAGACTTGCCCAGAAGGGAAACCCAGCTCAGAGTGTCAAGAACTCAAGCAAGGTGAGAAGGCCTTCTGGCCAGTGGAACAGCCCAGTGCAGGAAGAAGGAGCTTAAATTGGATGAGGCGGGCATCTGCATGGGAGAGGAGACAGCTTCCTCACAGTGGTGATGGGAGATTACTTACTCACAGGAGAATTGTTCAAATAAGTAAATATGTTAAGGACCATGAACATCAGGTTTCTCCTTGTCAGAAAAAGAAGGAACAAATATGGATTGGGAGAGAGCTAGCGAGAAATCCATTATGTTAGACTGCAGTCTAATACATCAGTGTGAACTCATTACTCTCAATAAAGGTGGAAATGTATGTGTGTACATAATACATGCTGGTGCTGCTCCTAAGTTGCTTCAGTTGTGTCTGACTCTGTGCGACCCCATAGACGGCAGCCCACCAGGCTCCCCCGTCCCTGGGATTCTCCAGGCAAAAACACTGGAGTGGGTTGCCATTTCCCTCTCCAATGCATGAAAGTGAAAAGTGAAAGTGAGTCGCTCAGTCGTGTCCGACTCTTCACGACCCCATGGACTGCAGCCTACCAGGCTCCTCCATCCATGGGATTTTCCAGGCAAGAGTACTGGAGTGGGTTGCCATCGCCTTCTCCGACATAATACATATGCTAGTATATTCTTGAGCTTTGCCTACTAAGAGCAATTGACAGCAGTGACATCTCAAAGGCAATGAGTACATCTAGCTCCCAGATCCTGGCTTCTTAACATCATTTCCCCTAAAAAAAACTAGGCTTTGTAATGGTCATTGAGACTGTCACCACAAAATATCACAGGCAACAGAAACTTACCTTCCTCACAATTCTGAAAGCTAGAACTCCAAGACCAAAGTTCTACTTGGTTTGGCTTCTGCTGAGATCTTCTCCCTGGCGGGTACATGGTCACCTCCTCACTATGTCCTCCCATAGCCTCTCCTTGGTGATTGCACTCATTGGGGTAGGGCTGGGGGCGAGGCACACAGCAGAAAGAGAGCTTTCTGGTGTCTTTTCTTCAATGACAATTATCCTATCAGACCAAAGCCCCACCTTTATGACTTCCTTTAAATTTATTTACTTCCACAAAGACCCCAGCCATACTGGCACTTACGGCTTCAACACATAAATTTGGGGGAACACAACCCTAATGAAATGGATGATTCAAGGGCGAAAGCAGTGGTCCCAAATCTTTTTGGCACCAGGGACCGGTTTCGTGGAAGACAATTTTTCCACAGAGCAGGCAGGGGGTGGGGATGGTTTGGGGATGATTACAGCACATTAAATTTATTGTGGTCCTATAAGCATCCAGTACCGCCACTGATCTAACAGGAGGCGGAGCTCCGGTGGTAATGGAAGCGATCCGGAGCAGCTGCAAACACAGGTAAAGCTTCCCTTGCTTGTGCACCACTCACCTCCTGCCGTGCGGCCCGGTTTCTAACAGGCCACAGAGCAGTACCAGCCCACAGCCTTGGGGTCTGAGATCCCTGGGCTAAAGCACAGAAAGTAACAAGCTACATCACCTTACCGTGTCAAAAACAAAGGAACTGCTCAGTGAACGACAGGGACACGTCAAAAGCATATCAGACCAAAAGACAAGATATAGAAGCAACCTAAGCATCCATGAAAAGATAAAAGGGTAAAAAAGATACTGTATATGTACACACGATGGAATATTAGCTTAAAATAATGATTAATAATTAGTTTAAAATAATGTTAAAAATAATGAAATTTTGCCATTTGCTACAACATACTTGGACCTGGAAGGTATTATGCTTAGTGAAAATTAGACAGAGAAAGATAAATACTATGTTATCACTTACATGTGGAATTCAAAAAATAAAACAAAGAAAGAAATGAATATAACAAAACAGAAACAGATTTACTGATATAGAGAACATCCTAGTGGTTACCAAGGGGGAGAGAGATGGGGAAAGGCTGCGAGAGACAGGGGTAGGGGAGGAAGAGGTACAAAGCAGCATGTATTAAATAAGCAAGATATAAGGATGTAATATATGACACAGGGAATATAGCTAGAATATAGCTAATATTTCATCACTTTAAATGCAGTATAATCTATAAAAATACTGAATCACTCTGTTGTACACTTGAAATTAATATAACATTGCAAATCAACTATAAAAAAAAAAAAAAAAAAAGGACCCGTTCCTTAACTGTGAGAACCGAACTAGTGACTTGTTTCCAAAGAACAGTGAACAGGAAAAAAAAAAGAGAATCTTTACAAAGTGATGTAGCAGACATAATTTTAAACAAGTGATCAAGGTTAACATCACCAGTAGAAGTCATGCTGATGACATGTACCCCATCAAACAACGTGATCAGAAGTGGACTTCACCTCTGTGGAATTCTTCCCCAAATTCCATAACCCTGATCTCCCATAATAAAATGATTATACAAACCCAAGGTGAAGGGCGTTCTAAAAAATTTCTGACCAAATTATCAAGTCATGAGAAACAAAGAAAAGACTAAGAAACAGGTGTATAATGGAGACTAAGGAGATGTGATACCTGAATGTGGTACCCTGGATTGTAACCTCCAACAGGAAAAGGACATAAGTGAAAAAACAAATGAAATCCAAGCAAGTCTATAGTTCAGTTAATAATAATGTACCAATGTTACTTCCTTAGTCTTGACTAGTTTACCTTGATTACAAGATTTGACATTAGGGAAACTGGGTAGAGAATATATGGGAACTCCATGTACTACCTTTGTAACTCTTTCTGTAAATCAAAAATTATTGCAAAATAAAAAGTTTATTTAAAAAAGGAAATAGGAGCCAGCTTAAAGAAGTTCCCACTATCCAAATGTAAAACAATTAAGGCATAAAACTAAGTAATGATAGTAATGGAGCATAACTCACTGAACAACATAGGAAACCAAGAGTTTACTTTTGATATAAAGTAATAAATTAATAAATTGAACACTAGAAAGGGAATACAGGCATACCTCAGAGATACTGTAGGTTTGGTTCCAGATCACTCAATAAAGTGAATATCCAAAGTGAGACATATTTCTTTTTGGCCTTCCAAAAAAAAGTGCATATGAAAGTTATGTTTACACTATACTGCCATATATTAAGTGTGCAGTAGCACTGTCTTTAAAAAGCACATAATTTAAAAATACTTAACTGGGGAAAATTCTGAAAGAGATGGGAATAGCAGACCACCTGACCTGCCTCTTGAGAAACCTGTACGCAGGTCAGGAAGCAACAGTTAGAACTGGACATGGAACAACAGACTGGTTCCAAATAGGAAAAGGAGTACGTCAAGGCTGTATATTGTCACCCTGTTTATTTAACTTATATGCAGAGTACATCATGAGAACAGTGGGCTGGAGGAAGCACAAGCTGGAATCAAGATTGCAGGGAGAAATATCAATAACCTCAGATATGCAGATGACACCACCCTTATGGCAGAAAGTGAAGAACTAAAGAGCCTCTTGATGAAAGTGAAAGTGGAGAGTGAAAAAGTTGGCTTAAAGCTCCACATTCAGAAAACTAAGATCATGGCATCTGGTCCCATCTCTTCATGGCAAATAGATGGGGAAACAGTGGCTGACTTCATTATTTTGGGCTCCAAAATCACTGCAGATGATGATTGCAGTCATGAAATTAAAAGATGCTTACTCCTTGGAAGGAAAGTTATGACCAACCTAGACAGCATATTAAAAGGCAGAGACATCAGTTTGCCAACAAAGGTCTGTCTAGTCAAAGCTACGGTTTTTCCAGTAGTCATGTATGGATGTGAGAGTTGGACTATAAAGAAAGCTGTGTGCCAAGAATTGATGCTTTTGAAGTGTGGTGTTGGAAAAGACTCTTGAGAGTCCCTTGGATTGCAAGGAGATCCAACCAGTCCATCCTAAAGCAGATCACTCCTGGGTGTTCATTGGAAAGACTCATGCTAAAGCTGAAACTCCAGTACTTTGGCCACCTGATGTGAAGAGCTGACTCATTAGAAAAGACCCTGATGCTGGGAAAGATTACGGGCGGGAGGAGAAGGGGACGACAGAGGATGAGATGGTTGGATGGCATCACCAACTAAATGGACATGAGTTTGGGTAGACTCCGGGAGTTGGTGATGGACAGGGAGGCCTGGAGTGCTGCGGTTCATGGGGTCGCAAAGAGTTGGACACAACTGAGCGACTGAACTGAACTTGCTAAAAAATTGCTATCATCTGAGCCTTTAGCACATCATACTCTTTTTGCAGTAGTACCAAAGATCACTGATCACAGACCATCATCACAAATGTAACAATGAAAAAGTTGGAAGTACTACAAAAATTGCCAAAATGTGTTACAGAGACACGAAGTGAGCAAATACTGTTGGGAAAATGGTGCTGAGAGACTTGCTTGATAAACTTTCAATTTGTAAAGAAAATGTAGTATCTGTGAAGTGTTAATAAAGCAAAGTACACTAAGATGAGGTATGCCAGTTTTAATTGAGTTTTAATTGAAGTATGTCATCTCAAAATCCTTATTAATTACAAATAGAATTACAAATCTGTTTGTAGAAGCCCAGCAGATACCACTTTTTAAAAAGTCAGAGGGATCAAGATAACTTTACCAACAATGGGAAAATTCTACAACATGTACCACCCTGTGATGTTCCTGCCAAGGCTACATAACATGAATCTAATTATGCAGAACTAATCTAATTATTGATGCTTTTGAACTGTGGTGTTGGAGAAGACTCTTGAGAGTCCCTTGGACTGCAAGGAGATCCAACCAGTCCATCCTAAAGGAGATCAGTCCTGGGTGTTCATTGGAAGGACTGATATTGAAGCTGAAACTCCAATACTTTGGCCACCTCATGCGAAGAATTGACTCATTGGAAAAGACCCTGATGCTGGGAGGGATCAGGGGCAGGAGGAGAAGGGGACGGCAGAGGATGAGATGGCTGGATGGCATCACTGACTCGATGGACATGAGTTTGGGTAAACTCCAGGAGCTGATGATGGACAAGAAGGCCTGGCACGCTGCAGTCCACAGAATCGCAAAGAGTCAGACACAACTGAGTGACTGAACTGGACTTTTTTAAATGTTGAGTTTTAAGCCAACTTTTTCATGGTAGTTTCACAAAGTTTCACGGTAACAATGTGTTTATGCTGGAGAAAGTCCATATTTGTAAGAAATACACAATAAAAGTCCTCAGGTTGATAGAAAGTAGGTCAGTACTCTCTCAAACAGTTCAGGAAAAATAAGTTCTTTGTACTTATAACTTCTCTGTAAGTTTGTGATTATTTCAAAATTTAAAACTTCCCAGATTCACATGTTCTTGTTTATTGCTGTTACGTCTATTCTAGATCAGGATGCAAAAAACTAACAAGATATAAAGTCAGAGAGATGGAGACTAATCAGAAATCAAAAGCAAGCAGCTGAACTTGAGGGTAATAGAAGATTCAAAGTTCAGGAAATAAAGGCAAACTGAGAACTATAAGCAGATAATCTCTATAGTGGGTTAAGGAAAGATATAAAAACTGGCTAGGGCAAAGGAAGTGAGGTGGGGCTGGGTGAAAGGCGATGACAGGAAAGAGGCAAAGAATATATGTGCAAATACAGGCTCAAATAGATGCAACTCTAAGGCTATTTTGGAAACAAAGGTTTAACAGAAAGCTTCAAACTCATAAGGCATATGTACAAGCATAGGAATGAAGGAAATCTAAAGATAATGATGGTAAATAAGCTCAAAATTAAGCATCAAATGCCTAGAAAACAAATTTAGGGACACACAATAAGTTAGGACTCAGAAATCTAACAAAGAAGAAATTTATCAGAGCAACAGTTACTGTGAGTAGCCTTGATATGTTTTTAGAAAAGAAACCTTTGCATCCACACATGTTAAGTGGGAAATAATACATTATAGTATCTTAGACTCTAAGAAAAATAATTCTGAACATCTACTCTGTGCCAGGCATACTATGTAAAATGTTAGTAATACTGCATAAGCAGAGAACAACGAACACTGACATCAAACGTAAGTGACATAGGTGACTTTCTTAAAAAGAAAATTAAGAAGCCTGATTTATTTCCTGCCCAGAAAGAGGACCGTGCCACCTATGCATAAATGTGGCCCACAGAAGTTTCTGCTGAAAACTCTTCTCAAGAAGCAGCTTTGGACCTGTTCAAGAGGTCCACACTCAGGTGAAGTCCCAAAAACATGATCAAAACTATAACAGTGTGGGAAGGTGTTCCTCAATCTAGGTATAAAATCTCCCAGAATGAGATCAGAGGTAAATTGCAAGAGATCCATAGCACCTTTAACTTACATGCAGATTTCTATGTGCCTATGAACATTAGAGGGGATTCCCTAATAGCTCAGTTGGTAAAGAATCCGCCTGCAATGCAGGAGACCCTGGTTTGATTCCTGGGTTGGGAAGATCTACAGGAGAAGGGATAGGCTACCCACTCCAGTATTCTTGGGCTTCCCTTGTGGCTCAGTTGGTAAAGAATCTGCCTGTAATGTGGGAGACCCTGGTTCAATCCCTGCGTAGGGAAAATCCCCTGGAGAAGGGAAAGGCTACCCACTCCAGTATTCTGGCCTGGAGAATTCCATGGACTGTATAAGTCCATGGTGTCGCAAAGACCCCGACATGACTGAGGGACCTGCACATGGTCATTAGAACTTTTCCGGAGAGAGGGTTTACAGCTTTCAACCTATTCACAAGCCATAAACAGTTGACTGATAGAATAATTATATGTGAATGGAGTTCACTGCCAAAAAAGCTAACGCAATCTTACAACGCAAAATGTGTTCATCTTACAAACTAATCCTGAAAGCCTGCCATGTGCCAGACACATTAACAGAAGCATAGCATTTTAGAACAAAGAGGTGGGCAGTCTCCTTCTGTTTTAAACTTCCCTTGGAACAATGTGTCAGCTTCTAGGTTAAACACTCGTGACACCAAGGTAAATATTACATAACCCCTGTCCCTTGAAACACTTAGGATACAGTGTATGTATGGGGATTACAATCATAACACAGTGTGGCTTAAAAATATAAACTTTGGAATCAAAAAGACATTAGCTTTTCTCCACTCTACCAATAAGCTGAATGACTGCACGGACTGCTTGACATTAATTTTGCACCTCTGTTTCCCTATCAATAAAATGAGAATTGAAAAATTCTGATCTTACAGCCTTGGAAAAAGGATTAAACATAATGCAAAAGCAGCACAGTGCCTAGCAACAGTTGTTTAGTTGCTAAGTCCTGTCCAACTCTTTTGCAACCCCATGGACTGTAGTCCTCCAGTTTCCTCTGTCCACGGGATTGTCCAGGCAAGAATACTGGAGTGGGTTGCCATTTCTTCTCCAGGAGACCTTACCAATCCAGGGATTGAATCCACATCTCCAGCACTGGCAGTCGAATTCTTTACCACTGCGCCACCACAGCAGGCCTCCAATAAACAAAGGTTATTATCATTATTATAGAAATTCAGAGAAAAGAGACTTTGCTCCAGCTGAGGGATGATAAGGAGATTTCAACTAGACTACCATATTCAACTCTGAGTGCCACATTTTAAGAGATCCAACAACAAAATGATAGTGGTGTGTGTTTAGAGAAAAATAAACAAGACGGTGAGGCAACTCAGACTCATGTTCTAAATGGAGTGGTTTGAAGGAAGCAAGGTTATAAGTTAAAAAAGAGAATATCATAATTTCTCCATGCTACTAGAGGAGAAAAGTTGGATCAAGAAATCAAAATTTCAGGGAAATAGATTTTATATATTTAATATAAATAAGACATTTATAACAACAAAAGCTGTCTGAAGATGGAGCAGGATATCTTACAAAGAAGTGATTTCTTTGACACTAAATGTGTTAAAAATGTGCTAGAACCCATGTGTTTAGGACCCTGCAAATTGTATTCATGCAATGCAGGAGACCAGAGTTCAATCCTTGGGTCAGGAAGATTTCTTGGAGGAGGGCATGGCAACCCACTCCAGTATTCTTGCCAGGAGAATTCCATGGACAGAAGAGTCTGGTGGGCTACAGTTTATGGCGTTGCGAAGACAAGACTGAGCAACTAACACACTATTCAACAAAAGGGTTAGGTAAAATGTCTTCTGACATCCTTTCCACTAAGGTTTCATGTTTTTTAAATTAAAATTCTGTATTATTTAGGATACTATTGGTTGTAATAAGATCCACTTGGAAAAAGAAACATTATGACAAATCTAGATAGCATATTGAAAAGCAGAGACATCACTTTGCCAACAAATTGTCAACAAAGGTCCAAATAGTCAAAGCTATGCTTTTTCCAGTAGTCATGTACGGATGTGAGAGTTGGACCATAAAGAAGGCTGAACACCAAAGAAATGACGCTTTCCAACTGTGGTGCTGGAGAAGACTTTCAAGAGTCCCTTAGACAGCAAGGAGATGAAACCAGTCAATCCTAAAGGAAATCAATTGTGAATATTCTTTGGAAGGACTGATGCTGAAGCCCCAATACTTTGGTCACCTGATGCGAATAGCTGACTCATTGAAAAAGACCCTGATATGCTGGGAAAGACTGAGGGCAGGAGGAGAAGGGAAGTTAGAGTCTTATATAACTAAGAAATTCAAAGGTAGGTCAAGTTTTAGACACAGTTTGACCAGGGTTCTAGCTCAGCTTCTCTACTCTTTTTCCTTCCTTCTTTCTTTCTCTTCAGGTCAATTCTCCTTTGGATGTCTGCTTTGTCCTCATAATGTCAGCTGAATCAGAGCAATGAGTCTCTGCATTCATATTCCATGCAAAGAAAGAATTACTTACCTTAACAACCAGAGTCCTAAGCTTCTTTATTATACGAGGCTGAAATAATCACCATGGCCAAGGGACTCCCCTGTGCTGACTGGCATAGGTCCAGGTTATCGCCCACCCTTTAAACACTTACAGTGGCAAAAGCGAAGAATTCCGTTCATTGGTTATGTCACTTGCACAGATGGGGACAGAGAGCAAACCCAGTCAAATCACATCTCTAAATAAGGGAGGGGTAGGTCCTCAGAGAAAGATCTGGGCGCTATTAGGGAAAACAAGAACAAAAAAGGAGACTGAGAAGGTAGGCAACAGCATCAGGGTCTGAGCAAGAAACAGATGGCACACTCAAAACCTAAGCAGCTGGAGAGAATTTTTGAAAGAGACTATCTTTAAAAATTCACAGAAAGCCCATGGTTAGCAACAGTCAGTCCACTACAACCCCCAGGCCTAATTAGGCAAGGGGAGTGACTACAACCACCCAGGTAGCCTAGCTGAATAAAAGTGAAAGTCGCTCAGTTGTGTCTGACTCCTTGTGACCCCATGGACTATACAAGTCCATGGAATTCTCCAGGCCAGAATACTGGAGTGGGTTGCCATTCGCTTCTCCAGGGGATCTTCCCAACCCAGGGACTGAACCCAGGTCTCCCGCATTGCAGGCGTATTCTTCACCAGCTGAGCCACCTCTGGTTGCATGTAGAGACCCATTGGAAAGAAACTGTGACCTTTGAAAGAGGAACCAACCAAGCCCCAGGTAATCTGGAAGATAGGGAACTGGGTGAATAAACGCCTCACTCTTTCTCTCCTCCACCCTTTGATCTCCCACTAGAGGTTTGGCCAAATGCAATCAGAAACCAGAGAATGAGAGAGCCCTGTTAGCGCAACCCACAGCAGTCAGCCTCCAAGGACACAAAGCAGGTGATAAGGGTGGAGAAAGGTCTGGAGAAACAAGTGGAAGATATTCGGTATAGCAACCAAGGACGTTCTTCTGCAGATAATCATGAGCCAAAATTGATAATACACACACACATGTTCTAAGTCGTCTGATCTTCCCACTTCTCATTCAGTAACCCTCACTGAACACTATCCCCTGTGAGTAAGGCAACTGCTTCTTAGGCAAACGAAGTAAAAACACACCCAGGATTTCTAATAAGCAATTATAGATCTTTAAATTTATAGATGATCTGGTTTTCTGTATTTATATTATAATATTCTTCCATTAGCCTGTTCTAGCTGGGCTAAGCACAAAGCTTTTTGCCCACAGATGAGACATGAGCCCTGGAGACCCTTAAGGGTTACTGGCTGTAATATAGGGACAGTAAGTGCAAATAGAAGAATCAAGAGACAAAACTCAGGGGGTTAGTAAACCTCTTAGCAGCAACAGCCTTTGATTGGAGTTGATCTCATTTAATGCTGCCCTGATCTTCTGAATCTTATTTATTTAAAGAACAGTTCCCTTAAATGCAGCCCCTTCTTGAGCATCTCACATAAGACACAGGTGCGCCCATCAATGACTGAAAACTGGAAGTCTCTGCTCCAGCACAAAGCTAACCAGATATTATTGTACTATTTAGAGTAATCTTACACTTTAGAAGCATCATAGCTTAAATAAATGTTAAAATGCTAACCAGCAAAGCTAAATACCACCTACTATATCCCTTCTATGGGAAAACACATTGCAAGTCCAAAAATACCTTATAAGCATAACTCATTCATTAATTAGGGAATGGTCTATAAACCACCTGAAACTTCTCTAGATTGCTCCTTAACACTCAGCATTGTGATGCTAACCACAAAGTACTCCTCTTCTCAAATGTGTTTTTAGAGCAAGAATAAGCATTGCTGAAACACTTTTTAAGAATTTCTGCCAAGACTAGAAGTTCACTGAGCCAGTGGTGTCCCAGAAATGTAGAAATATATTCTTTTAGCAGCTTTCAGTCCTTGTTACACTGGGACACAGGAAATACATAGAACCCCACAATATAGTCAATTGTGATTACACTAAAAAAAGAAAACGCGATAGGTAACTTTTAAGTAGTAGAAACCACTATACTAAGAAAAGTAACTTTTGAATTAAGTAAAATGACATCCTCAGTAAGAAAAAGAATGATATCATAATGTAAAAACATCCTGCTATTGTCAGGAAAAAGTGATGAATTAACAGCCCCAGCTTAAAGCGAGGCAATAATTATTGAATATATTGTTAGAGAAAACAAATAAGGTATATTTTTAAATCCCACAGTTAAAGAACACAAAGTATGTGAGAAAACTCTATTGGTTTCTAACATTAAAAAAAAAAGTGGGAATAAATAGCATTTAAGGAGAAAATCAACCAGAGTTTCCTACATTTGGTGGTTTGTTATTCTAAAAAAGTGCTATGCTTTCAAATGGGCCTCCATGAATTAACAAACAAGCTTCTCAATTGACTACCATAATAGAGCACTTTGAAATCAAAGTTCAGTTCAGTTGCTCGGCTGTTTCTGACTCTTTGTGACCCCCTGGAATGCAGCACACCAGGTTTTCCTGTCTATCACGAACTCCTGGAGTTTGCTCAAACTCATGTCTATGGAGTTGGTGATGCCATCCAATCATCCCATCCTCTGTCGTCCCCTTCTCCTCCTGCCTTCAATCTTTCCCAGCATCAGGGTCTTTTCCAATGAGTCAGTTCTTCACATCAGGTGGCCAAAGTATTGGAGTTTCAGCTTCAGCATCAGTTCTTCCAATGAATATTCAGGACTGATTTCCTTTAGGATTGACTGATTGGATCTCCTTGCAGTCCAAGGGACTCTCAAGGGTCTTCTCCAACACCACAGTTCAAAAGCATCAATTCTCTACCGCTCAGCTTTCTTTATGGTCCAACTCTCACATCCATACATGACTACTGGAAAAACCATAGCTTTGACTAGACGGACTTTTGTTGACAAAGTGATGTCTCTGCTTTTTAATATGCTGTCTAGGTTGGTCATAGCTTTTCTTTCAAGAAGCAAATGTCTTTTAATTTCATGGCTGCAGTCACCACCTGCAGTGGTGACTTGGAGCCCAAGAAAATAAAGTCTCTCACTGTTTCCATTTTTCCCCCATCTATTTGCCATGAAATGAAAGTTACTAATATCCAAAGTGAGACAACAGAGTGTTTTTTCTATTTACCAATCCTGGCTATTAGCCCAAGTACTTCACATTTTCTAATTACACAGTGTCTTTCAGACTTTAAAATAAATACAACAAAGACAAAATACACGCATACGATATGTAAGAAAGAAACCTGAGTGAACTCAAACAATATAGGAAATAAATACCACTGTTTCTCCATTTTGAAACCCTAGTAACAATGCTACTGAAACAGAATCAGGTTAATCATAAAATATACACAATTTATAGAAATACAATTTAAAAATCCACGTATTAGGGCACTACCTTAACTAATCAAAATTCTAAAGTCAGAGTTGCAAAAGACTATTCACACATATAGACACACACATATACACAATGGCTACAGTGAATAAGAACCAGTGTTCACAGCATCGTTATTATTCATTATAAATAATGATAGTAATTATTGTAAATATTAGTCATAATAAATCAATCACTACAATTACATTCCAAAACACATACATTCAAAGACATAACTATAAATATCATTATCATAGTGGGATGGAGTACTCAGGGATTGAGGTAGCTTTAAAAAATTAGAGTTGAATCCAGGGCAGGACCAATAAAAAAATGAGACTAGAAGTGTAGGCAGGGGCCAAGTCACAAAAAGCTAGAGCCTTACATTTCTATCCTAGTATGTCATGCTTCTCAAGTGATGTCTGAGTACTCCATGGTAATACCAGAGTGTGGAAAATCACAGGATAAAGACAGTGGATCTTCCTTCAGTGTCAAGTTTATGAAAAAAAGATCTGGAGGGAAGTTAACTGAATTTAAGTCATTGTTTTTATATTAAATCCAACTTTACTAGAACATAAAATCAATGTGAATTTTTCAGACAGGACATGAAGCTTCAAAGGAATTTCACTCTTGCAGTAGGCTATTTCAGGTTCACTGTTCCTTACAATCTGAAGAAGAGAGACAAATAAGGGAGAATTGAAGGAAAGTTTGAGAATCAGTGTTGGGAATGAGAATGGGGAGCCAAAGATTTGTTGTTGTTTTAATAGGAGAGTGACATGGTCAGATTTGTGCTTTGGGTCGCTCTCTCAGGGAAGTGGAACAGGATGGGCTAAAATATAGAAGATAGCACAGTAATGAGAGTAGGCAACAAACAGAAAAGTTGTAAATTTGTGCAAGAAATGAAAAGGATATGAACCAGAGTTGAAGCTATGAGAACACAGAGGGCTGGGAGGACTCCAGAAAGCATATGATGGTCACCAGGCAGCACCTGACTGATGGTGGTAACTATTCTTTTGAGAACTCATTAGTTCTCAAGGTGTTCCTTTTTTTAGAGCAAGTATTTCTACTACTGTAAGGTATTTGATATTTGTACCTTTAAAAGCTCGAACTTAAAAATAACACTGTATGTCTTCTAATCATAGGAAGAGTATAGCTGTGGGATGGTATTGTAAATCTCTTATACCAAAAATTAAACAAAACATGAGTAAGATTTAAGAAACTATGTTTAATTAAGAAAATGTCCACGTTTTCAAAATGTTAAGAAGAAATCATTGGGCTCCTACTGATCAATCACCAACACAGAGTTTCTAGAAACATGACTATACAGTTTGAGAACTCGAGTTAGGAATGACTTTGATCCTTAATGTGATATTACCAAATAAATGAATGAATCAACATAGCTTCTCCTAGAAAAGAACAAGAATTTGGGTATTTAAAATATCTCATTACTTAGAAACTGGACAAAAAGTAGTCTTTTAACTTTTTTTAACCATGTTAGTCACTTTATAAGGAATAAATAGGAGTTTATCTAGGTGATACTGGCTAAACAATACAAAATAAAATTAAACTTAATCCTTCACTAGTAAAGTTGACAGTAAAATGCAGCCACTAGGTAAAATCAGAATTAGAATGGTTATGGGAAATAAAACATAAAATATTTACAGAACATATTCATGGAAATAGTCCAACTTGAGAAGTAGATCAAGTATATGTTAATTTTATTGGACTAGTAAAAATAGCAATTCTTCACTTTAAATATTCTGAAGAAAAGTGTCTTTTAATTGCTTTTAAAAATTAGCATATTTGGCCTACTCTACTTATTTATGTAACACAGACCATTGATAGTTATGACTGTGATCAGAAAACCTAGGAACAGTACAAGTACTGAAGACAATAGAAAAAAGAAAAAAACACTACTCGAGCAAATGTTATCTGTAATCTAACACTGACCTGTTTAAATTTTAAACTGCACTATCAGAAATACTTAAAATATTTCATTATAGAAATGATCATACAAAAAATAAAGACTAGGACAAGTCTGGAAACCAGTATTCCAGGTGCTAATAACGGTTTGTTTTGTTGCTTACAGATGAAACTCTTCAGTTCTCAAAAAACCTGGCATAAAAATTTAACTTAACATAAAAATTTAAGATACTTTACTTGTCAGTAAAAGATTCATCCACATATACAGATCTTATACCAGTTTCATTTGATAATTTATGCTAACTACCTTATCGTTGTTGTTGGGTCACTAAGTCAAGCCCAGTTCTTTGCGATTCCATGAACTGCAGCACGCCAGGGTTCCCTGTCCCTCACTTTCTCCCAGAGTTTGCTCAAATTCCATCTATCTTACAGAAAATCCTAAAATTGAGATTATACATAAATTCATAACAGAGGGAGACTATCTCAAAAATATAAATCAGTGTAATTTTCATAAAGCCTCTCTCCATCACTAACAAGTAATTAACTATTCCTTTTATTGGACTCTTTGATATATTTTTTCCAAGTCTCTTAAGACAGGAGATGAGAAAGATACCAACAACAAAGAAAAAATAGAAATGTCTAAAATTTATGGTTCAAATATTTTTAGAATTAATGCAAAGAAATGTGATAGCAAAAATAGCTGACATTCTACAAAGGAAATCAAGACACTCCTCTCTCTTCTAGATTACCTACACATAAAACTATTCCTTCAATTTTTTTTTTTTTTTTTTTAATGCCATCTGCCTTTTCCAAGCCTCCCTCTTTCTGAGCTCACTTGCTGTCCTCTCTTTGCGTGGGCAAGGGAAAGTTGCTTCAATGAAATCAGTCCATTGCAGTTGTCCTTACAGTATTACAAAACATTACCCGCTTGAGGGGAAGTGGACAATAATGGAAGGAGTTGAAAGAGGGATGAGATGTACAAATACTGACAGAGACTTTTTTACATTGCTTTTTTGAAACAAAATGCCCCTTCATGCATATGGGTTACAAGGTTACATGCTCACATTTATTGTGAATGGCTATGTAAGATCTAATTACAAAGCAGCGAGGCACTGGTCTCATTATTTAACGGATCTAATGGAAGAACCGCTGCAATTATCAATAGGCAGCACCCTCCTCCCGCCCCCCCCCCCCCCCCCCCGCCCCACCACACACACGGAATACCATGCATCCCAGTATAGGAGGGAGCTACACTAATTGCCTCAAATCTGCAACCACCAGGACAGCCCACCCTCCCCAACCCCACAAAATATAGAAATTCTAGCTAAATGTTAAATATACGTGAACATCTAGACAATTAAGAAACCCTGAACAGTCAAAAGAAATTCGGGGTTTTTTTGGTTTAAAAAAAAAATGCATGCACACATGAAAAGATAGTATTTCACGTTAACGGTGTTATCTTTAAATATCAAACATACCGGTGATTTCTATCCCACTCCCACCCTGCGTTGCGCTTCTTTGTGTTTTCTAGTTTTCTTACAATGAGCAAACGAGCATGTTAATTTGGCAATCCAGGAGGCGGGGGCGGGGTGGGGGGTGGTGATGGTAAAGTCAATTAGATGTAGAACTTAAAGCAACAGTTAATTTGGTTCAAAGACACAGAGAAACCTATCTCGAAGCCTTCTCGGAGTCAGTAAGACGGCAGCAAGGCTCCCCAGAGCGCTGCGATAACCTCTATAACCAGGGTCTTAGCAGACTGAGGGGACAGAGTTGTTTCATACAAACTCGGGCAAGTGCTCCAAACAGCAGCAAAACTCACTACTCGCTCTCCCGTGACCCCGCCCCCATGGCACACCCAGGTCCCGAGGACTCTGCGGGACCCTGCGCCCGTTCAACTTGCTCCCAAAGCCTTGGTTTCCGCCCCCTCCCAACCCAAACTGTGCTCCGCAGCCCACCGCCACTTTCCTTCATCTACTCCCCCAAACCCTTCCCGAGACACACGATCCTGGAACCCGCCGGACTTAAGAGACAGCGCTCCGGGTTCCCGTGACCTTGGACAAGCCCCTTCGCCTCTCCGAGCCTCAGTTTCTTAACGTGCCTCCCTAGCGGGGCGACCGCGGGCTCAGAAACCGGGGGGGCTCTGCAAAAGCCACGGACGGTGCTCGTAACTCTGCACGACCCCTCCTCCCCCGGACCGCTCGCAGACGCTGGGCACCAGCCTGGACACCTAAGGGGCAGCTCTGTTCTGCAGCTGCTGCGCCGGAGCCCCCGGGGACGCGTCGCCTCGCAGCCCGTCCCCGTACCTGGCAGCTGCTGTCCTGGGGCAGGTTCTTCACCAGGATTTTTCTGCGGTTGCTAAGCTCCCGGCGCATCCGCTGCAGCCGCGCGGCGACCTCCTCCGGGTGCAGCGCCGCGGGTACGGGGCCCCGGGCGTCGCCGCGCGCCTCGGAGAAGGGGCTCGGCCCGCGCGGCCCCGACCCCGGCGTCGCCGCGCCCCCTTCGCCGCCGCCGTCTCCCGCCGCCGCCATCTTCCCGGGCGCCCCGCGGCTGCGGGCTCCTCGGAGGCTCGAGGGGAAGGGAGAGAGCGAGCGGGAGGAGGCCGCAGAGCGGGCCCAGCCGCGGGGAGGGAGGGAGAAGGGGGACGGAGGCGGCGCCGCCGCCAGCAACCGGCGGGCGGGAAGAGGAAACCTGAGCGCCGAGGAGGAGCCCAGAACCACCTCGCGGGGACCTCCCCTCGGGCCGCGGGCCCCGGAGCACTGGAGCGCCCGCCCCTCCCGCCCGCCCGCGAGGGCCTCGGCGCCGCCCCGCGGACACCTGTGCTGGCGCGGGCTGGCGCGCTCCCCTCCTCGTAAAGCCCTAGGGAACTCCCAGGTTTGGACACTAGGTATGCGGCCCTTTGGCACCGGCTTCCCCGGGGACACTCGAGCCCCAAACGCCTGTCCCCGCGCGGCCTTCCCACGTGACACCGTAACTGTCCCCGAGCTCCCCTCGAAACTCCCGCGCTGGGATAGCTCCGGGGCTCACGACGCGCCTTCAGCCCCTGCAAACCCGGGGAGGCCCCCCCTCACCCCGCACGGTGACCCTTCCGCCGTGCTCAACGTGTACACATTTGGCAAAGAAATTAAGAATTCTCAGTGAAAAATAAAATGTGAGGTTTTCTAGGGAGTACAAAGAAAGATGTTCCGGAGGCAATTTTTTATATTTGGAAAAACCTGATCGCAAAGTATTTTCCTGGCTGTATCTATGAGAAAGCGTGTGCCCAAGCTTGACCCGTCCCTCCGTTTCTTTTGTACATTTCCTAAAACGTAAAACCTGGATGGTTGCATATGCAGTGCATAAAGGGGTGCCGAAACAAGGACAAATGGAGACGATCTATGGCAGAGGGCTGGAGAAAACGCTACTTGGAACATTATTTTAATTGAAACTTGGAGGGAGAGTAACATTTTAGAACTAAGTCAAAGTGATGTTATCACATCAAACAACTGGGGAGCCTTTGACTGGCACCAGCCCAAATAACTGTGAGCAAAGAGAAACGTGCATCTTAAGTTCATGGCATACAAATACACTCTCAAACAACACCAAAGCCTGTTTAATAACATTAATGTTATTGCGTTGGGGTGAAATATTTTCAGTAAATGTCACCAAAAAGTGAAAACAAAAAAGGTTTTTAAAAAATATTCTATGTGTTCAGTACTTGTGTCCCCACAAACGTCTAAGTACAAATGTTTCATTTCCACTTCACAATAATTCAATTAGCTAAGTTTTATTTTCCTCACTTTACACGTGAAGAAACAGGCAGGTTGCGTAATTCTAAAGCCCAACGCTCTTAATAACATAAAAAGACTCACCTGTCATATCTCCATCACAAAATTGCTAACATTCCTGCCAACAAATACTTGTATCATTAAAATGATTCTGCACTACACTCATGTTCTTTGTAGCACTATTGTCAATAGCCAAAGGGTAGAAACCACCTAAAAGGTCTACTAATGAATACATTATAGCATATGTGCACTGCTGCTGCTGCTGCCGCTAAGTCGCTTCCGTCGTGTCCGACTCTGTGCGACCCCACAGACGGCAGCCCACCAGGCTCCCCCATCCCTGGGATTCTCCAGGCAAGAATACTGGAGCGGGTTGTCATTTCCTTCTCCAGCATATGTGCACAATGGAATATTACTCAGCTGTATTTAAAAAATCAAGTACTGCTACAAGGTAGGTAAACATCAAAAACATTGTGCTTAATGAAAGAAACCAGACAAGAAGGGTCACGTTACATAATTACATTTATATGAAGTATTCTGATAAGTAGATCCATAGAGACAAAACTGGAGCTGGTAGATACCAGGGGTTGAGGGAACAGGGAATGGGAAGCAACTGCTTAATGGATATAGGTTTCCTTTTGGGGTGATGAAAATGTTTTGGATTTGGACAGAGGCAGCAGTTGTCCAATATTGTGAAAGTACTAAGTAAACACTGAGTCAGTTCAGTTCAGTCGCTCAGTCGTGTCCAACTCTTTGCGACCCCATGAATCGCAGCACGCCAGGCCTCCCTGTCCATCACCATCTCCCAGAGTTCACTCAGACTCACGTCCATCAAGTCAGTGATGCCATCCAGCCATCTCATCCTCTGTTGTCCCCTTCTCCTCCTGCCCCCAATCCCTCCCAGCATCAGAGTCTTTCCCAATGAGTCAACTCTTCGCATGACGTGGCCAAAGTACTGGAGTTTCAGCTTTGGCATCATTCCTTCCAAAGGAATCGCAGGGCTGATCTCCTTCAGAATGGACTGGTTGGATCTCCTTGCAGTCCAAGGGACTCTCAAAAGTCTTCTCCAACACCACAGTTCAAAAGCATCAATTCTTCGGCGCTCAGCCTTCTTCACAGTCCAACTCTCACATCCATACATGACCACAGGAAAAACCATAGCCTTGACTAGACGAACCTTTGTTGGCAAAGTAACGTCTCTGCTTTTGAATATGCTATCTAGGTTGGTCATAACTTTCCTTCCAAGGAGTAAGCGTCTTTTAATTTCATGGCTGCAGTCACCATCTGCAGTGATTTTGGAGCCCAGAAAAATAAAGTCTGACACTATTTCCACTGTTTCCCCATCTATTTCCCATGAAGTGATGGGGCCAGATGCCATGATCTTCCTTTTCTGAATGTTGAGCTTTAAGTCAACTTTTTCACTCTCCTCTTTCACTTTCATCAAGAGGCTGTTTAGTTCCTCTTCACTTTCTGCCATAAGGGTGGTGTCATCTGCATATCTGAGGTTATTGATATTTCACCCGGCAATCTTGATTCCAGCTTGTGCTTCTTCCAGCCCAGCGTTTCTCATGATGTACTTACTCTGCATATAAGTTAAATAAGCAGGGTGACAATATACAGCCTTGACGGACTCCTTTTCCTATTTGGAACCAGTCTGTTGTTCCATGTCCAGTTCTAACTGTTGCTTCCTCACCTGCATACAGATTTCTCAAGAGGCAGGTCAGGTGGTCTGGTATTCCCATCTCTTTCAGAATTTTCCACAGTGTATTGTGATCTACACAGTCAAAGGCTTTGGCATAGTCAATAAAGCAGAACTAGATGTTTTTCTGGAACTCTCTTGCTTTTTCCATGATCCAGCAGATGTTGGCAATTTGATCTCTGGTTCCTCTGCCTTTTCTAAAACCAGCTTGAACATCAGGAAGTTCACGGTTCACGTATTGCTGAAGCCTGGCTTGGAGAATTTTGAGCATTACTTTACTAGCGTGTGAGATGAGTGCAATTGTGCGGTAGTTTGAGCATTCTTTGACATTGCCCTTCTTTGGGATCGGAATGAAAACTGACATTTTCCAGTCCTGTGGCCACTGCTGAGTTTTCCAAATTCGCTGGCATATTGAGTGCAGCACTTTCACAGCATCATCTTTCAGGATTTGAAATAGCTCAACTGGAATTCCATCACCTCCACTAGCTTTGTTCGTAGTGATGCTTTCTAAGGCCCACTTGACTTCACATTCCAGGATGTCTGGCTCTAGGTCAGTGATCACACCATCGTGATTATCTGGGTCGTGAAGATCTTTTTTGTACAGTTCTTCTGTGTATTCTTGCCACCTCTTCTTAATATCTTCTGCTTCTGTTAGGTCCATACCATTTCTGGCCTTTATCGAGCTCATCTTTGCAAGAAATATTCCCTTGGTATCTCTAATTTTCTTGAAGAGATCTCTAGTCTTTCCCATTCTGTTGTTTTCCTCTATTTCTTTGCATTGATCGCTGAGGAAGGCTTTCTTATCTCTTCGTGCTATTCTTTTGGAACTCTGCATTCAAATGCTTATATCTTTCCTTTTCTCCTTTGCTTTTCGCTTCTCTTCTTTTCACAGCTATTTGTAAGGCTTCCCCAGACAGCCATTTTGCTTTTTTGCATTTCTTTTCCATGGGGATGGTCTTGATCCCTGTCTCCTGTACAATGTCACGAACCTCATTCCATAGTTCATCAGGCACTCTATCTATCAGATCTAGGCCCTTAAATCTATTTCTCACTTCCACTGTATAATCATCAGGGATTTGATTTAGGTCATACCTGAATGGTCTAGTGGTTTTCCCTACTTTCTTCAATTTAAGTCTGAATTTGGTAATAAGGAGTTCATGATCTGAGCCACAGTCAGCTCCCAGTCTTGTTTTTGCTGACTGTATAGAGCTTCTTCATCTTTGGCTGCAAAGAACATAATCAATCTGATTTTGGTGTTGATCATCTGGTGATGTTCATGTGTAGACATCTTTATCTACTGTACACCACACTGAGATTAATATCCTGTGTCCATATTTGCAGATTTGTGATTTTTCCATAAAGAACTAGAAGCAGTATATCTTCATTAATAAAATTAGGATATATGAAGATTTTTGATATGTATTTCCAACTACCTTTCTCAGTTTTCCCCACATCACAAACACTGTATGAGAGTGCTCATTTTCCTGCTTGCATCCATGATAATTTGATATCAAAATAATGTCTCATTTTGGTTTTAAATTTTATTGCTTGTGGGATCTTAGTTCCTCAACCAGGGATTGTTGAACCCAGGTCCTTGGCAGTGAGAGCGAGAAGTCCTAACCACTGGACTCCAGGGAATTTCTAAATTTTATTTCTTTGATTAAAAGTTATGAGTTGTAAGCTCCAATCAAGTGCTGTTCCAAAGAGCTGAGAGACTTTAAGATGTATATCCTTTAAAGTGAGCAAGAAACATGAATAGGCTTAGCATTCACTCGGACCTTGAGTCAGTCATTAAGTTTGAGAACATATATTTATCTAAATGAGTACCGTTTTCTTGACAAACATTTAAAAATGTCTCTTCTGTACTAGGCAATATATACAAAGGCATTAAGAATACAGAAATAATAAAAGTTTCTATATGATAAGTACTCGAGAAAAAAATTATACAAGAATTAAATATGATAAATATGCAGGGAGAAACATCAGGAGCTGCCCTGGAAAATAGTGATCTGGGTCTAATTTTAGTTTTTTGCCTTGGCTGAAAATATTTTTCTAAATGCTTTTTTGGTATTGACTTCAGAATTTATGACAAATCCTTATGCACAATTTCTGTAGTAGTGAATGTTCATCCCTTTGAGATGAGTTTTATTTTTTGAACTAATAATATGTTTTCTGAAGCCAAGTCTGGTGAATGAATCAGGTGTTGATTATGCTTTTGGGATTTTAATTATATAATTGGGTTTTTTTGTCCTGAGTGATACATAATTCAATGTTATCAAGTTATTAAACCAATTTTATTAAGTGGCTACATGGAATTGATCCCACTCCTTGAACAATATTACTGTGTCCTATACAGTGATGACTTTAAAACCTTTTTGACTCAAACCAGTGGGAAACATGTATACCACAGAGGGAAATATATCCCACACTGGGAAATATAGGGCTTCCCTCATAATTCAGTTAGTAAAGAATCTGCCTGCAACGTAGGAGACCCCGGTTTGATTCCTGGGTCGGGAAGATCTGCTGTAGAAGGGATAGGCTTCCCACTCCAATAGGCTTGGGCTTCCCTTGTGGCTCAGCTGGTAAGGAATCCAGCCACATATGAGGGAAACCTGGGTTCAATCCCTGGGTTGGGAAGAGCCCCTGGAGAAGGGATACCCATTCCAGTATTTTGGCCTGTAGAATTCCACAGACTGTAAAGTCCATAGGGTTGCAAAGAGTTGGACACGACTGAATGACTTTCACTTTCACTGGGAAAAGTATTTTACTTTACAAACCAGTAAACACACATACATACAACTGAAACAGATTTCACAGAACAATATACCCTTCCATGGAGCAGCATACTCTAGTATTTTTTATTGTATTCTATTCCACTTTTTAAAAATTGCTGGGAGGAGGGTGACATGCTAAATTGATTTCATGTGCCACTAATGAGTCCTAACTCATTGTTAAACAGTGGTCCAGGTTTCAAATTAACTATCTTCCTTCATTACTTTGGCTCAACTGTTTTCCAGGAATTCAGGGAAATAATATAATCTGTTGATTTTAAAATATTTAACTGAATTGATTGTTACTGTCACATAAAAGAAATGGATGGAAATTGCAAAGACTTGGAAATGCTGCTATGCGTCCCAAGAGTTCCTCTCATTCCAGGTTTTAGCCTGACTCTTTAAATAGCAGCTTCTGTGATAAACTTAAGGAACACTCTAATCTGAACCTGCAGTGAAGTACAATTATCAAGCTGCAACATATTTACCAATACCCACAGGTATTTACCAATGCCCACAGGTAATTATCATGAGCTGTATAATTACCTTGTTTTTAACACAGGAGCCGTGTGCTCACTTTTGCCTTTATTTTAAAAATTATTGGTGGCTATTTTTAAAGCACTGCAATTGAGCAAAATGTTGGAAAGGTTTAATACGTTTCAGTTAATAATGATAGTAATACAGCCCCTGGTATCCAAACAAAATCTTAAGCTTATATGACAATGTGATGAAAACAAATATGTGAAAACTGTAAGAACGATACACTTTTAGTGACCGTTTATTTATTCAGTGATATATATTGAGGGCCTACAATGTATCAGATACTCTACAGCACAGCAGATTTAATTGACTTTTATTCAAAAAAAGGCCTTTTCCCTGGGGAAAGTCATTGAAATTCAGAATTTGTAAATTCAGCATGAAAAAGACTATGAATATGATACTCTTAACAACATAGATTGCTACTGCTAAGTCAGTTCAGTCGTGTTCGACTCTGTGCAACCCCATAGACGGCAGCCCACCAGGGTCCCCCGTCCCTGGGATTCTCCAGGCAAGAACACTGGAGTGGGTTGACATTTCCTTCTCCAATGCATGGAAGTGAAAAGTGAAAGGGAAATCGTTCAGTCATGTCCGACCCTCAGTGACCTCATGAACTGCAGCCTTCCAGGCTCCTCCATCCATGGGATCTTCCAGGCAAGAGTACTGGAGTGGGGTGCCATTGCCTTCTCCGAATGGAGATGACTGATTTTGATGTAGGGGAAAGTATCTTGAGGGGCTATGAAGAACAGGTAACAGTCTTCTAGATGATAAGGGGCAAGTACTGAAACAGGGAACAGAGGGAGACCAAAAAGCATCAGAGGGACTGGCATGCCCATGGAACAGTAAGTCTGGTGCCAATAAAAGATGTGCTACTTTGGGGAGAGTAGCAGGAAATATATGAGAAAGGTAACAGATGTCATTCCATTTTAAGAAGTTGATTTCATTTTAAGTCACTGCTTAAGTATGGCATGAAAGGCAATCCCATAGAGAAAAGGAATATCAGAGTCTCCTAGGCAGAGAAATTAGATGATCAGATCAGACTTAGCTTTTGCAAAAACAATTCTGACAACAATGGAGAGGCATCATGTCAGGGAGATCAACTGGAAGCCTTCTGAGACAGTGAAAGCATTCGAAGGACTTATATGGAGAAGAAGAATAAAAATAACAAGTGGATTAAGCTTTCACGTAGGTCTTAAGTGTATAGAGCTTTACATGGGTTACCTAAGCTTTCTTTTTTCTTTGTAAACTCTATAATCAACTCATGACATAGTTAGCACACACTTATTAACCAATGAGGAATGGAAGGCAGAGAGGGTAACCTGTCCAAAGTCACACAGTAGGCAGGGGCCCCAGGATTCCAATGCAGATCCATCTACTTGAAGCCCAGGTATGTATACTCATGTAACTAGCTGGAAGAGGGTCTGCACTTATAAGATTTTTCTGAGAGAAACACAGTGGAATAAAGTAGAAGCAGAATCCAGCAGTGGACAGAGTAGGATCTGGAGTTAAAATATCTGAATTCAATTCTCTGCAACTGGAGTGAGTTATTTAAAGCACGAGAAAGTGAGAAAAAAAAGTGAAAGTGTTAGTCACTCAGTTGTGTCTGACTCTTTGCTACCTCAGGGACTGTTGTCTGCCAGGCTCCTCTGTCCGTGGGATTTTTCAGGCAAGAATACTGGAGTGGGTTGCATTCCCTTCTCCAGGGGATCTTCCCGACCCATGGATTGAACCCAGGTCTCCTGCATTGCAGGATAATTCTTTATGATCTGAGCCACCAGGGAGGCCCCCATGGAGCATGAGTAAATACTTCAAATATGCCAAGCCTCAGATTCTTCATCTCTGAAATAGATAATAAGAGCCCCCATAAGGCTATTATTAAGGGCCATTATGAGGATTAGATGAGGTAATAAATATAAAGGGCTTAGTAGGGTGCTTAGCTCAAGGTCTGTATAAAAAGGCATTCATAATAATAAAAATAATTATTAATTTTTTTAAAAAAATCTTGGTGTCTCATTGAATGTCATCAAAGAGAAAGAAGTTTAAGAATAGCATGATTTCTAATATGAGAGACTAGATGGGGGCAGGGGGTGATGCTGCAGCTGAAAGAGGGAACAGTTTAGGAAGTAAAGATAAACTCAATCTAGATATCTGAGCTTCAAATACTGCAGGACATATAGATAAAAATACCCAGTCGACCGACTATAACTTGTAACAGACCTAGGTAGTTTAAAAATAAGGTTGGATGAGGTCACTGAGGCTGAGTGGGTAGATTGAAAGGGAAGTCCAAGAAATAGTCCAAGAAAGAAGACAGTATTTAAAGGCCACAAGGAAAATAAGTGGAAGGTATTGTACTTGGTAGTCCTGTTAGTCTCTGCTTATACTACTTATGTGTCCAGGCCAAGAAAAGAAAGCCAGGTGAAAGTGAAAAAGGTATCAGGCAAAAATAGTTGGATTGCATTAGGTAGAGCTCCCTGTATTCCTCTCTGTAGTTACTTTAGGCCGCTCTCTAGCTCCTGATCCATTCTCTAGCACCAGTTCTCCTTTACAGCTTCTTCATGTCCTCTTCTTGGCTCCTGTGTCTTCACAGGATTGATCTTTTTTTTTTTTTTTTTAACTTCTTTCTTGGCTTACAAGCTGAACCCACTCACCACTCACTGTCTTCTACTATTGACCTTACATTCCATGACACACCAGCCATAAAAGAAACCCCATATAAGAAAGAAAAAAAAATATATTGAACTAGAAAGAAAGGCTTCAGAGAAGCCAAGAAATCAAAACGTTTCAAAATGGAGAATGGTCAACATGTCAAGACAGCAGAGAGGACAGAGAATTAGGACTGAAAAGGAGGTAACTGGATTTGGCATTTGGGAAGCTCCTGGTGTCTCTAAATGACAGCAACTTCAAGAAACTGGTAGAGACAAGAGACAAGTCTATGAAAAAGAATTGGTGAGATAAACTTTATGCCCTCTACTTTCCCCCATGAAGCAGAAAGGAGATCACCTTCTGACAGTGAGGAGATTTTAGTGGAAAGTTAAAATTCGTGGTCTACATAGGTGATTTATATATATTTAATTCTTACAACCACCATTTAGAGTGGGTATCGTTATCCCTGTGTCATACATTAGACAACGGATATAGTGAATTTAAGTCATACAGCTGATGTGAGACAAATTTAGAGCTCAACCCAGGTCTGTATCCTAATTCTATGGCTTTTCTTACTGCATTTAGATTTAGAGTAGCCTCTGAATGGAATGTGAAAGTGTTGTGATAGTAATAATAGTGGTAGTATTATAAATACTATTACTCACATATAAGTACATAATGGTGGTAATAATGACTAAAATGAATCAGATGATGGCAGTGCAAATGATACCACAGAAATTAATGTTTTTACACCAAATTTAACTGCAAGTCATAGCCTCATGTCTAACTTTATGACATAAAAACACAGTCCCTTAGTTTGGTTGCTAAGTCGTGTCCAGCTCTGTGACTCCATGGACTGTAGCTTGCCAGGCTCCTCTGCCCATGGGATTTCCCAGAATACTGGAGTGTGTTGCCATTTCCTTCTCTAGGGGAATCTTTCTGACCCAGGGATCAAACCCACATTCCGGCTTGGCAGGTGGATTTTTTACCATTGAGCCACCCTAAATGTTAAACACAATTTAACACCAGTTACATGATGTTAGTTAGTACAAGTTATTTTTCTTAGTTTTAATGTAGCCACAACATAGCATTTATGAACTTTCTTTCTGTTTTTTCTAAACATATCTTTAAAATATTTGCAAACTTGCTATAATTTAGGTTTATTTTTATTTCTAAAGTTACAAAAGATATTTTGAAAATTGTTAGTATGTAAACTACAAACATTTCCCTTGAACCTTGAATTGTATTGAATAATACAAAAAGAATTGTACTTTTTGCCGTTGAAGTCGACTCTCTTGTCACCCTGCTTGCTGAATTAATGGAAGCCTCAGGAAGTAGTATACTTTTAATCGAATACGTAATTTTAAAAAATGGTTGCTATAAAATTATAGAAAAAGCCATAGAACAGGGAGCATGATATTTGATAGATAATGAAGTATAACCCTGGAGAAGGCAATGGCACCCCACTCCAGTACTCTTGCCTGGAAAATCCCATGGATGGAAGGGCCTGCTATCTGGCATGGAAATAAATCTTAAAATTATTATTAGGTTTTTGTGTAGAATGGAGGAACTTACCATTTATGTGACATTTTAAAAATCATTTTGTTGAAAATCTTATTAAAGTGTACATATTAAAGAGTATATATTTACTTCATAAAACAGATGATACTCAACATGAATTATCCTTTTTGTGATGCTTTCGATAATAGCATGATTGCCCTCTAGGCATATTGAGGCTTATAGGATGATTTCCTCCTAAATTAAATGGTTCCATAAAGCTAGCCTTCTTAGTTTTTATGTCTGCTTTTCATAGATTTTTCTTGTCTCCTCTCTTGTCAACGCACATTTCTCCTGGAGGCCTGTATACTTGTGTGGACTCATTCATGTCTCTGGTGACATTAACCAGCTCACCAAACCCATGTACAGGTAAACAAAGATAAATGTGCACATGCCCAAGCTTATTATCCACAAAGTTCCTTTGCAGGCTCTCATTCTATTTTCCTTGTGGCCTCCTGGCCTTGGCTTCTTTTCTTCCTGCTCCTGCCAGTTAGACTTGAGTGTAGAGGTGTGCCACTCAGATCTCCCTTCAATTAGTGTAAGCCCTGTAGTTGGCTGACCACCTCCAGCTAGCCACTGTCCCTCCAGCTCTGCAGCAGTCACACTGAGGCTACTCTCCTCCCCAGGAAGCTCCCTGCCAATGACTACACAGTGGGGATATTGTAGCCAGGCACTTTATGCCTCTTTCTGGGCAATCTTCCCAGGCCCCTCAATCACCTGGCCAAGACTTTCTCAGGGCTATACAGTGGCAACCTGGGGATCTTCCTACCCAATCTTCTCTCCTTCTCTCTCTCCTTACACAAGTATCTGACCTTCTTCGTCATTTAAAGTGTCCAGACTTTACTCTGGACACTTACCAGTCCTACCTATTCTTGTTCCCCTTCCCTTTATACTTTGCAGGTGTTTCCCCTATATATCTTTTGCACATCTAATTTTGGCTTAGTGTCTGCTATGTAGGAAGCCTAATTAACACAGTCAACAAAAAGTGGCCCAAGAAAGCAGGCAGTAAAATTAGGTTTGAGGACTGTTTACTCATACTTGGCCAACTTGGACAACATCCTGAGTGCAATGTGGGGAATGGATAGTCCTTGGCAAAAGGTGGACCCCCCCCAATTGCTAAAGATTTCACTGGTGATGACCTGGGAATGTGTCCTGGGAGAAGGGAAGAGGCTTCTAGTTTAAAGATGTAGGCATTTCAAGATATGAGTGTGCCTACAAGTGTGGTGGTGGTGACTGCTTATTTCAAACTTCTTTTGATGCCCTATGGAGTGATCATGAGAAACTGAGAAGTAATGATGCAGGAACAGGCACAATGTGAGAGACAGAGCCTGTTTGACTTGGAACATTTTTTTGGAAAATGGGATTTAACACCATTACAAGGATGCTCCCTGACCCAGGGGATGGAGCACACTCACTTTAGGGAAGTCTGGCTCTTGGAAATTCAGAAAAAGTGATGGCCATGCCGATGTGAAAATGCCTGCATTACCATGGCAGATGATAGAGGAACGCTGTGTGAAGGGGTGAGCTGTAATGGATTTATAGCATGGGACCAGAGGTCCCATTAGAAAATTGTGTTTCCACAGCAGGGCCCAGAGAACACATCATTCTCCAAGGCCATCAGGAATGCACCAGCATCATTAAAAGTCTAGTGGTGGCTTTCTTTGCAGGCCAGGGATGAGGTTATCACAAACATCAGCTTGTTAATAGCAATGAGGATGATTGCACTCCAAAATAAGCCGCATAAGCAAGCAAATAGAAACCAGGAACAACCATTACTATAACTACCAGCAACATTGGAATAACTGGTGGGCTTCCCTGGTGGTTCAGGGGTAAAGAATTTGCCTGCCAATGCAGAAGACACAGGTTTGATCCCCAGGTCAGGATGATCTCCTGGAGGAGGAAATGGCAACCCAACTCCAATATTCTTGCCTGGGAAATCCCATGGACAGAGGAGCCTGGCAGGCTGCAGACCATGTGATTGCAAAGAGTCAGACATGACTGAGTGACTAAACAACAAGAGAGCCTGACTCACAGGAAGTTTGGAAATGGCTAATAGTTTGGTGCCCCTAGGGGTAAAATAGAAGGGTAACCAATGAGAACACCATTTAACATCTATAATCAGAAATAGGCAAGAACAGAGAAATGGGAGGATAAGGGTAGTTGACCCAGTAAAAATTCATGATTCTTTGTTCAGTTCTTGGACCTGAGAAAATTTTGAGACCCAGTATGCGGTGACTGAGCGATGACTGTCTCAAGGAGGAAGAAGACTGCAAGTCCATGACAAGTGTTAACTAAAGTGATCTCCCCAGTCCTGCTCTAAAGGGACCTACAGCCATATACTTAGATGATTACACACTTGAAAAAGGAAAAGCACACACACTGAGGATTTTGAACATATTTTCAAAGCTGGTCTTAATACTTGAAAACCTAAAGTGTCCTCAGGATCCCCTGTTGGAGCTGGGACCCAGCAACATAAGCAGGCTGGCTGAAATCCAGTTTATGGTGGGTCTGCTGGGTCCATGAAGTCAGTCGATAATTTCACCCATCCTATGGGAAATTAGGATTACCGTTCCTGGCAGTCTGACTCACTTAAGTCCTTGACAAGCAGAGTAGGAACCATCATATTAGGGAAGACCAAAAGGAGGCCTCTGACTACTTTCCCAACTTAAGATCCTGAATCAAAGGTAATATCGCATCCCAGAAATGAAGGCAGAGATTAGTACCAGTGTGATGGTGAGCTTTATGTATCAGCTTGGCTGGGCTGTAGTGCCTGGATACTTGGTCAAACATTATTCTGGATATTTCTGTGAGGATATTTTTGGATAAGACTTTGATTTAAATCAGTAAGCTTAAGTAAAATAGGTTACCCTCCATAATGCAGATGGGCTTCATCCAATCAGTTGAAAAGTGATAGAACAAAAAGCTGGTCTCTCCTGAGCAAGAGGGAATTATGCCGGTAGATTGACTTTGGACTTCATCTGCAACACCCGCTCTTCCTGGTTTGTCAGCAGACTGTGTTTGGGCTAGAGACGCAACTCAGTCCTGAGCCTTAAGACTGTTGGTCTCCTCCATCAGAGTTTGGATTTCCAAGCCTCCACAATCACAAGAGACAAAGAAATCTCTTTAAATGTTTTCTAAACATTAATTTAAACCTGTATTTATGAAATATATTTATTAAGAATAAGTCTGAGTTTGTATGTATATCTTCATCTGTGGCTATTCTCTTGGTTTTGGTATTAGTTCTAGAAGATGTTGTAGGTCTTCACAGAACCAGTCAACTTCAGCTTCTTTGGCATCAGTGGTTGGGGCATAAACTTGGATTATTATCATGTTGAATGGTTTGCCTTGGAAACAAACCAAGATTGTTCTATTGTTTTTGAGGCTGCACCCAGAAACTGCATTTTGAACTCTTTTGTTGACTGAGAGCTATTCTACTTCTTCTAAGGGATTCTTGGCACAGCAGTAGATATAATGTGCTGGGCTTAGTTGTGCAGTAGTGTCCAACTCTTTGCCACCCTATGGTCTGTAGCCCACCAGGCTCCTCTGGTCATGGGGATTCTCTAGGCAAGAATACTGGAGTGTGTTGCCATGCCCTCCTCCAGGGAATCTTCCCAATCCAGGAATTGAACCCAGGCCTCCCGCATTGCAGGTGGATTCTTTACCATCATCTGATTTAAATTCACCCATGCCTGTCCATTCTAGCTCACTGATTCCTAAGATGTCGGTGTGCAATCTTGTCATCTCCCACTTGACCACATGCAATTTACTGTGATTCATGAACCTAACATTCATGAACCTAACCTGGAATGCAATATTAGTCTTTATAGCATCAGGTTTTACTTTCACCACAAGACACATCCACAACTGAGCATCATTTCCACTTTGACCCAGCCACTTCATTTTTTCTGGCGCTATTAGTAACTGCCCTCTGCTCTTGCCCAGTAGCAAACTGGACACATTTCAACCTGGAGGCTTATCTCCCAGTGTCATATCTTTTTGCCTTTTCATACTGTTCATAGGGTTCTCCTGGCAGGAATACTGGAGCAGGTTGCCATTTCCTCTTCTAATGGACCATGTTTTATCAGAACTCTTCTCTATGACCTGTCCACCCTAGGTGATTCTTCAAGGCTTAGCTCATAGCTTCATTGAGTTATGCAAGCCCTTTCACTATGACATCATAGGGGACTGGAATGCAAAGTAGGAATTCAAGAGATACCTGGAATAACAGGCCAGTTTGGACTTGGAGTACAAAATGAAGCAGAGCAAAGGCTAACAGAGTTTTGTCAAGAAAACATGCTAGTCACAGCAAACACCTTTTCCAACAACACAAGAGACAACTCCACACATGGACATAACCAGATGGTCAATACTGAAATTAGATTGACTATATTCTTTGCAGCTGAAGATGGAGAAACTCTACATGGTCAGCAAAACAAGACCTGGAACTGACCATGCTCAGATCAAGAGTTCCTATTGCCAAATTAAGGCTTAAATTGAAGAAAGTAGGAAAAAGCACTAGACCCTTTAGTGAAGTGAAGTCACTCAGTCATGTCTGACTCTTTGCAACCCCATGGACTGTAGCCTACCAGGCTCCTCCATCTATGAAATTTTCTAGGCAAGAGTACTGGAGTGGCTTGCCATTTCCTTCTCCAGGGGATCTTCCCAACCCAGGATTGAACTCGGGTCTCCCACATTGCAGGCAGACGCTTTACCATCTGAGCCACCCTTTAGGTATGACCTAAATCCAATGCCTTATGATTATTCAGTGGAGGTGATGAATAGATTCAAAGGATTAAATCTGGTCGACAGAGTGTCTGAGGAAGTATGGACAGATGTTGGTAACATGTATTGTACAGGAGGTAGGGACTGAAACCATGACAAAGAAAAAGAAATGCAAAAAGGCAAAGTAGTTGTCTGAGGAGGCTTTGCAAATAGTTGAGGAAAGGAGAGAAGTGAAAGGCAGGGGAGAAAGGGAAAAATATATCCCTTTGAATGCAGAGTTCCAGAGAATAGCCAGGAGAGATAAGAAGGCCTTCTTAAGTGAACAATGCAAAGAAACAGAGGAAAACAATAGAATGTGAAAGATTAGAGACCTCAGATTTGAGATATCAAAGGAAGATTTCATGCTTTAGGAAGCATTACTACAAACAAACCTAGTGGAAGTATGGAATTCCAGCTAAGCTATTTAAAATCCTAAAAGATAGTGCTCATAAAGTGCTTTACTCAATATGTCAGCAAATTTGGAATACTCAGCAGTGGCCACAGGACTGGAAAAAGTCAGTTTTCATTCCAATCCCAAAGAAGGGCAATGCCTAAGAATGTTCAAACTACCATACAATTGTACTCATTTCACATGCTATCAAAGTAATGCTCAAAATCCTTCAAGCTAGGTTTCAGCATTACATGAACTGAGAACTTTCAGATGTACAAGCTGGGTTTAGAAGAGGTTGAGGAACCAGAGATCATATTGCCAACATTTGCTGAATCATGGAGAAAGCAAGGGAGTTCCAGAAAAACCTCTACTTCTATGTCATTGACTATGCTAAAGCCTTTGACTGTGTGGATCACAACAAACTGTGGAAAATTCTGAGAGAAAGGAGTACCAGATGACCCTACCTGTCTCCTGAGGAACCTGTATGTGGGTCAAGAAGCAACACTTAGAACCGGACATGGAACAACTGACTGGTTCCAAATTAGAAAAGGGGTATGTCAAGGCTGTATATTGCCACCCTTCTTATTTATAATAATTTATATGTAGAGTACATCATGTGAAACGCAGGGCTGAGTGAATCACAGCTGGAATCAAGATTGTCAGGAGAAATATCAACAACCTCAGATATGTGGAGGATACCACTCTAATGGCAGAAAGTAAAGAGGAACTAAAGAACCTCTTGATGAAGGTGAAAGAGGGGAGTGAAAAGGGTGGCTTAAAACTCCACATTCAAAAAACTAGTATCATGGCATCTGGTCCCATCACTTCCTGGCAAATAGAAGGGGAAAAGTGGAAGCAGTGACTGATTTTACTTTCTTGGGCTCCAAAATCACTGCAGACAGTGACTACAGTCATGAAATGAAAAGATGCTTGGTCCTTGGAAGAAAAGCTATGACAAACCTAGATAGCATATTAAAAAGCAGAGACATCACTTTGCCTACAAATGTCTGTATAGTCAAAGCTATGGGTTTTCCAGTAGTCATGTATGGATTTAAGAGTTTGACCATAAAGAAGGCTAAGTACAAAGAATGAATGCTTTCAAATTGTGGTGCTGGAGAAGACTCTTGAAAGTCCTTTGGACAGCTAGGAGATCAAAGCAGTCAATCCTAAAGGAAATCAACCATTAATATTCATTGGAACTGTTGATAAAGGCCTGTTGCTAAAGCCAAAGCTCCAATATTTTGGCCACCTAATGCAAAGAGGCTACTCGTTGGAAAAGACCCTGATGCTGGGGAAGGTTGAGGGCAGGAGAAGCAGGTGACAGAGGATGAGATGGTTGGATGGCATCACCGACTGAATGGATATGAGTTTGAGCAAACTCCAGGAGATAGTGAGGGACAGGGAAGCCTGGCATGCTACAGTCCATGGAGTCACAAAGAGTGACTGAACAACCATATATCTCTTGGTTCTGTTACTCTGGAGAACGCTGACTAATACAGCCACCATTAAAGGTTTAAAGAAGGGGCATCAGATAAACATTAGAAGCTGGAAGAGGCAAGAAAGGATTCTTCCCTGCAGGGTTCACACCTTGATTTTAGAGTTTTAACCTCCAAAAGTGTGAGAGAATAAATTTTGTTGTTTTAAGCCATCCAAGTTTGTAGTAATTTGTTATGGTAGCCTTAGGAAAATAATATGAAATTGGTAGGGAATGTCATGTTTATTTTACTACAGAAGAGAAAGTTAACTGATGGGAACAGTTCTACGGGACCTCCAAGAATAGTTTAAGAATTTACCATCTTATTACCCTTTCTCCTTCATTTTACCAAATTATTTTTGGCCATCCAAGGGGTGTTTATCAGGACCTTCTCATTTGCTTGCCAGTTTGGCTTCCTAGGTCTTCTCTGGTGGCTCAGATGGTAAAGAGTTCGCCTGCAATGCAGGAGACCTCGGTTCCATCTCTGGGTCGGGAAGATCCCCTGGAGGAGGGCATGGCAACCCACTCCAGTATTCTTGCTTAGAGAATTCCATGGACAGAGGAGCCTGGTGGGCTACAGACCATAGGGTTGCAAAGAATCAGACAGGACTGAGCGACTTTCATTTTCACTTTGGCTTCCTAGATACTCTTCTACTGAAACTCAAGAAAATAATTTAAATAACTATCTCACAGATACTACATCTGAAAAAAGATCTGATTTTGACCTAATAAAAAATTTGACAGAAAAAAAAAAAAGAGAGGATAAGGATGCGTTGTGTTTGTCCATATTCTATCTCCATTTCATTCATCAGTCTGACACGTACAGAAACCGCATGGATTCTGGACAATGACTACAGATTTTGTTCCACAAGCTTAACCAAGTCGTGGCTCCATTGCAGTGGCATTGCTAGACTTGTTGATGGTAAAGCAGATTGTGAAGGTCTCAGCTGTGTCATAAGCAGCCATTGAGCTGATGACTGCATTCTTTTCTATACTAATCAGAAAAGAGGATCAGAAATAGTTCACGTTATCATGAAACAGGATTAACTTAAAGTTTTGCTCCAGGCTGTGTTAACTCTTCATACTTTGTCATAACATAGATCAAAGGGTCTATACCATCACATTGATCCAAAGCATTATTGGTCTGATGCTGATCTGGTAGGATGAGCAAAAGTTGGTTTGTATGTTGGAGGCCTTGGGAAGGCATGTGAGAGTCAGAAGGTGGGAGATAAAAACTCATGTAGCTTCAGGGGCCTGCCACTTCAGGGAAGTTTTTGAGTTCCTTAACTAGGGGCAAGTCATGACATTGCCTCTAAAGTAAAAGACAAATGCTCTGTCTTCTATCTCCTGGGAACACAAATCCAAAAAGATTTATTCGGGGTTCTAGAGGCAATCTGATCTACACCTAATACTTGAACTGTATGAACTATATTCTAGCTGGTAGATGTTGTGACATGGAAGGCTGCCAGTTTTGAGGAGAAACTGGAGCGTAAAAGAGCTTTGCAGCAAGTGTAGTCTGTAGCTCAAACATTCCTACCCCAGGAATTTGAGGGATGAGAAAGTCTGCAGTGGAGACGTGTGAACAAACGTATGACAATGGGCATGAAGCATAAGGATTTTTGTATTACATGTTAATACTCATCAGAGAGCATCTACTTTGAAAAAGGTACTGAAGAACCAATTAGTTATAATTACTCGACTATTCAGAAAGAGAAAAATAAATATCATATAATTATTGTTTATATGTGCAATCTAGAAAAACCGTACATATGAACTTATTTGCAGAGCAGAAATAGAGACACAGATGTAGAGAACAAACTTATGGATACCAAGGAGGGGAGAGAGGTGGGATGAGTTGGGAGATGGGGATTGACATATATATACTATTACATATAAAATAGATAACTAATGAGAACCTACTTTATAGCACAGGGAACTCTACCTAATGCTCTGTGGTGACCTAAATGGGAGGGAAATGCGAAAAAGAGGAGCTATATGTATACATGTAACTGGTTCACTTTGCTGTACAGCAGAAACTAACATAGCATTGTAAAGCAATGATTCTCCAATAAAAATGTTTAAAAAGTACTTGACTAGCTAATGTTAGCCAGCTTTCGTTATTGGCCATTCCAGAATAGACACAATGGGCACATGAATGCAATTGCTATGGCATCAAAGCAACTGTGTCTATGTAGGGCCCACACAGCATAAACATCTACTTACTAAGGTCAGTCTAACTTACTTACTGCTGCCTCAGCCATCCAATCTGCCAGCAGCAGAGAACGACACTGTGGAGGCCACCCACTCCAACACTGAGACCTACTATGGCACTAGTCCTCAAGGAGACCAAGAGCCACGTGGTACCAGTGAGATGAGCTCTTTTGTCCTGGAAGTGCCAGAAGTTGTCTTCACAGCAATAGATACTTATTCCAGATGCCTCAGTTAGCATCACTATCCAAGAGCGTATACAGTGCTTGATTCATGGGCATGAATTTCCACATTGCAAAACATCTGACCAGGGAACCCATTTCACAGTGAAGGAGCTGCAAGAGTGAGCCCTTGACCATAGAATCCAGTGATTCCTCACCATTATTAAGTAGCCAGCTTGATAGAATGTCAGAACAGCTAATTAAAGCACACTGCAATTCCATCAGAGGCAATACTCTTCAAGAATAGGGGACATCATTCAGGATGCAGTATATACAACAACCCAGAGGCCCCTGTGTGTCACTGGGTCTCCACCTGAAAGAATACGCAGGCACCCAAGGGTCGAAGCAGTTGTGGCCCACTGACATTACTCTCTCTGACACTGGAAGCCTTTCTGCTTCCTATCCCCACAATTCTGAGCTCAGAGGGGTGAGGTTCTCTTCCCTCAAGTAGCATACTCTTGCCAGGAGGACAGTGAAGGCTCCATTTAATTACAAGCCATGGTAGCTTCCCAAGCATTTGGACTCCTTGTATCCAGTAACCAGCAGGCAAGAAGAGAAGTCATCATCCTCACCAGAGTAGTAAACTCAGAGCACATGAAGGAAGTAGGCTGCATTTCAACAAGGTAATCCATTTGGAAGCCTCTTGGTAAATCCCATGACTGATTAAAACCATGAATGGGCATGTGTAGCCATGTTGGCCTGAGAAGAGATGATTCCCACAGAATCAGGTCCCTCAGGAATGAAGGTTTGGGTTATACCATCAGAAAAGTGACAGTGAAAGTCGCTCAGTCGTGTCCAACTCTTTGCGATCCCATGGACTATACAGTTCATGGAATCCTCCAGGCCAGAATACTGGAGTGGGTAGCCTTTCCCTTCTCCAGGGGATCTTCCCAACCCAGGGATCGAGACCAGATCTCCCATATTGCAGGTGGATTCTTTGCCAACTGAGCTATGAGGGAGGCCCTATACCATCAGAAAAGCCACCAGCAACAACAGAGGTGAGTTGAGGGTGAGACGGATTCAGAGGACACAGTGGAGGAGGGAGACAGTGAATACTAGTTACAGCTGAAACCAGCTATAGCATCTTGGTGTGTAGTTTATCCCCCTAACTTCCTTCTTGAAAGTTTCTTTGTTGAAAGAGAGAAGGGTAGCTGTGAGGCACAAGGGGTAGACTGGAACAGGCAGACATGTCTGCCATCAGATCTCCCTTCCAAACAATCTGCTGTGGAGGGTGGAGGTTGCCTGGCCATCTCCAGCTGCTGCATTCTGCAAATCAGCACAGCATTCATGCTGAAGTCAGGCTGCCCCCAAGGCTGCCCCCCAGATAATGCTTGAGCTCAGTGGCACTACTAGGGCTGGGCCATTTCTCCCCAGCACAGGATGTTCCAACGGGCAGCCTTGGCGAGGGCACTTACCATTAGCCATGCTGCACTGCATTCTGAGGCTCTTCTACAAGAGCTTCCTTGCTTTCCTCTCCCCTTTCACAGGGAGCCCACCCTAGCTACTCCTTCTCCCTGCCTCCTTCACAAGCATGTCTGTCTCTCTGTACGTTTCCTTCCCATCTCATCCTATTTTGAGGTCTTGCTTCTTGGAGGACCCAAACTGAGACAAATTGTTGTTTCAGTTTTGGTATATCTAGAGCTCCCTACAAAGTTTGATATATGTTCATCCTTCTGTTTTATTCTTCTGCCATCTTGTTTAATCCACCTCGGCTTTATTCCTTTAGTCTCCAGCCTTTGGCACATTTCCATGCTCTGTTTGTCAATCTATACTGGAATCTGGCATTCAAACACATTTAAGACCATATCTAATTAGCTCAGTCCTGACAACTGTCTTATCACTGATTAGTAATGGATTACAGTCCTTGGACAATTACTGCTTTTGAAGCCAAGCTAACAAATGCTTCACACTGTCAGTGCATAAATCATCTGGTCTCATTTAAGAGACAGCTTTAAAAAAACATATTAAACTTCCCTTCACAGATTCTACATTTCCACCTTCCCTCTGAGCCAATTGAGGTGGGGGTTTTCAAATTAATATGCCCCATACCTTCCCAAACACATTGCTGGATCTGAATATCTAGTTTTCTAAGCCTGAATTTTTAACAGAATCATTAGCATTTGAGCTACCCACTCAAAGAAGTGTTTCTACAACTGTTTCTGTTTTCAGCTAATTTTATATCCCTCCATTTTGCTGTATTCTAGTTCTTTTGCCAGCTCTTCCATTTCTTTTTTGGTTGTAATATTCCATTACCCCTTCTGCTTTTGCACTCAATTGTCCATTTATGGGCAGCAGTTTGCTTTTCTTCATCCAGTAAGAGAAATTCAACCTTTGAAGTTGTATGATTCTAGAATAGTTTTCACATGAGCACAGATCTTTTTCCTAATATACTTTTCAGCTGGTGAACTCATTTCTCACACAGAAAAAGATTCCAAGATAAGGCATGACAAAGAAAACCCCAGTAAAGTAGGTTAGTGCTAATTCCATACATACTGTTGGTGAGTTTCCCAGGTGCTTAAAATTATAGAAACCTACATCTCTGATGCAAATACATTCTTAATGCAACTGTAAATATTCCACTTCCAGAATGTCCATTCACAAACCTCAGCTAAGGTTCCACTAAACTGAGTCTAACACAGCACAAGCATATCTGTATCTGCTTCATAATGACCACTTTAGAGAACTATATGCCTGAAGGAGTTTTAGGAAGTCAGCTGTGCGGTGTTCTCCTGCCTTCGGGCAGAACTGTACATAAACACCCAGACAGGAAAAATCTTCCCAAGAAAGAGTCAACAACCTTACTCTAGAATTTAACAATGATAACAGCCAGGAATTTCAATTCCTTCTTTGAATATACAAGTCCCTTTGTTTTAGCTTATCTCTGTTTTTTCAATTGTAAGTCTGATACAGAGGTTAAAAATGCTTAAGTTTTTTTAATACAGCAACTCATTGGAAACGACCTTGGTGCTGGGAAAGACTGAGGGCAAGAGGAGAAGGAGGTGACAGAGGACGAGATGGTTGGATGGCATTGTGGACTCAACGGACATGAGTTTGAGCAAACTCTGGGAAATGGGGAAGGACAGGAAAATCTGGTGTGCTGCAAAGCCTGGGGTTGCAAAGAGTCTGACATGACTTAGTGACTGAAGAACAATAATAAAAAACATATTCTCCAAGTTGCCCCTGGTTATTTTCATGTTAATGACCGTTTTCTATGTAAATTAAAATATGACTCATTCATTCATTGGATAAATAAATATTTTTAAAATCTCGTACCCTCCTTTTAGCAGATATTTTAAATCACCTCTACCTTTAGAAAACTATCATGGACTCATGGCTCCTTTGACAGACTCAACACCTTCCAATTATTGTGATCATTTTTTATGCCAAACCTATCACATTTTGCCAATATTCGCTGGATCATGGGAAAAGCAAGAGAGTTCCAGAAAAACATCTAGTTCTGCTTTATTGACTATGCCAAAGCCTTTGACTGTGTGGATCACAATAAACTGTGGAAAATTCTGAAAGAGATGGGAATACCAGACCACCTGATCTGCCTCTTGAGAAATTTGCATGCAGGTGAGGAAGCAACAGTTAGAACTGGACATGGAACAACAGACTGGTTCCAAATAGGAAAAGGAGTCCGTCAAGGCTATATATTGTCACCCTGTTTATTTAACTTCTTTGCAGAGTACATCATGAGAAATGCTGGACTGGAAGAAACACAAACTGGAATCAAGATTGCCGGGAGAAATATCAATAACCTCAGATATGCAGATGACACCACCCTTATGGCAGAAAGTGAAGAGGAACTAAAAACCTCTTGCTGAAGGTGAAAGTGGAGAGTGAAAAAGTTGGCTTAAAGCTCAACATTCAGAAAACAAAGATCACGGCATCCAGTTCCGCCACTTCATGGAAAATAGATGGGGAAACAGTGGAAACAGTGTCAGACTTTATTTTTCTGGGCTCCAAAATCACTGCAGATGGTGACTGTAGCCATGAAATTAAAAGATGCTTACTCCTTGGAAGGAAAGTTATGACCAACCTAGATAGCATATTCAAGAGCAGAGACATTACTTTGCCAACAAAGGTTCATTTAGTCAAGGCTATGGTTTTTCCTGTGGTCATGTATGGATGTGAGAGTTGGACTGTGAAGAAAGCTGAGCACCAAAGAATTGATGCTTTTGAACTGTGGTGTTGGAGAAGACTGTTCAGAGTCCCTTGGACTGCAAGGAGATCCAACCAGTCCATTCTGAAGGAGATCAGCCCTGCGATTCCTTTGGAAGGAATGATGCTAAAGCTGAAACTCCAGTACTTTGGCCACCTCATGCGAAGAGTTGACTCATTGGAAAAGACCCTGATGCTGGGAGGGATTGGGGGCAGGAGGAGAAGGGGACGACAGAGGATGAGATGGCTGGATGGCATCACTGACTCGATGGACGTGAGTCTGGGTGAACTCCGGGAGTTGGTGATGGACAGGGAGGCCTGGCGTGCTGCGATTCATGGGGTCGCTAAGAGTCGGACACGACTGAGAGACTGATCTGATCTGATCTGATCACATTTTGCCTGGTGACTAATCTCTCCTATCATTGTTAACATTTATTTCAGATCAGATCAGATCAGTTGCTCAGTTGTGTCCGACTCTTTGCGACCCCGTGAATCACAGCACGCCAGGCCTCCCTGTCCATCACCAACTCCCGGACCTCACTCAGACTCACGTCCATCCAGTCAGTGATGCCATCCAGCCATCTCATCCTCTGTCGTCCCCTTCTCCTCCTGCCCCCAATCCCTCCCAGCATCAGGGTCTTTTCCAATGAGTCAACTCTTTGCATGAGGTGGCCAAAGTACTAGAGTTTCAGCTTTAGCATCATTCCTTCCAAAGAAATCCCAGGGCTGATCTCCTTTAGAAAGGACTGGTTGGATCTCCTTGCAGTCCAAGGGACTCTCAAGAGTCTTCTCCAACACCACAGTTCAAAAGCATCAATTCTTCGGTGCTCAGCCTTCTTCACAGTCCAACTCTCACATCCATACATGACCACAGGAAAAACCATAGCCTTGACTAAATGAACCTTTGTTGGCAAAGTAATGTCTCTGCTCTTGAATATGCTATCTAGGTTGGCCATAACTTTCCTTCCACAGAGTAAGCATCTTTTAATTTCATGGCTGCAGTCACCATCTGCAGTGATTTTGGAGCCCAGAAAAATAAAGTCTGACACTGTTTCCACTGTTTCCCCATCTATTTCCCATGAAGTGGCGGGACTGGATGCCGTGATCTTTGTTTTCTGAATGTTGAGCTTTAAGCCAACTTTTTCACTCTCCATTTTCACCTTCAGCAAGAGGCTTTTTAGTTCCTCTTCACTTTCTGCCATAAGGGTGGTGTCATCTGCATATCTGAGGTTATTGATATTTCTCCCGGCAATCTTGATTCCAGCTTGTGTTTCTTCCAGTCCAGCGTTTCTCATGATGTACTCTGCATATAAGTTAAATAAACAGGGTGACAATATATAGCCTTGACGGACTCCTTTTCCTATTTGGAACCAGTCTGTTGTTCCATGTCCAGTTCTAACTGTTGCTTCCTCACCTGCATACAGATTTCTCAAGAGGCAGGTCAGGTGGTCTGGTATTCCCATCTCTTTCAGAATTTTCCACAGTTTATTGTGATCCACACACTCAAAGGCTTTGGCATAGTCAATAAAGCAGAAATAGATGTTTTTCTGGAACCCTCTTGCTTTTTCCATGATCCAGCAGATGTTGGCAATTTGATGTCTGATGCCTCTGCCTTTTCTAAAACCAGCTTGAACATCAGGAAGTTCATGGTTCACATATTGCTGAAGCCTGGCTTGGAGAATTTTGAGCATTACTTTACTAGCGTGTGAGATGAGTGCAATTGTGTGGTAGTTTGAGCATTCTTTGGCTTTGCCTTTCTTTGGGATTGGAATGAAAACTGACCTTTTCCAGTCCTGTGGCCATTGCTGAGTTTTCTAAATTTGCTGGCATATTGAGTGCAGCACTTTCACAGCATCATCTTTCAGGATTTGGAATAGCTCAATTGGAATTAGGCATTAACAAAAAAAACCCCTTCGGTTTTTGTCAACAACAAGATATATTTGGCTCTTCTTGCTCTTTCCTCCTCTGAAATCTGCTATCAGATACCTTCCAAGGGACCCTAATTCCCTTATCTAAAAAATGTGTAAGGAGAAAAACTATGGTTAGGGTAAATTATGATTTATATTTTTTCTCCTTGACTAATGAAAGTAGTTTGCACTAAGAACTACAGGATAAATAGGAGTTAGCTAGACCAAGTAGAATGAAAATGTGTTTTAGAAGGGTGTAGGTAAGGGTGAGATATAAAAAGGCAAGACAACAATTAAACAAGAAGTAAAAATAATATGTACGATTGGTCCCCCTTATCCAAGGGTGGTATGTTCCAACACCCGCCAGAGTGTGCTGAAACTGCAGATAGTAGTATATATACAGTTTTTTTTTTATAAATACATACCTATGATAAAATTTAATTTCTAAATTAGGCGCAGTAAGAGATTAGTGATAATAATAAAATAGAACAATTTTAACAATATATGGTAGTAAAAGTTATGTGAATATAATCTTTCTCTCAGAATATCTTATTGTATTAATACAAATCTAATGCCTTTTCCATCTTAACTAAGCACTTATCAGGCACTGTGGCCAGAACTTTTGCAGTTTGAGACATAACAGCAAAACTAGCATGGCTTCTTTTCCTTCTTCACAATTTCACAGATAAAAGATCTGCTCTTGCCATAGATCTCAGCAATCTCAGCATACACATTTTTTTCTTTTCTCATTACATTGAGAACTTTCACCTTTTCACTTACAGGAAGAACTTTATGGCTACTCTTCAGTACATCTCAACAGCCAGCCATACCACTCTCGTGCTTTGGGGCCAGGATTAAGTGAAATAAATGTTACTTGAACATAATCCCCTAGATTCTACAAAAGTTGATCTGATAACTGAGATGGCTACTAAAGGTCATAGGCAGGATCAGCTAGACAAAGGGATAATTCCCACCCTGGGTGGGATGGAGTGGGTCAGCTGGAAATCTCATCCATGCTATGCAGAATGGCACACAATTTAATGTAAATAGATGGATTATTTATTTCTGAAATCTTCCATTTAATATTTTCAGACTGTGGGTAATGGAGACTGTGGATAATGGGGACTACAGCTGATAATATCAGAGGATGTGAAAGTACTATGGAAGCAAAGCAAAGCAACCTCTTACTTGGAAACTGGTAAATGTTGATAAGAAAAGACTGTCTGAACAAGTGACTATGGGCTTAGGTAGAAACCTCCCTAACACTTACCAAAATCTTTCCACTACTGCTCTCCTAAACCAAGCATAGGAACGGCTCTGCTTCTTGGGTCCCTTTAAATAATGTAGAGCATATAGCTAGTGGAAACTAATGAAGTGTGAGTAAGGGGACCAATAACATGAGAATTGGACTGTGAAAGCTGAGCCCCGAAGAATTGATGCTTTTGAACCGTGGTGTTGGAGAAGACTCTTGAAAGTACCTTGGACTGCAAGGAGATCCAACCAGTCCATTCTGAAGGAGATCAGCCCTGGGATTTCTTTGGAAGGAATGATGCTAATTGGAGAAGGAAATGGCAACCCACTCCAGTGTTCTTGCCTAGAGAATCCCAGGGATGGGGAAGCCTGGTGGGCTGCCATCTATGGGGTCGCACAGAGTCGGACATGACTGAAGCGACTTAGCAGTAGCAGTAGCAGCAGCAATGATGCTAAAGCTGAAACTCCAGTACTGTGGCCACCTCATGCGAAGAGTTGACTCACTGGAAAAATCTCTGATGCTGGGAGGGATTGGGGGCAGGAGGAGAAGGGGATGACAGAGGATGAGATGGCTGGATGGCATCACTGACTCGATGGATGTGAGTCTGAGTGAACTCCAGGAGTTGGTGATGGACAGGGAGGCCTGGCGTGCTGTGATTCATGGGGTCCCAAAGAGTCAGACACAACTGAGTGACTGAACTGAACTGAACTGAAGATTCTAGATAGTAAAACCTCCACCGCCTGGGGCCTTGACTGACTGCGTAAAACAGAGGATGTCTTTGTCTGCTTTGAAACGGGTGTAGTGTGAATAACAAATAATCTTGCATATGTTGAGTCACTGAAATTTGGAGGTCAGTTGGTTGCTGTAGCAAACCTAGTCTGTTAATGTATCTTCCTTACTCCCCTTGGGAAACTTGACACTTCTTGGGTTGGTACCAGTGGGAGGGCAATAAGGTATCAATGTATCAGTTTCCAACCCAAGCTGATTGATTAAAGCCATTAGGAAAGTAAGCTTTTCTGTTTTCTAATCCAAGGTTCCTTCTAGGAAGTGATGCTGCCAGGCAGAACAGTAGATTAAAAATACTCTGTAGTGACTTAGATGGGTGGGATGAGGGGGTAGGAGGGAGGACGGAGAGGGAGGGAATACACACACACACACACACATGGCTGATTCACTTTGTTGCACAGCAGAAACTAACACAACATTGTAAGGCAAATATACCCCAATTTAGAAAAAAAAAGACCTAGTCTGTTTTGGCTTCCCTGGTGGCACAATTGGTAAAGAACCTGCCTGACAATGCAGGAGACGTAAGAGACACTGGTTCAATTCCTGGGTCAGGAAGATCCCCTAGAGGAGGGCATAGCAACCCACTTCAGTAGTCTTGTCTAGAGAATCCCATGGACAGAGGGACCTGGCCGGCTATGGTCCCTGGGGGAGCAAAGAGTTAGACAAGACTGAAGTGATTTAGCACAAGTCTGTTTATACTACTAAGTCGCTTCAGTTGTGTCCGACTCTGTACGACCCCATAGACGGCAGCCCACCAGGCTCCCCCGTCCCTGGGATTCTCCAGGCAAGAACACTGGAGTGGGTTGCCATTTCCTTCTCCAATGTATGAAAGTGAAAAGTGAAAGTGAAGTCGCTCAGTCATGTCCGACTCTTAGCGACCCCATGGACTGCAGCCTACCAGGCTCCTCTGTCCATGGGATTTTCCAGGCAAGAGTACTGGAGTGGGGTGCCGTTGCCTTCTCCGCTGTTTATACTAGTTATGATCAAATCTGTGGGAGATATAACAGGTCTTCAATCACTAGACAGTTTTGGAGATAGCTCCTCCCTGACTATAGTTTATTTCACTTGCACATGGTTCTTTTCACTATACTCTCATTAATTAATATGAAGGGGCTTGGTGAAGGGATACAAGGCCTGCAACAGAGGCAACTGGGAGTGGTTCCTACACAACTGAGCCTGAACTCAACCTCCTGCTCTGAGTTTATCTCAATTACGTGATTGTAAAAACATAAACAATTCACTCTATCGTATACACTTCCTTATTGGCTCAACACATTCTTCTAAACCCACTAAATTAATGTTACATTTATCCTAATATAACATGCACATAATATATGGAAAAGTTCCAAGTGTACTTAACTACATAATTATAGCTTTCAAAATTGTTTGTTGAAATTCCATCAACAGAGGAATGGATAAATAAAATGTAGTGCGTCTATATAATGGAATATTAGACATTAAAAAAATGAAAGAATGCCATTTGTGGCAACATGGATGGACCTAAAGAGTGAAATAAGTCAGACAGAGAAGAAGAAATATTGTATGGCATCCCTTATATGCAGAATCTAAAAAGAAATGATACAAATGAATTTATTTATGAAACAGAAATAAACTCACAGACTTAGAGAATGAGCTTACAGTTGCCAGGGGTTAGAATGGAGGGAGGAGATAGAGAGTTTGGGATCAACATGCTATATTTAAAATAGATAACCAACAAAATCCTACTGTATAGCACAGGGAACTCTACCCAATGTTACGTGGCACCCTGGATGGGAGGGAAGTTTAGGGGAGAATGGACACATGTATATGTATGGCTGAGTTCCTTTGCTGTCCACCTGAAACTATTACAACATTGTAAATCAGCTATCCTTCAAAATAAGGTAAAAAATATTAAATAAATCATGTATTAAAGTGTTTCAGATAATTGTGTTTAATACTACCTTCTCCCCATTACGAGGTAAATTCCATGGGACCAAGGGCCTCTATTTTGTGCTTTGCTCCCATCCCCAGAACTTAGAAAATGTTTTGGTACATGCCACGGATCCAATACAGATTTGTTGGGCAAATAATTCATTTTACAAGGATCACTTGTAGTTACAATGAAAATAATAGACTGGAATTTAGTGAAACTAGAAGCAGAGTCTAGATGGAGACCATGGAAGATCTTTACATGAGAGATGAAGATGACTCAGACCAATGTAGTCACAGGGGCAATGGAGAGAAGTGGACAGATTTGAAATATATTTAGAATGCAGAGCAGAAAGGATTTGGTGATTGATTGACTGTTAGGAGATTTGCAGGGGCAAAAATCAAGAGTTCTACTTTAGGCACCAAAATCAGGGAAGAAGCCGTGCAGAAGAGTGGTTTAGGAAGCCAAGGTGGATGATAAGTCCAGTTGGCATGGGTTCCTACGACCTATTCAAGTGCCAATGCAATTGTGTCTATCAATTCTGTAATCAGGAAAGTGGTCTGTGCCTGAAAAACAAGTTTAGGAAAAAGCATAGCCTTGGAAATTTCCAGCCATATAAATCTATGCAAACAGTGTGTGAGAAGAGGGCCTAAGAGAAAACCCTGAAGATTATCTGCAGTGAAGATTTTAAGAATCAGAGCTTGTTCATTGAATTAGTTGGACTTGGTAGGGATAAAGAAGACTGAGCATAGAAGAAGTGATGCTTTTGAACTGTGGTGTTGAAGAAGATTCTTAAGAGTCCCTTGGACAGCAAGGAGACAAAACCAGGAAATCAATCCCGAATATTCATTGGAAGGACTGATGCTGAAGCTGAAGCGCCAATACTTTGGCTACCTGATGAGAAGAGCTGACTCATTAGAAAAGATCCTGATGCTGGGAAATATTGAAGGCAAGAGGAGAAGGGATAACAGAGGATGAGACGGTTGGATGGCATCACCAGCTCAATGGACATGAGTTTGAGCAAGCTCCAGGAGATGGTGAAAAACAGGGAAGCCTGGTGTGCTGCAGTCCATGGGGTCACAAAGAGTCAGACACAATTGAGCGACTGAAAAACGGCAAAGGGTATACTCAGAAAATAGCTTTATTCTTCTTCTATCAATGCCTTCAAACCATTTCACCTTGGACAATATCTCAAGCACATTCCATTCATTTTTTTTTTTACTTCTTAGTATTCAAATAGTCTTATTTTCATTTACAAAAATGTCCAGGCCAAGTTAAATAAAAACTTCCAGGGAGTTTCCTGGTGACCTAGTGTATAGGATTCTGGCTTTCACTGCTGTGGCCTGAGTTTAGTCCCCGGTCAGGGAACTGAGATCCTGCAGGCTGTGTGACATGGCCAAAAAACTTAAATAGGGGCTTCCCTGGTGTTCCAGTGGTTAGGAATCTGCCTTCCAGTACAGGGTACATGGGTTCGATCCCTGGTCTGGGAGGGTCCCACACGCTGTGGAGCATCTAAGCCCATGCACCACAACTACTAAGCCTGTGTGCCCCAACGACTGAGCCTGCGTGCCGCAACTACGGAAGCCCACGTGCCTAGAGCCTGTGCTCCACAAGAGAAGCCACCTCAGTGAGAAGTCTGGGCACTGTGACGAGAATAGCCCACCTCGCCACAACCAGAGAAAGTCTGTGTGCAGCAACAAAGACCCACCATAGCCAAAAATCGATCAATCTGGCTTTTAAATTAAATAAGTGAAAATAAATTAAAATTTCCATCTAAAAAATTCCATCCAATTAGGAGTTTGGGATTAAAATATACCTACTACTGTATATAAAAGAACCAACAAGAACCTATTGTATAGCATAAGGAACTCCACCTAATATCTTGTAATAACCTATAATGGAAAGGAATATAAAAAATGTATATATATATGAATCACTTTGCTGAACACCTGAACCTAACACAACATTGCAAATCAACTATACTTCAATATAAAAATTCAGCCTCCAAATCCTCTCTTCCCCCCAAAAAAAGCTTACCTCTAGTCCAAGATTTCTTCCTCCTCTAGCTCCAGGATGACACAGTTTCCTAGTAGAGACAAAGTGTGGTCTGTTCTCTCACTCTCTTTGTACCATATTTCCTCCATCCCCTCTTCATTTCTTGGTTCCTGCCAGGTTAATGCAGGAAAGTGAGATAAGAGAAGATATAACAAAAGTATTTCCTTTGTAGTTGCCTGTCAAATACCCTCTCCCATGACAGATGTTAAAAAGGTTTTCCTCTCGTAAGGACTTTGTGAACTCGCTAAAGACACTTATCCCTCATCTTCCCCCAAACATCTGGAAATCTCTACAGTGTATTCTTCCTTGACTCAGAAAATCCATTGTCCAGCGGACCCCTCAAAATTCCCCTTAACCTTCATCTTGCTGGGTAACCAAGTTCCACCCAGCCCGCTTCCTGAATTGGGTTTTTAAAGTCATGCGGCTCTCCTGTATAAGTCAAGATGGGTAGGTTATGTTATGTGCATGCCTGCTAAGTCACTTCAGTCATGTCCGACTCTGCAACGGCATGGACTACAGCCTCAAGGCTCCTCTGTCCATGGGATTCTCCAGGCAAGAATACTGGAGTGGGTTGCCATGCCCTCCTCCAGGGGATCTTTCCAACACAGGGATTGAATCCGAGTCTCTTATGTCCTCCTCCATTGGCAGGCGGGTTCTTTACCACTAGCACCACCTGGGAAGCCCAGGTTATGCTACAACAGTTCCTAAATCAGTAGAGATTTACTCTCACTCAATATGTGTTATGGGTTAGCAGGGGACTCTACCGATATATCTTAGTCATTCAGGAACCCAGGCTGATAGAGACTCCCTCTTGACTCATGCTTCTATGATCACATCAGGTGGAAAAAACTTTGGCCAACCTGTGTTGACTCTTCAACCTCCTACCCAGAAGTGACATGTATCTTCTGCCCACATTTCACGGGCTAAAGATAGGCTTATGGCTTTCTAAGTGCAATAGTAAAGAATTCACCTGCCAAAGCAAGAGTTGCAAGGGACAGGGGTTTGATCCCTGGGTTGGGAAGATCCCCTGGAGTAGGAAATGAGAACCCATTCCAATATTCTTGCCTGGAGAATCCCATGGACAGAGGAGCCTGGTGGGCTACAGTCCATGGGGTGACAAGAGTCAGACATGACTGAGCGACTATGCATGCACTCACGCACGCACACACACATGCACACATATATATGTAACTGAATCACTTTTTTGAACACCTGAAACTACAACATTGTAAATCAACTCTACTCCAATATAAACTAAAAATTAAATAAAAAAAGAAAAATGAGTGTTCAGCTGTTTTTGAATTTGTTTAGAGATAAAGAAAAATAAGGGTATAAAAGTGTGCATTGGAGTTGGGGAAAGTGTGATAAGCTCATCGATGATGGTCCAAGCAGTAGGGTGGAGAAGGAGTCAGGGAACAGTGCTAAGAGTGAGCGGGGGGTGAGGAGGGGGAGACAGTCATCACAGCAAGCACCCACCAGAACTGTGGCTGTGAAGGGCAGAGAGGGAGAAGGTGGCGCTGGAAGGAAGCATGGAGTTAAGAGGAAGGATTTTTTTTTTTTAATGAGAGACTTCGTCATGTTTAAGGGCTAATAAAAAGGAATTCACTGAGAATGAGAGATTACATGTCTGATGAAATGGTTTTTAAACAGCAACTTTTCATTTCTGAAGGAAAACAAACCCATTTAGATCAGATCAGTCGCTCAGTCATGTCCGACTCTTTGCGACCCCATGAATTGCAGCACGCCAGGCCTCCCTGTCCATCACGAACTCCCGGACCTCACTCAGACTCACGTCCATCGAGTCAGTGATGCCATCCAGCCATCTCATCCTCTGTCGTCCACTTCTCCTCCTGCCCCCAATCCCTCCCAGCATCAGAGTCTTTTCCAATGAGTCAACTCTTCGCATGAGGTGGCCAAAGTACTGGAGTTTCAGCTTTAGCATCATTCCTTCCAAAGAAATCCCAGGGCTGATCTCCTTCAGAATGGACTGGTTGGATCTCCTTGCAGTCCAAGGGACTCTCAAGAGTCTTCTCCAACACCAGTTCAAAAGCATCAATTATTTGGCGCTCAGCCTTCTTCACAGTCCAACTCTCACATCCATACATGACCACAGGAAAAACCATAGCCTTGACTAGACGAACCTTTGTTGGCAAAGTAATGTCTCTGTTTTGAATATGCTATCTAGGTTGGTCATAACTTTCCTTCCAAGGAGTAAGTGTCTTTTAATTTCATGGCTGCAGTCACCATCTGCAGTGATTTGGGAGCCCAGAAAAATAAAGTCTGACACTGTTTCCACTGTTTCTCTATCTATTTCCCATGAAGTGGTGGAACGGAATGCCATGATCTTCGTTTTCTGAATGTTGAGCTTTAAGCCAACTTTTTCACTCTCCACTTTCACTTTCATCAAGAGGCTTTTTAGTTCCTCTTCACTTTCTGCCATAAGGGTGGTGTCATCTGCGTATCTGAGGTTATTGATATTTCTCCCGGCAATCTTGATTCCAGTTTGTGTTTCTTCCAGTCCAGCGTTTCTCATGATGTACTCTGCATATAAGTTAAATAAACAGGGTGACAATATACAGCCTTGATGGACTCCTTTTCCTATTTGGAACCAGTCTATTGTTCCATGTCCAGTTCTAACTGTTGCTTCCTGACCTGAATACAAATTTCTCAAGAGGCAGATGAGGTGGTCTGGTATTCCCATATCTTGAAGAAGTTTCCACAGTTTATTGTGATCCACACACTCAAAGGCTTTGGCATAGTCAATAAAGCAGAAATAGATGTTTTTCTGGAACTCTCTTGCTTTTTCTATGATCCAGCGGATGTTGGCAATTTGATCTCTGGTTCCTCTGCCTTTCTAAAACCAGCTTGAACATCAGGAAGTTCACGGTTCACATATTGCTGAAGCCTGGCTTGGAGAATTTTGAGCATTACTTTCCTAGCGTGTGAGATGAGTGCAATTGTGCGGTAGTTTGAGCATTCTTTGGTATTGCCTTTCTTTGGGATTGGAATGAAAACTGACCTTTTCCAGTCCTGTGGCCACTGCTGAGTTCTCCAAATTTGCTGGCACATTTGCTGGCACTTTCACAGCATCATCTTTCAGGATTTGGAATAGCTCAACTGGAATTCCATCACCTCCACTAGCTTTGTTCGTAGTGATGCTTTCTAAGGCCCACTTGACTTCACATTCCAGGATGTCTGGCTCTAGGTCAATGATCACACCATGGTGATTATTTGGGTCGTGAAGATCTTTTTTGTACAGTTCTTCTGTGTATTCTTGCCATCTCTTCTTAATATCTTCTGCTTCTGTTAGGTCCATACCATTTCTGTCCTTTATCGAGCTCATCTTTGCATGAAATGTTCCTTTGGTATCTCTGATTTTCTTGAAGAGATCCCTAGTCTTTCCCATTCTGTTGTTTTCCTCTATTTCTTTGCATTGATCGCTGAAGAAGGCTTTCTTGTCTCTTCTTGCTGTTCTTTGGATCTCTGCATTCAGATGTTTATATCTTTCTTTTTCTCCTTTGCTTTTTGCTTCTCTTCTTTTCACAGCTATTTGTAAGGCCTCCCCAGACAGCCATTTTGCTTTTTTTGCATTTCTTTTCTATGGGGATGGTCTTGATCCCTGTCTCCTGTACAATGTCACGAACCTCATTCCATAGTTCATCAGGCACTCTATCGATCAGATCTAGGCCCTTAAATCTATTTTTCACTTCCACTGTATAATCATAAGGAATTTGATTTAGGTCATACCTGAATGGTCTAGTCGTTTTCCCTACTTTCTTCTATTTATGTCTGAATTTGGCAATAAGGAGTTCATGGTCTGAGCCACAGTCAGCTCCCAGTTTTGTTTTTGCTGACTGTATAGAGCTTCTCCATCTTTGGCTGCAAAGAATATAATCAATCTGATTTCGGTGTTGACCATCTGGTGATGTCCATGTATAGAGTCTTCTCTTGTGTTGTTGGAAGAGGGTGTTTGTTATGACCAGTGCATTTTCTTGGCAAAACTCTATTAGTCTTTGCCCTGCTTCATTCTGTATTCCAAGGCCAAATTTGCCTGTTACTCCAGGTGTTTCTTGACTTCCTACCTTTGCATTCCAGTCCCCTATAATGAAAAGGACATCTTTTTTGGATGTTAGTCCTAATTATTTAATTCCCTCAAGAGATGCTGGTAGGAAGTGGGAAACTCTTCATTCTATTGGTGATGGAGGAAAAAAAGAATTGCAACACTGTCTCTGATGAATAATAATGGTTCTTGGGCAGCTGTGGTTTTTCACTCAATAGAACAGATAAGTTCCTAGGGCTCTAAAAATATACAAACCCCTTTAGTTTTATAGTTTTATTAGAGAGAATAAAACTATTCTCTATAGTTCTATTCTCTTGGTGGGAAACAAAAGAGTCTTAACTTGCTATCCTGGTACTGTTTACCCCACTCATTAAAGTAGCTTTAAAGTTGATTTCATTGCTTACAGTAGGAAAACCCCTAAAGGTACTGGTTGTCGTTTATAATGAACTCATCTGCTAAGCGCTTTTTTGGTCCTCCAGCTCCCACTTAAGTATTAATACTTTGCTGTAGCAACAAACATCTCTCCCTTCCAGATGTGTGAACCTTTTGATGTCTACACATTTTAAATTATTTAACTTGGGATATATTTTTTTTAAAGCAACTTCCTGTGGTATGTGTAAAAAAGATGTGTTTCCTCAGCTCCATTTCAAACTTGTTTCCAAATTTAGTTGTGTGGATTGCTAAGTCTGATCTCAAGATGTTCATAGATCATAATTAAAAACTAGGCCATTATTTTCATCTCAGCTCCCGACATGCTCCCCAACTTTGCTCCCCCACAACCATCTAATATGGTACCCAGAAACAATAGGAGGAATGTCTGAAAGGATAAATTAATACCGTACACGCAACGGAAACAGAGAATGTCTCACTCAACTCCATTCTAATCCCCTCGTCCAGGTCTTTACTGAGCAGTCGAGGCTGGAAAGCTCAAAGCTAGAGGTTTGAGACCCCCTTACAGCTCAGTTTCCATATATGACCTCACTTCCACCAAGTAGATACATCTAAGTAAAGATTGGAAGATGGAACTGACCATCTGGAGATGGTGAACATGCATCTGCCAATTCTCTCTAGAGGCTTTTAACTTTTTTCTGTAGTGGTAGCTTAAGTTCTGGTATCTGGTCCTTAACTCTGAGGGTATTTGGAGGTTAATGATGTGCACTGAAAGCCTAGCAGGGTGTTTAAAAAACAGAGCAGCTAAGGCAGAGAGGTCCTGGAGTCAGCTGTCATGGCTGCAGCTTCCCAACTGTGTCAGAGGCAGCAGCGTCCTTAACTTGTCAGCTCTACAGTGTGGTTTGGAGAGTCATTTCTGGAAACTCAAACTAGAGCACCCTCCTCCAGTCCTTCCAATGATCAGGTAAGCAATTAGTGCTTCTCCAGTAAGGTGGTAGGATTGCTCATCCCTGACCCCTTGGAGTTGGGTTTGGCTATATGACTTGCTTGAGCCAATGAAATAATAAACATCACCTCTCTCCTTCTGCCAACGGCTAAGAGTAATGTTCTGAGTGGTTGTACTGCCCAGATGGCTCAGTAATAAAGAATCTGTCTGTCAATGCAGGAGCAACAGGAGACACAGCTATGATCCCTGTGTCAGAAAGATCCCCTGGAGGAGGAAATGGAAACCTACTCCAGTATTCTTGCCTGGAATATCTTTGCCAGAGGAGCCTAGCAAGCTACAGTCCATGGGGTCACAAAGAGTTGGACATGACTTAGTGACTGAACATACATGGAGAGCAATTGCTCCAATAGCTTGGAATGATGAAGGCACAGCATGGATTCTCCAGTCAACCCACGATTATCACATACCATGAGTGAGAAATAAACCTTGGTTATTTTATAAAAATGATGTCTGTTATTGCAGTACCTCCCAGGCCATCTTGTTGATCCAGTAAGTCATCTCATTTTCCCTAAAAATGTGTTGAGTGAATCCTATTGTCTGTGATTGAGCCTCAAGCAATTATTTCCAGGAATATGACACTGACACACAGCTTAAAAACTAAACACTGTTAAGCTTATGAGATCATTGTTGTTGTTCAGTCACCCAGTCGTGTCCGACTCTTTGTGACCCCATGGACTGCAGCACACCAGGCCTCCCTGTTCCTCAGCATCTCCCAGATTTTGCCCAACTTCTTGTCCATTGCCTTGGTAGTGCCATCTAGCCATTTCATTATTGGTCCTCAAATGAGGGGAAGCATCTTCTACTTCTTTTATTTCTCCATAGTGCACAAAGCCTAGCAGCAGAGCCACTGCATTGCACACCCGCAGGAAAAAACCATTAGACCATTCAGGTATGACCTAAATCAAATCCCTTATGACTATACAGTACAAGTGAGAAATAGATTTAAGGGACTAGAGCTGATAGACAGAGTGCCTGATGAACTATGGACTGAGGTTCGTGATATTGTACAGGAGGCAGGAATAAAGATCATCCCCAAGAAAAAGAAATGCAAAAAAGCAAAATGGCTGTCTGAGGAGGCCTTACAAATAGCTGTGGAAAGAATGGAAGTGAAAAGCAAAGGAGAAAAGGAAAGATATACCCATTTGAATGCAGAGTTCCAAAGAATAGCAAGGAGAGATAAGAAACCCTTCCTCAGAAATCAGTGCAAAGAAATAGAGGAAAACAACAGAATGGGAAAGACTAGAGATCTCTTCAAGAAAATTAGAGATACCAAGGGAACATTTCATGCAAAGATGGGCTCAATAAAGGACAGAAATGGTATGGACCTAACAGAAGCAGAAGATATTAAGAAGAGGTGGCAAGAATAAACAGAAGAACTGTACAAAAAAGATTTTAACGACCCAGATAATCACGATGGTGTGATCACTGACCTAGAGCCAGACATCCTGGAATGTGAAGTCAAGTGGGCCTTTGGAAGCATCACTACAAACAAGGCTAGTGGAGGCGATGGAATTGCAGTTGAGCTATTTCAAATCCTTAAAGATGATGCTGTGAAAGTGCTGCACTCAATATGCCAGCAAATTTGGAAAACTCAGCAGTGGCCATAGGACTGGAAAAGGTCAGTTTTCATTCCAATCCCAAAGAAAGGCAATGCCAAAGAATGCTCAAACTACCACACAATTGTACTCATCTCACACACTAGTAAAGTAATGCTTAAAATTCTCCAAGCCAGGCTTCAGCAATACATGAACCATGAACTTCCTGATGTTCAAGCTGGTTTTAGAAAAGGCAGAGGAACCAGAGATCAAATTGCCAACATCTGCTGGATCATGGAAAAAGCAAGAGAGTTCCAGAAAAACATCTATTTCTGCTTTATTGACTATGCCAAAGCCTTTGAGTGTGTGGATGACAATAAACTGTGGAAAATTCTGAAAGAGATAGGAATACCAGACCACCTGCCCTGCCTCTTGAGAAACCTGTATGCAGGTTAGGAAGCAACAGTTAGAACTGGACATGGAACAACAGACTGGTTCCAAATAGGAAAAGGAGTCCATCAAGGCTGTATATTGTCACCCTGTTTATTTAACTTCTGTGCAGAGTACAACATGAGAAACGCTGGACTGGAAGAAGCACAAGCTGGAATCAAGATTGCCGGGAGAAATATCAATAACCTCAGATATGCAGATGACACCTTATGGTGTCATCCTTATGGCAGAAAGTGAAGAAGAACTAAAGAGCCTCTTGATGAAAGTGAAAGAGGAGAGTGAAAAAGTTGACTTAAAGCTCAACATTCAGAAAACAAAGATCATGGCATCCCGTCCCATCACTTCATGGCAAATAATGGGGAAACAATGGAAACAGTAGCTGACTTTATTTTCTGGGCTCCAAAATCACTGCAGATGGTGATTGCAGCCATTAAATTAAAAGATGCTTACTCCTTGGAAGGAAAGTTATGACCAACCTAGATAGCATATTCAAAAACAGAGACATTACTTTGCCAACTAAGGTCCGTCTAGTCAAGGCTATGGTTTTTACAGTAGTCATGTATGGATGTGAGAGTTGGACTATAAAGAAAGCTGAGAACCGAAGAATTGATGCTTTTGAACTGTGGTGTTGGAGAAGACTCTTGAGAGTCCCTTGGACTGCAAGAAGATCCAACCAGTTCATCCTAAAGAAGATCAGTCCTGGGTGTTCATTGGTAGGACTGATGTTGAAGCTGAAACTCCAATACTTTGGCCACCTGATGCGAAGAGATGACTCATTTGAAAAGACCCTGATGCTGGGAAAGATTGAGGGCAGGAGAAGGGGATGAAAGAGGATGAGATGACTGGATGGCATCACTGACTCAATGGACATGAGTTTGGGTAAACTCCAGGAGTTGGTGATGGACAGGGAGACCTGGTGTGCTGCGGTTCATGGGGTCGCAAAGAGTCGGACATGACTGAGCAACTGAACTGAACTGAACTGAACTGAAGGGGCACTATTCACACTGCACTGGTGCCCTGAGGAGACTACACTGTGAATGATACTCCTGGTTTGAGCAGTACCCAGGGTCAGCCAAATGCTATAGATATAGCTGGAAATTGGTTTTATTTGATTTGTCTCATAAGAAAAAGGTTAGGAAGTAAATAAAAACAGTAACTATAACGTGTTTCACTAAATTATTAACTAAGTCAATATAGTTATAATGACAAGAAGACCCTAAGAGGAAGGGCTGAATCCCTTTGGAAACATCCAAATTTTTACTAAAATGCTTAATATAATTCTGAGTTTTTGGTCTGAGTTTTTAAATCTCAAATCTATCATATAAGAGAAGACAGATGGTGTACTTGCTAGGATTAAGTCCAGCTATCTGCAAAAGAAAAATCCCAAATAACATTGACTTATGCAAGACATAAGTATTTTTCTCTAGTATACAGAAGTTCGATAAGAGACAGTCCAGGGTAGAGCAGCTTTAGGATGTTGTCAGCAACCCAGGTTCTTGTCCTCAACATGCTTTGTCACGTTATAGTCCAAAGTGGTTGCTCAATTCATCATGTGTACATTCTAAGAAGCAAGAAAGAGAAAAAGGGAAGAACAGCACATTCCTTCCTTTTAAGGGTTCACACTGCACTTTTAATTGCATCTTATTGGCCAGAACTTAGTCGTCACACGATCATACTCTTAGCTGTGAGGCTAGGAATGGAGGCTTTATTCTGGACAGCTCTGTATCTAACTAAAAACTGAGGTTTGTATTACTAAGAAAGGAAGAACACGTGTGGGGGATATTAAGCAATCTATAGCTAGATGCTGCAGTGTACTGGGCTGAATAGTGTCCCTCCAAAGTTTGTTTCCATCCTGAACCTCCAAATTAAAATTGCAGATATAATTAGTTAAGGACCTCAGGATGAAATCATGACTGGTTTTCTTACTGGGAAAAGAAAGGACATAGAGAAAAAGGCCATATGAAGATGGAAGCAGGGCCTGGAGTGATGCTGCCGTAAGCCAAGGAGCACCAGGAGACAGCAGAAATTGGAAAAGGCAAGGAGGGATCCTTCCCCAAGCGTTTTCAGAGGGTGGGGGCCTCTGCCAGCACCTTAAGTTCAGGCTTCTGGCCTCCAGAACTGTGAAAGATGCATTTCTGTTGTTTCAAGACACTATGTTTGTGGTACTTAGCAGCCCTGGGAAATGAATACAGTTAAATTCTGTGTATAGCCATTACTGAAATTACATAGCATAGCTATAGTAGCCATGTTAATAGATCATTTTGATTACAATTCCTACAGTAATCCAGAGGCAGGTTAGCTATAGTAGCCATGTTAGTAGATCATTTTAATTACAATTCCTACAGTAATCCAGAGGCAGGTTGCCTTTTGATTTGGTAGAATGTCCCTGGTTCAGAATCTGTCCTCTCACCATGTTTTCTCATGATAGAACCATGATTTTCAGCTCCACACAGAAGACAATGGAGACATAATATATGGCAAGCACCTAACATAGTTTCTCACCTAATCCTTATAACTATCCTATGGTATGATTACTATTATACCCATTTAACAGATTAGGACACAGGATGACAAAGGTTAAGTATACAGTACGCATACCATCAAAGGCAGAATCAATGCTTATACACAGGTCTGTATGACTCTCAAATATAGGCTGTTTCCCAAAGGAGTGATTAGGCTGGGGCACCTACTAAACAGGATACTTTGGGCCAAAGGCCAATTAATTTGCAGAGGGGATAAAGCTCTCCAGTGACTATGTGTTCACTTCCAGGCATCACCTCCCATGTCAAAGCAATTCAGTTCAAATAAACTCAACATACCTTTGGGTGTTGGGCACTGAAGTGGATGTAATAATAGGTAAGGTGGTCCTTCTTCTCAAATTGCCTACATCTTCACAGTGGATAGCAATTGGGGGTCTATAATGTGACTATATGAAAGTCTTTGAACATGGGCTCTTTTTCACGGTTCTACATTAGAATCAAGTTGGGCATACTTTTAGAAATTCAGATTCCTAGGCTTCACCCCAGCCTATGGAATCAGAATATTTGGGAGTGGAACCAGGACTCTGTATTAAAAAAAAAGACTCTCTGAGTGATTCTCATCTAGCCAGCCTAACTCTCATTTTTAGAAACAAATATTTTCCTTATGGGGTCGCTAGAGTTGGACATGACTGAGCGACTTCACTTTCACTTTTCACTTTCATACATTGGAGAAGGAAATGGCAACCCATTCCAGTGTTCTTGCCTGGAGAATCCCAGGGACGGGGAAGCCTGGTAGGCTGCTGTCTATGGGGTTGCACAGAGTTGGACATGACTGAAGTGACTTAGCAGCAGCAGCAGAAGCATTTTCCTTATATCATACCTTAAATACTAGTGACAAATTAAAACACTAGCTATGTATGATGATATAATTTTTCTTAGTATTAATTTCATATTACTATCTAAAAATTTTTAATTCCTAAATGCATTTATAGTGCTGCTCTCAAGGTAGAATAGCATTTTTTATTCTTCTGAGGAATATGAAAATAGATTATAAAGAAGCCTTATAATCTTATTTACATGCCATCAAAACCATCCTCAATAACCTACCTGTACAATATGTAGATATTTCACGTGGACCAAGTATTGAGGTAATAGATCAGGGTCTCTAACCCCCAGGCCCCAAGCTGGTACTGGTCCATGGTCTGTAAGGAACCAGGCCCCACAGCAGGAGCTGAGTGGTGGGTGAGTGAGCAAAGCTTGCTGGATTAGTTTTCTTTAAAATTCTTCCCACTTAGCAGTGAGTGGAATGCTCTAAAGGTGCACTCTATTTAATAGGCACAACAGCTGCCAAACAGGGCTACTGGCAAACTTATTTAAATATTTAATCATCATGGCAGATGAACACAGAAGGAAAAAACTATATAAATTCTCCTGCTAGTATAGTTATAAAAATTTCCAAACAGTTTCCATTTTGTGGAAATAAGTTTTGCTAGGCACGTTCTACCACTTTTTACTTCATAGTCAAAAAATGGTTCTAAGGCATATGTATTCAATTATACCCCAGGATATATATTCAATTTAGTATTATTATTAACAAAAATACCATTTTTTCTTAAAAAATCACTTTCTCACTAATGCAAAAATTATTAAACAAAATCAAGAATTTGACTTGGAAAAAGTATTTACTGAATAAAATAAACGAATAATAGAAATAAATGAAAATAGTTTTTCTTCTAGTAAGAAAAAAGCTAAGATGTGTTAAAATATTGAAAAAAAATCATTAGTAATCTGATTTTTCAAAATTCCATGAATGAAAATAATTCTGATTAATTTTTTAATACTTGGGGGATGATGCCAAGAGAATGTCATTTTATTCAACAAATATTAGTCATGCTACACCCAGCATCTAGAATCATGTAGGGGCTTTATTCTCTGAAAACATGGGCTTCTGAGAGGTGTAGAGTAATCACAAAGACCACAGACTCTGGTTCTAGACTGTTTGGGTTTAAATGCTAATTCTGCCACTCAGAAGCTGTTTGACAATGGACATCATCCTTAACCTCTCTGGGCTTCAGCTTCCTCCTCTGCGATGAGAACAATGATTGCACCCTCCCCATAGGACTACTGAGAGAATGAACACGTGGTGCCCTTAGAACAGTGTCTGGCCCACAGTGAGCACCTAGAAAGTCTTAACTGTAATTATTATTTTTTATTTAATTTTTATTGGAGCATAGTTGCTTTACAATGTTGTGCTAGTTGTTATTTTTATCCTAACTTACCTGAAGGCTGTTATCTCTTTTCTGGGCTTCCCTGCTGGCTCAGTTGGTAAAGAATCTGCCTGCAATGTGGGAGACCTGGGTTCCATCCCTAGGTTGGGAAGATCCCCTGAAGGAGGGCATGGTAACCTACTCCAGTATTCTTGCCTGGAAAATCCCCATGGACAGAGGAGCCTGGCAGGCTACAGTCCATGGGGTTGCAAAGAGTCAGGCATGACAGAATCATAGTGGTCAACAGGTAACTGATGGTCTGCTACGCGGCCTGTATAAAATGCACCTGGTAGTAATGGGGTAATCCAACCATCAATATTTACTACAAGTTGGCACTGTCCTAGGTGTACAGGATACGTCGATGGCCAAAAATAAAAATCTCTGCCCCTGTGGTGCTTACATTCCAGTAGGGGCAGACAGAAAAGAGAATAAACATAATAAATTAGTAAAGTGTATCATATGTTAGAAGATAATAAATATTTGGGGGAGGGAAAGGAAAGCAGGATACAGGGAATTTAGAGTTCAGGTGGAGGGGACTGGTTGTACCGAGAAAATGACATTTGAGAAAAAACATGAAAGGGATAAGAGCAGTCAATATTGTTAAGAACAAGTAGTGAAGACCCTAAAACAGAGCACGACGCATGCCTGGCATGTTCAAACAACCACAAGGCTAGTGTGGCTGACGCAGAACCAGTGAGATGGGGGGCAATGGACATGAGTGGCATAAAAACCTTGACTTGGAGTAGGGTGAGAGTTAGTGTGCAGGAAAACAGATTGCACGGGACCACACAGACCACTGCAGGGCTTTTTCACTGACTGTGATGGGAGCCACGGTAGGCTTTGAGGCTGGGAAGTGCCATTGTCTGAGCCTAGTTCTACACACTCTGGCTGCGGGGAGAAAACACCAGGGGATCAAGGAAGAAACAGGAAACAGGGAGACTAGTGAAATGTTCGTTCAAGTAATCCAGAGAGGAAATGATGGTGACTTGAACCAAAGAGCAGCAGAAGTGATGAGAAGTAATCAGATCTGGATTTATTCTGAAAATACACCCAGGAGAATGTTCTGATGGATTGGATAGAATGTGAGAGAAACAGGGAAATGAAGTTTGGCCTAAAGAACTAGAAGAATGGGGTGCTTATCAACAGACATGGGAAGACTTCATGTGGCCTAGCTTTCAGGTAGGGAATGATCAGATGCTCTCCATAATTTGTTCAAAGCAAGATTTGACACCAGAATTTCACTTTAAGAGAAAGACATTTGTTTCATGCCATTAAAAATAATTTTAATAACATGAATTCAATAGCTATTATTGAATTATTGACAAACTATCCATAAACATTCTAAAGTAACCCATAGGTACTTTAGTTTATTGAAAAAATTGTTAAAGAAAAAATACGATTTTAATGGAAAAGTGACATTTTTGTTATTCCTGAAAATAAAGGCATTTAAAAAAGTTCTCCCTGATTACAAATATAATGCACATTTACTGAAAAAAAAAATGTGGAAAATATAGTAAATTAGAAAATAGGGGCAAATAACCTGTAGTTTTACCACCCAGGGAAAAGTAATGTTAACAATCTTGTATGTCTTTCCTCTCTCTTCCTCATAAATTCATATACATACTTACCATATATCCGTATCTATATACATATTTCAACACTGCATTATACTGTTGTATACAGTTTATATTATATAACAATATAATACTGTATATTATATATATATATACACAACAATATTTAGATACAGTTTTATATATTGCTTTGTTTCCATGGCAATAAATATTTTTATTTCTGTAGGCTGTAAATATTTTAATGAATTCTTACTATCTCTTCACATCAATAAGTGTAATTTCCTTCTATTGATCACTTAATTTTCATCATGAATGAAAATTCTTCTCCCCAGGTCCTTGGTTATGTCTTCCCCATCTCCAGTCATTCTCAACCAGTCTCATGACTGGTCTATATGCTGACAGCTCCCAATTTATATCATCCACATGGACCTCACTCTCTTCTCCAGATCTGAGCTTCATTTGTCTCCATATCACAATCTGTTTCATCTTCACTGATGGCAACTCCATCCTTCCAGTGGTTCAGCCAAAACCTGGACATCACCCTTGACTCTTCTCTTTCAAACTTCACTTCCACTTTGTCAGGAAATTCTCTTGACTCAACCTTCAAAATACATCCCATCCCAGATCCCTTCTCTCTGTCTTCACTGTTTCCAGCACCGTCTGAATGCCCATCATCTCTTGCCTAGATTATGAAGTTAGTTGTCCCAGGAGGCTCCCTTCTTTCTCTCTCACACTCTGTTGTATATTCTTAACATGGGATCCAGAGTTCGCCTTTAAAAACCAGAGCTCACACCACTCCAAACCCTCCGGTGTCTTTCTATCTCACTCAGAGTGAAAACCAATGTCCTTAAAATGGGGCACAAAGCCTGCCACAGTCTGCCCTTCCTCCACCTCCTGCTTCTTGCTTCTCTATCCTTGTCACTCCCCTGCCCTGGTCAGCCTTCCCCTCTCACTCACTTTGTTACAGCCACACCAGTCTCGCCTTGCTGATCTGATCCCATGTTACGGCCTTTGAATGGTTCTACCCTCAGATACCCTCATGACCCTCATCTCCGTCAAATCTCTGATCATGATCAAATTTCACCTCCTCAATGAGTCCCACCCTGACCACCATATTCATGAAATATTTTTCCCCTTAGCACTCAACATATTGTTATAGCTACCCATTTTATGGCTACATTTTTTTCCCTCTCTTCCTCACTAGATTACAAGGTCCACAGAACTGAGATCTTTTGTTTAGTTCTTTACTGTATCCAGTTACCCGGAACACTGCCGATGCATAGTGTGCTCAACAAATACATGCTGAATAAATGAATGCCCGTCTCTCTATTTTGTATGGCATTTTTACCAGAGGAATTTTCTCATTTTTCATTCAAAATATATTTAGTCGTGTGTGTACTAATATTTCTTTGGTCAGTATTTATTCTGATATGGTTTTTTTAATGGTTTTGGTTATTCTATGACAATATGCGAGATGACTGAAGTGACTTAGCACAGCACAGCACAGTACATGCGAGTTAGGTACTGCTTTAAAATGCACCAGGGATTTTGTTTTTATTTATGTATGGTGAAGCCATTTGATACTTCTGCTTCATTGACTACACTAAAGCCTTTGACCGTGTGGATCACAATAGAAAATTCTTAAAGACATGGGACACTTACCTCCCTCCTACAAAAACTGTATGCCAGTTAAGAAGCAGCAGTTAGAACTGGAGGGGGGACAATGGACTGGTTCCAAATTGAGAAAGGAGTCCGTCAAGGCTGTATATTGTCACCCTGCTTATTTAACTTTTATGCAGAGTACATCATGAGAAACGCTGGGCTGGAGGAAGCACAAGCTGGAATCAAGATTGCTGGGAGAAATATCAATAACCTCAGATATGCAAATGATACCATTCTTATGGCAGAAAGCAAAGAGGAACTAAAGAGCCTCTTGAAGAAGGTGAAAGAGGAAAGTGAGAAAGCTGACTTAAAACTCAACATTCAAAAAACAAGGGTCTGGTCTCATCACTTCAAGGAAAATAGATGGGAAACAATGGAAAAAGTAACAGACTTTATTTTCTTGAGCTTCAAAATCACTGCAGATAGTGACTGCAATCATGAAATTAAGACACTTGCTCCTTGGAAGAAAAGCTACGACCAACCTAGACAGAATATTAAAAAGAAGACAAAGGTCCATAGAGTCAAAGCTATGGTTTTCTCCATAGTCATGTATGGATGTGAGAGCTGACAATAAAAAAGGCTTAATGCGGAAGAATTGATGCCTTCTAACTGTGGTGCTGGAGAAGAACCTTGAGAGTCCCTCGGACAGCAAGGAGATCAAACCAGTCCATCCTAAAAGAAATCAATCCTGAATATTCATTGGAAGGACTGATGCTGAAGCTCCAATACTTTGGCCACCCGATGTGAAGAGCTGACTCATTGGAAAAGACCCTGATGCTGGGAAAGATTGAGGGCAGGAGGAGAAGGGGATGACAGAGGATGAGATGGTTGGTCACTGACTCGATGGACATGAGTTTGAGCAAACTCTGGGAGATAGTGAAGGACAGGGAAGCCTGGCGTGCTGCAGTCCATGGGGTCACAAAGAGTCAAACACAACTGAGTGACTAAACAACAGCAACATGGTGAGGCCAGAAGAGCAAGAGATGGCTACTAATTCAGAGACAGTTCAATGATTGTTAACTAAGCTTAATGTGGTAGTTGTTTTGTAATCTTTGCATTTATCAAATCATCATGTTTTACACCTAAAGCTAACATGATGTTAAATGTCAACTGCATCTCAACAAAACAAGGAAAATATGGTTTGTTACTGTTCCCGAGAAAAGTAGCAAGTCATGCAGGGCCCACTGGGGAAACACCAGGGTTGGTCAGGTGGCAGAAGGAATGTGGGGAAGATTCTGTCTGTGAGCCTTTATTTTAGTTTCTCTGGGAAAAGCCAGGGTAAGGCAGGGTACTGGCTGGCTAGTTTGAATAATTTCAGTGGGTTCAGAGCTGTAGAGGTGGCTGGCTCTGGGATTATTTAGGGCAGGCAGACAGTATCGTGGACTGCAGGAGCCTGATAAAATGAGGTAGGTGGAGTCGTGGACTGAGGATTGATTAGTTTGTTATATCAAAGGCAATTTTGCATTCTCTAGAAGTCAGCTAACACTGAGAGAAGTAGTCCCTCCCCTGGTCCCCAAGATATCACATCACCACAAAATAGAGAAAATAAAAAATATGATTAATACAGTTACACATGTATTTAAAACTATAACTCAAGATGCTTTCTGTTTCATTCAGGCCTTCTGGTATGCTCTTTCCTCACCTGGAACTCCTTCCCGTTCCTTGTTTGTGCGACTATTATTCATCCTTCAGATTCTATCTTGAACGTCATTTATCAGCTTGGCCATGTGAGAGCAGAGCTTGTCCTATTCATTTATCAGTGTATCCTCAGGGTTCAGCCTACACCTTTGTGATTCTAGAGAGGAATTTAACGCAAGTATTAATCCTCAGCTCTTAATGCTCTGTTTGAGTGAAAATTATAGGTCTATTTTCCAAAGAGTCAAAGCTGATGCATTTAAAATATTTGGATGGCTGTGATTCACAGCTTCCTTTTTCTTGCTACAGTCCCTACCAACGTCTCCCTTCAGGGTTATATAAGCCATATGTGTGGTAGAAGAGTTTTCAATTAGCAGTTGAATCTATCAGTTGACAGCCTGACATTGCAATTTGTACATTACACAATTACCAGAACCTTTTAAACCTCCTATTTAAATTTAGTAGGTCAGACAACTTCTTAAAGACTTCACACTGTTAACAACATTTGGTAATGCTGTTAATGCCACTGGTTTCGCAGCTTTGAAACATATGCTCCTATTTCCAAAGTGAGATTTGGGAGTTACAGGAAGCTTCAGAAACTTGACCTGGTTTCACCGTTTTAAAAAACCCCAAACTTTTATAAGTTACCCTATTTATATACCATACATATTTTATCCTATTGCCTTGGAGAAAAGACTTCATTCAAATGATTCTGCACTTTCTCTAACTCGCTATGGTGTTTAAAATAGAGAAGGACTTGGCAGCAAATTGTATTCTGTGGCTGCTCTTGACTGTCTGACAAAGGAATAAGAACTTGTAGAAAGTGCCTTCTAATTACATTTGTATGTCAATGTGTATTCTTTTCCTTTGATAAGAAACTCTATGTTTTCCAAATGAGGCTTTTTTTTTTTTGTCCATTAGGAATGAAAGAGAGGTTTTCAGCTATGCCTAAGCTTTAATTACAAGTGGATTTGAGTGTTGATGAAATTATTGTGGAATTGAACAAAGGATGGTATTTCCCAGGCTCTGTATATCATGAGCACTTTTCCCGTAAAAAGAAGGGGAGATGGGTTGCAAATGTTCTTTTCACCACTCCTGGTACATTCTTGCTAATTACTAAATAGCAATGTAGGATAAAGGAAGAGTAATATAACATTTATTCTTGCACGCTGTCACTAGGGAGCTTGTGTCAGGCACCAGCCCTGTGTCCAACGTTGGGTCAGGTGATGAGAACCTGAGTTGAGGAATGTTGTCCTTGGCCTGGAATGTTGTCCTTGGCCTCATAGAGTAGCAGTGTCATTTTAAAAAAGTTTTTTTTGTTTTTTGGCTGCTCTGAGTAATAGTTGTGGCATGCAGAATCTTCGATCCCTTAGTTGCAGCATGAAATATCTTTCAGAAGTGGTACATGGAATCTAGTTCCCTGACCAAGGATCAAACCAAGGTCCCATGCATTGGGAACCTGGAGTCTTAGCCATTGGGCCACCTGGGAAGTCCGAGCAGTGCCATTTTGAAACTCTCTTAGTGAGCTTGGTTTCTCTTCTTAGGCTCCCAGAGATATCTGTATTAGATAGAACTCTAAGTTTCAAGAAATAAAAGCCAAGTCAATTCAGATTAGGCAAAAAAGTGAAATTTCTTATAAAGCGTAGCGCTATCTCTTGGAATTTGGGTGGCACTGAGGGCCTCAAGGGCGGTCACCTATGTCACGGCAATCTGGCCACACGTGGTTGCTGTCTCTCCCTTCCCTTTCTGCACATCAGCGACATTTCTTTTCTCCTTTTAAGACTACCTTTCTCAACTCCTTAGCTCACAAAGCAGAAAAAAATGGTTACCCTCTGGCTCTCATGTTTATATCCCTTCTCTTCAAAAGGACACCAGATTTGGGAATCATTTTTATCTCCAAATTTTCAGGAAATGTAATCCAGTTGGTTTAGCTTGGGTCAGATGCTCACCTGTGGACCAGCTGACTGTAGCCAAGGGGGTGAAGTTATTTTGTACATTCCTGGGTCTCAGGAGTCATTTTCATAACCTGGTAGATTTAGGGTGGAAGTTTGGGAACACTTCCAAGACAAGTTATCTGGCTGGATAGATAACTCAATATGTATCCAAAATAATGTTGCAAACTAACTTTTTTCTTTAAACCAAGAAAATAATAATCATTGCTGAATGTTTGAAAAATATAGAGGGAAAACATATCTGTATTTGCAACATTAAAAAATCTACTGCTAACATTTTAGAATATTTACTTTAACTCTTTTGTTTATGTAAACTTCTCTCTCCATATATACATTTTAACTCTAATATTAAACATAAGTTTGTCTTCAAGACTTAATATTATATCTTATGTGTTTTCCCATGTAATTATGTACTCTTTAAAAAACAATTTTAAATGACTATAAAATAGTTCATTGCATAATGATTTCTTTAATCAATTCTCTGATTTTCTCTTTTCTGATTTTTCACTATTGAAAAACATGAGATAATATGATAGTAAATATTTTCATAAATAATCTTGATATACTTCTCTAATTATTACATTTAGTCATTAGAAAGGGAAGAAAAACACAAAGCTTTGGAGACATTAATATCCATATTCTCAGGGAAGTAGAGTAAAATCTTAATGGAACAACTACGTTTACTGGCCCTCATGAGCAACATTCGTAATATAGACAAGAGAAATGTTAAATTTTAGAGTAATAATCACCATCCACCCAACTGCCTATTCTTTTTTACTCTCTGTTTGTAGCCTATCACTGGTCAACTGTTCCTCATTTTTTCGATCCCTTCCACCCTTACCTTGGACCCCTCAAATACTCCCTACCTGTGCATTTCCCTCATGCTTGCACTGGCCACTATCTTTCCAGTAACAGTTACAACAAAGTGCTATATTTGTTCATGAGAGCTTGTGGGTTCCTGGTGGGCAGAGGCTGTGCACTCCTGTTCTGCATATATCTAGTATCTAGCACAGTGCATCGTGTTGTATACCATATATGATTGGTGAACTTGTGAAGCAATAAATCAATGAATAAGTAAATGTTACTTCATTGGTCAATTTCCTCGCTTCTCATTAAACACAAGAATCTTTTCTTAAAGGCTTATCTTGACTACCTCCAGTGCCCCTAGCCTGAGGAGGAAATGCGATGAAGTGAATTCACTTATCCAGTAAACATCTATCTAGTGTCTATTACATGCAACTGGAGACTCATTTCTCTGGTGATTCTTATATAGCATAACTGGATTTCTGGAGGTACAGAGGCTTGAATGAATAATGACTATGGCCTCCAAACACCAATACTGTTTAATATTAAAACACTTTACATACAAATCTAAATTTTTGGCTTTTCTTTTAAAGCTGGCAGTCTGTATGGTAATAACATTACAGTTGGTTACCCACATTTAGGTAGGGGGTTTATTAACATCTTCAGGTTGTCAGATATATTAATTCACTTGTTCAAAAATATCTAATAAATTTCTATCAAGTGACTGTAGGCTTTGGTGGGCATTTGGCATTATGACCTCTGCATTAGATTAATTAATCTGGAAAAATAGAAGAAGCTGAAGCAGAATAGAGTGTTTGGTAGTAACAGCTCCCTGGGGACTGAGTTCTCCATTAAGAATCAAGAATCTTGAATTTGAGTTCCAGCTTTGCCAACATCTAGCTTTGTGGCCTTGAATGAACCTTTAAGAGCATCAATTTATCTGTGTCAAGGAGGTGATTGGTGATATCCTCCAAAGTCCTTCAGCTCTAGTATTCATTTATAGAATTATTTTGCAAGCAGGGGAGGTAAAATGTACCCTCATTTTGGGCTGATGAAAAGTTTTGGAAATAGATAGTCATGATGTCTGTTTAACATTGCTGATATATTTAATGCCACTGAATTGTATACTTAAGAAAAGTCAAGATGGCAAATTGTATATTACATGTATTTTATCATAATACACTTTTTTTAGTAAAAAAAGAGAAGTATCCCACATACCCCATGTTCACAATAGTATTCTTTACGATAGCTAAGACATAGAAACAGCCTAAATGTTCATTGATGGATGAATAAAGATGTTTCAAACATATATATATATATATATATATATATATATATAAATGGAATATTCAGTTCAGTTCAGTTGCTTAGTCATGTCTGACTCTTTGCGACCCCATGAATTGCAGCACGCCAGGCCTCCCTGTCCATCACCAACTCCAGGAGTTCACTTAGACTCACGTCCATCAAGTCAGTGATGCCATCCAGCCAGCTCATCCTCTGTCGTCCCCTTTTCCTCCTGCCCCCAATCCCTCCCAGCGTCAGTCTTTTCCAATGAGTCAACTCTTCGCATGAGGATATTACTCAGCTATAAAAAAGAATTAATAATACCATTTGCAACTACATGGATGGACATAGAGATTATCATACTAAGTGATGTAAGTCAGAAAGAAAAAGACAAATACCATATGATATCATTTATATGTGGAATCTAAAATATGACACAAATGAATTTATCTACAAAGCAGAAACAGACTCACAGACACGGAGAACAGACGTGTGGTGGCCAAGGGGCAGGGGAGTGGAGGAGGCAAAGACTGGAAGCTTGGGGCTAGCAGATGCAAACTCTTCTACACAGAATGGATAAATAACAAGGTCCTATTGTATAGCACAGTAGACTATATTCTATATCCTGTGATAAATCATAATGGAAAAGAATATGAAAAAGAACATACATGTGTAACTGAATCACTGCTGTACATCAGAAACTAATACAACGTAGATTAATTATACTTCTGTCAAAAAGAAAAAAAAAAAAAAAGGAAAGTATACACATAGATCGGGACCCAGTTCTTTTATACCAGGGGTCAGCCAGCCAATCCATTAATGGACGAGACAGTGAGGAGAGGGAAGAGCCTACAGCTCAAACGTCTCCAGTGCAAGGTCCTCTGGCCTCCATGCCACCCTTAGCCTTCCTGCCTCAATGCTGTTTCGCTGTCTGCCTCAACCTCCCCCATGTCAGGGTCTCCAGGCTGCCTACACCCTCCATCTCTAAAGGAGGAAATTACCACATCCCCTATCAATTTGGACCAAGTTATAAAAATGTTTCTCTCTTTGTCTTTCCTCCCAACTCAGATAGCTTGGAGTTTTTAAAACTAAGAATTGTTTGTAAAAAAAGCTGAAATAGTCTGAATCTCAGTTTGCTTGGGCTGCTGCTACAACTTCTAGATAACATTTACGAGTGCCATTGAATACCAGGAAATTTTTCTAATGCAAAGATTCACTGAACCCTCATAACAATTTCCAAGTATTTTATATTTTAAATCTTATCATTAATTTGGTTGAAAGTTAACTTCCCTTGTTAGGAATTCGAGTCATCAGACTGTGAGGAGGATATTTGCTTGGTCTATCTTCTCAACCCCCAGCATAGGTCCCCGCTTTACTGAAATTCCACATTTGCATCCCTTCTTATAAGATATCTGAAAAGACCAAGACCTGGGCCCTTTGGGGGCCAGCAGAGAACAGCTCTAAGGTGGCATCTTTTTCTCTTCAGGGCACATGCCCGTTTGCTTTGCTCCTCTGCCCTTTCCAACTTTTTCATAATTAAAAGGCTGAACTAGTATCCTTTTCCTATTCATCTATTCTGCTTCCCGTCTCCGTAAACTGATTCCTGAACACGAAACACGTGCTGATTACTTAGCAGCATAAATGACTCACAGCTCCTGTCCTGCCTGGGTCTCCTTCGTGGCGCTGGCCCAGCAGCACACATGGCACGTTCTCCACAAATAAAACCCTTGCCCACCACCATTCAACACATGGAGCACACTCCTCTTCTCCCCAGACATCGCCCATGTGTGCTCACAGTTCCCTGGCCATCCTCATCTGGGCTCTGGGTTGAGCTTGGGTGACCAGTAATTAGTGAGAGAGTGCAGAGATGGGAAACAGAGGATGAGCGTGTCTGAGGAAGGGCCGATCTAATTTGGGGCAAAATGAAAAAATCTAATCATTGTTTCTCGACAGATAAAACTACGTATAGTTTTATATATAGTTGAATGTGTTTTTAAATGTTTTTTTATACACACTAAAATGCACAGATCACAACTGCCCAATTTTAACAAATGAGTTCATTCACATGACCCACATTTTTCTATCCCTCTAGAGAGTTCCAGAAAAACATCTATTTCTGTTTTATTGACTATGCCAAAGCCTTTGACTGTGTGGATCACAATAAACTGTGGAAAATTCTTCAAGAGATGGGAATACCAGACCACCTGACCTGCCCCTTGAGAAACCTATATGTAGGTCAGGACGCAACAGTTAGAACTGGACATGGAACAACAGACTGGTTCCAAATAGGAAAAGGAGTCCATCAAGGCTGTATATTGTCACCCTGCTTATTTAACTTATATGCAGAGTACATCATGAGAAACGCTGGGCTGGAGGAAGCACAAGCTGGAATCAAGATTGCTGGGAGAAATATCAATAACCTCAGACATGCAGATGACACCACGCTTATGGCAGAAAGTGAAGAGGAACCAAAAAGCCTCTTGATGAAAGTGAAAGAGGAGAGTGAAAAAGTTGGCTTAAAGCTCAACATTCAGAAAATGGAGATCATGGCATCTGGTCCCATCACTTCATGGGAAATAGATGGGGAAACAGTGGAAACAGTGTCAGACTTTATTTTGGGGGGCTCCAAAATCATTGCAGATGGTGATTGCAGTCATGAAATTAAAAGACGCTTACTCCTTGGAAGGAAAGTTATGACCAACCTAGATAGCATATTCAAAAACAGAGACATTACTTTGCCAACAAAGGTCCATCTAGTCAAGGCTATGGTTCTTCCAGTGGTCATGTATGGATGTGAAAGTTGGACTGTGAAGAAAGCTGAGCACCGAAGAATTGATGCTTTTGAACTGTGGTGTTGGAGAAGACTCTTGAGTCCCTTGGACTGCAAGGAGGTCCAACTAGTCCATTTCTAAAGGAGATCAGTCCTGGGTGTTCTTTGGAAGGAATGAGGCTAAAGCTGAAACTCCAGTACTTTGGCAAAGAGTTGACTCATTGGAAAAGACTCTGATGCTGGGAGGGATTGGGGGCAGGAGGAGAAGGGGACAACAGAGGATGAGATGGCTGGATGGCATCACTGACTCGATGGACATGAGTCTGAGTGAACTCCTGGAGTTGGTGATGGACAGGGAGGCCTGGCATGCTGCGATTCATGGGGTTGCAGAGTTGGACACGACTGAGCGACTGAACTGAACTGAGTGCCCCTCAGCAGTCTCCTGCACTCTCAGAAGAAACTACAGCTTTGAATTACTTTTTCCATATAGACTAGTTAAGCCTGTTCTGGAGTTGCATCACAATGGACTTGCTCAGAAAACACTCTGTGTCTGCCTTCTTTTGCTTAGTTACTGCCTGTGAGAGCCACCCACGATGTAGGCATATCAGTCGTTCATTACTTCCATTGCTGAGTAGTGTTTTGCTGTTATGCATTGAAATTGTTTTAATAATACAAACAACATACTTTTTTCTTGCAAAAACTTCAAGCATTATAGGTAAAAAGTCTAATACTCTTTGGCTACTGTGGCCCCTGCTTCCTGGGATCTGTTGGTGTAGATGATTTTAGTCTTCCCCCTTCTATGCATTCACATACATGTGTATATCCCAGGAGAAAACATGTAAGATTGTTTATCATGGTTTTCAAAACAGTAGTTACCACATTATAGGTAATTCTTTGCAATTTGCTTTCCTTACCCAACAAGATGTTTGTAGATATAACCATGTTTGTGCAGAGGTCCACCTTATTTTTAAAACTGCTGCACAGTATTTAATAATATAGATATTCCACATTTTATTTAGTCATGACTGAGCTTGTTTCCAGTTCTTTCCATTCCAACAAAAGCTTCAGTATAAATATTTGTCAAGTTTCCTTGTGCATTCAAGTTTGTGTTTCAGTCAGACAGATGTGGAGAAGTAGAATTTCTGAGTCAGAGTGTATTTAAATTTCAATATTCAAAGTACTTACACCAATTTACATACCTCATTAATACTTGGGAATGTTATACAACTTGGAAATTTTTGCCAATCTATAAGTGAAAAAAATCTTACCTCAATTCAGCATGCATTTCATTAATTCTAGAAAGATTGAATACTTCTGTATATGTTTACTCACTATTTATGTTTTCTTTTCACTGAAGAACTCCTGGCCTACTTTTTCCATTAGGTAATTTCTCCTTACTAATTGGTTAGTTTTAATACATATTCTTATTCTCAAGGCCAAGCCTTCATTTTATTTATTTTTTTGCAATCAAAATTCTTTTTTAAAATTACTTTTGTAGTATAGAGATTTGAAATCTTTGAGTGATGACTTCTGCTTTTTTTAGACCCCGTTTTAAAAAAGTCTTTCACCAAGGTCAGAAGCATAGGGTTTTAGTTCTTTCTGATATTTTTATAGTTGATAGGTTGATTCTGATGTGCGTGAAACATTCTGATGAGCCATTTCCAATCTCTTCCAATCTTTTAGTAAATAAACTGAGTCCTATCACATTAGGTATCTTCCATTTTCAACTGGTGATGGACAGGGAGGCCTGGCGTGCTGCGATACATGGGGTCGCAAAGAGTCGGACACGACTGAGCGACTGATCTGATCTGATCTGATTTTCAACTGTGTCTTTCGGTCTGCTTCCAGTTTGGGGGCTACAAATGAAGTGATCCCATTTTAGCATTTTTTTTCTTTTAAACCACCTTAAATTCTGGTCAGAAAAAGTTTATTCACTCTGCAAACATCATTAGGTGCCTGCTTGAGATGGGCCCAGGATGCATCTTTCTGGAAGAAAGAAAGATACCCAGGACTGTGTAGCACTCAGGCTGGCAGGGAAGACAGGCATAAAACAAAAGTGTGGTGAGTGCAAAGGAGATGTCTAGCAGACAATACGATACCCAGATGTCAGGTGAGGTCAAACTGAGCTTGGAGACGTCAATAAAATCGGCTTGGGGCTTTTAGCCCAGGTCCTGTAGGAAGTCCAGTGATTGTCCAGTGAATTCCTCAGGGCTTTTGTGGCCTCTGGATCTGAGTTTTTCCCCTCAGTTCATTGTTTCGCTTGTCTCTTATGCCAGCAACTGTCCTCCACTCTCTGCTCCATCCTAACCGGTCAGAACTTGGTTCATTCTCACCCAAGGCTTGTGTTTATGCAACGCCGGTGAAGCTGTGGGGAGGTGGGGGTGTACCTGTGACAGGCAAACTGAAAGCCGACACTCCTTTAGCCTTCTGACCACCTGGTGCCTGGTGTACCTTTCAGCAGTCACCTTTCTCCATGGATCCCAGAGCCATTTGGTGTCCTCTTTCTGCTTTAAGACTTCCCAGACATCTCCCACCTTCTTGTTTTCCAAACCCTTCAGAAGCTCCGTTTACCCCAGTTTACTACGCAGATCAATTTCAATAGAATCTCACTCATCCTTTTGCAGCACAGGAAAAGCTGGCAGAAGATTCAAAAGTATAGCCTTTTGTCCCCTTGGTAAGTGGAAGAGGCCAGTATAAAGATGGATTTTCCACTGATAAGGATTATGCTACCTTCTCTTTTAGCAGGCAGAAGCAGCCATGGTCAGTTTTTCCCTTCACAGAGGGATATAACAGCGGAAGCTAATGCTGCATGGGTAGTCACTGAGGAAGTGGCATTGAAGTGGAGATCTGAAGGACAGACAGGGGTCGACAGTGAGGGATGGGGCTGGGAAGAATGGACTTGGAGAGGAATCATCCCAGGCAGCGTGAACAGCATGCACAAAGGCCCTGAGGCAGACTAGAGCAAGGCTTATTCAAGAAATTAAGAGAAGACATCAGGAATTAAGGGGCTGGGGGCCAAATGAACTAGGGCGACTTTAGCCCAAGGGCAGAAAGGAAGTGGAGGCAATGGCAAAATATAAAATGCATTAAATAAGTAAGCACAGATTTTAATTTTACATTTTCAGAAGGATCGCTCTCCCACAATGAGCTAGTACTTTGCATTCAGTAGGATGACTATAATGAAAAAGAAAAAAGGAAAATAAACGTTGGCAAGGAAGTTGATAGATTGGAACTCTCACACTTTGCTGGTTGGGATGTAAAATGATGCCACTCTAGAAAACAGTCTGGCAGTTCCTCAAAATGTCAAACATAAAATTACCATATGACTAAACCATTTAATTCCTATGCAGCGTATACCCAAAGGAAGTGAAAACTGGTATTCAAACAAATACTTGTACACAAATGCTCCAAGCAGCACTATCTACATTTGCCAAAAGATGGAGACAACACAAAGGTCCCTCAAATGTGAACGGATAAACAAAATATGGTATATCCATGCAATGGAATGGATGCTATTCAGCCACAAAAAAGGAGCCAAGTACTGATACATGCTACAGTATGGGTGAACCCCGAAAACACTATGCTAAGTGAAAAAAGCCAGGTATTGAAGGTCACGTTGTGTTTACACAAAACGTTCAGACTGGCTAAAGCCAGACACACAAAGATTGGTGGTTTCTGGTGGATAAGGAAAGGGGGAAATGAGAGTGACAGCTTGATGGGTGCAGTTTCCCTTTGGAGGGTGCAAAAATGTTTTGGGGTTAGAAGGAGATGACACTTATGCAATATTTTGACTGTAGTAAATGCCTCTGAATTGTATACTTCAAAATGGTTACCTTTATGGTCCATGAAATTTAATTCCATAAAAACAGTATTACTCAGACCTCCACATAGAGTAAATGGGGGGTGGGGTAGGCAAGAATGGAGGTGGGAGAACAGAGGTGAAGCCGCTGCAGGAGTCCAGGTGAGAAAGGAAAATTACTTGGACTAGGGACCGTGGGCTTTTTGGTGCTGGAATGGCCTGAGAAATATCCATGTGGCAAATCTTGGGCTAATGGACAGGGGATCAGGATTTCAGGAAAGGAGAGACAGCGCCGAGGATGAGGGTGCAGCCTTGGAGCAGAGTGTCTACAGCTTCTAGCTGAAGTCACAGCAAAGGATGAGCTCACAGGAGGGGATGCAATGAGGAGATAGCATGGAGGCTGGGGTGAGGTTTTGAGTAAACACTACGATTTGGAAATATTGGTCCAGATAGAGAATCAGCTAAGAGTAATCTGAAGGGAAAGCAAGTTTAAAGATGGTTTATAATTATAGACTAGGCGGCCAGTGACTGGGGGAGGGGGACTGAGGAGATGAATATTGGATACAACTGGTTGAAGAGCATAGGGTTGGCTCTGGGAAGCAGCAGGCACCTTTCTTCCTCTGAGAACCCATTAAGTGAATGAGGTCTGGGGACTTCCCTAGTGGTCCAGAGGTTAAGACTTCCAGTGCAGGAGGCCTGGGTTTAATCCCTGATCAGGGACTAGGTCTTGCGTCTCACAGCTAAGTGTCCACATGCTGCAACTAACAGATCCCTCACGCTCCAATTAAAAAGGTTCTGCATGCTGCAACTATGACCCACTACAGCCAAATAAATACATAAGTAAAATATTTTATAGAAAGAGAGAATGAGGTCTGAAAGCCATTTTGATGTGAAAGTTGTGGGATTTCCAATGAAACAAGAGGGTAGAATTGTGGCCGCTGCAGGGTGGCCACAGAACACAGGGCTGGAGAACGTGGAAACGTTTGAACGTGTTTTCAGGAGAGTGTACTGGAGTGTAAACTGGCCCTGGGTAAAGGATTGCCAAGGAGCCCTGAAAGTCAAGAACATACCTTTGTCGCAGAGCCAGGCTTCTTGTTACATAATTTTTTTTTTTTTTTTCCAAAAGCACCAGCGCCAAAGTAAGAACTCAGGCAGTAATCCTGGTGGGTATAGTGTTACATAAAACACTTTAATCAAGCAGCACCCAGAAATAGAATGGGAAGAGTGTGAAAGAAATACAAGAAGTCTTATGAGTAGGATTTGAAAACCTTCCAGATGTAAGCTCTTTCTTAAAGAAATGCTATTTAAAACTATACTGCATATTAGATAAGTTACTATTCATATAAATTAGCCAACAGGAATTACTTTTGCTCTTAGATAGGTACTGGTGTCAAAAAATTATTGTGTTAATATATAGGTATCATTTTAAAGGCCTGTCTACTAAAGACACTAAATGAAGTCAATCAGACAGAGAAAAACAAATACTGAAATATTTTTTAAAAAGTCAAACTCACAGAAAGAGAGTAGAAAGATGGTTGCAATGGGCTGTTGGTGGAGGAAATAGGTTGGTAAAACGATACCAACCTTCAGTTGTATGATGAATAATGTCTGAGGATCTAGTGGGTACCATGGTGACTATTTTGACCACAACAACTGAAATTTATTGAGTGAGTAGAATTTAAGTGTTGTTACCTTCACCTACCCTCACAAAAGACAAATACCTGAGGTGATGCAAGTTAGCTAAGGTGAAATCCTTGCACAATGAATATGTACATAAAATCACCAAGATGCTCTCTTTAAATGTCTTACCGTTTTATATGCCAATTATACCTCAGTAACCCTGCCAACACCACAGTTCAAAAGCATCAATTCTTCCGCACTCAGCATTCTTCACAGTCCAACTCTCACATCCATACATGACCACAGGAAAAACCATAGCCTTGACTAGATGGACCTTTGTTGGAAAAGTAATGTCTCTGCTTTTCAATATGCTATCTAGGTTGGTCATAACTTTCCTTCCAAGGAGTAAGCGTCTTTTAATTTCATGACTGCAGTCACCATCTGCAGTGATTTTGGAGCCCCCCAAAATAAAGTCTGACACTGTTTCCACTGTTTCCCCATCTATTTCCCATGAAGTGATGGGACCAGATGCCATGATCTCCATTTTCTGAATGTTGAGCTTTAAGCCAACTTTTTCACTCTCCTCTTTCACTTTCATCAAGAGGCTTTTTGGTTCCTCTTCACTTTCTGCCATAAGCGTGGTGTCATCTGCATGTCTGAGGTTATTGATATTTCTCCTGGCAATCTTGATTCCAGCTTGCGCTTCTTCCAGCCCGACTGCAAGGAGATCCAACCAGTCCATTCTAAAGGAGATCAGTCCTGGGTGTTATTTGGAAGGAATGATGCTAAAGCTGAAACTCCAGTACTTTGGTCACCTCATGCGAAGAGTTGACTCATTGGAAAAGACTCTGATGCTGGGAGGGATTGGGAGCAGGAGAAGGGGATGACAGAGGATGAGATGGCTGGATGGCATCACCAACTCGATGGACATGAGTTTGAGTGAACTCCGGGAGTTGGTGATGGACACGGAGGCCTGGCATGTTGCAATTCATGGGGTCGCAAAGAGTCAGACACTTCAGAACTGAAGTGAACTGAACTGAACCCTGCCAATGCAGAAGACTTAAGAGATGCAGGTTTGATCCCTAGGTCAGGAAGATTCTTGAGGAGGCCATGGCAACCCACTCCAGTATTCTTGCCTGGAGAATCCCATGGACAGAGAAGCCCAGTGGGCTACAGTGCATAGGGTTGCAAAGTGTCGGACACAACTGAAATGACTTAGCATGGCATACCGCAGTAAACCTGAAAGGGGAAAATAAAAACCACAGACACATACACACATGAAAAGCATGAACAAAGACATGTATTACATCAAGAAAGTCAGGTGCCTGGCCAGTAGACCAGTTGGCTGGAACATAGCAGAGGTATATACAAGTGGTAGGCAGGATGAAACTTGAATGCAGGTCAAGAAGCAACAGTTAGAACGGAACATGGAACAATGGACTGGTTCCAAATTGGGAAAGGAGTACGTCAAGGCTGTATATTGTCATCCTGCTTATTTAACTTATATGCAGAGTATATCATGTGAGATGCTGGGCTGGATGAAGCACAGCTGGAATCAAGTTTGCTGTGAGAAATATCAATAACCTCAGATAGGCAGATGACACCACCCTTATGGCAGAAAGTGAAGAGGAACTGAAGAGCCTCTTAATGGAAGTAAAAGAGGAGAGTGAAAAAGTTGGCTTAAAACTCAACATTCAAAAAACTAAGATCATGGCGTCTGGTCCCATCACTTCATGCAAATAGATGGGGAAACAATGGAAACAGTGAGAGACTTTATTTTCTTCGGCTCCAAAATCACTGCAGATGGTGACTGCAGCCATGAAATTAAAAGACTCTTGCTCCTTGGAAGAAAAGCTATGACCAACCTAGACAATGTATTAAAAAGCAGAGACATCACTTTGCTGACAAAGGTCTGTATAGTCAAAGTTACAGTTTTTCCAGTAGTCATGTATGGATGTTAGAGTTGGACCACAGAGAAAGCTGAGCACTAAGAATTGATGCTTTTGAACTGTGGTGTTGGAGAAGACTCTTGAGAGTCCCCTGAACTGCAAGGAGATCAAACCAGTCAATCCTGAAGGACATCAACCCTGAATATTCATTGGAAGGACTGATGCTGAAGCTCCAATACTTTGACCACCTGATGTGAAAAGCCAACTCATTAGAAAAGATCCTGATGCTGGGAAAGATTGAAGGCAGGAGGTGAAGGGGATGACAGAGGACAAGATGGTTGGATGGCATCACTGACTCAATGGACATGAGTTTGAGCAAGCTCTGGGAGATGGTGAAGGACAGGGAAACCTGGGGTCGCACAGAGTTGGACAGGACTGAGCAACTGAACAACAACAAAGGCAGGATGAGGTTCTGAATATAAGCAGGATATGAACTATGGAGCACATTGCCAACAGAAGCCAGGAAAGAGGTAAGGCTGAAAGCTCTTAAATGGTGCTGACTGATCAGAGCTAAAGCATATGAGGTAGCACATGAGAACACCTTAGCACAGTGACTGTCATGGGGCAAATGTTCCATGTGAGTCAAAGTCTTCAGTGGTTACTGGGTGGGAGTGTGTAGGATGAACTTGACATCTCTAGCCTTCTCACACCCAGCGTACAGAACATCCCTTACTCTCCTTCCAAAACTCCTCCTGCTCCAGTCTCCTCAACACAGAAAGTGATGCCACCACTGTGTGGTAATTGTTCAACCAGGAACCCCTGTCTCATCACTCTCCAGAACCAACCACCTCTGCTCCTTTTCTTCTTCCAAAATTATTTTCCACCACTTTGCTTTCCTTCATCTTTAATATCAACCTGCATTTCTCACCTAGATTTCTGTAATGGCTTCCTATCCAGATTTCCATTTCTGTTCCCTACCCCACAATAATTTTAAACTCAGGATGGTCTTTTACAAATATAGACTAGATAGCCTTTTTCTCCCTAAAAGATCCTATTGACTTCCCACTTACTTCAGGTCTTCTCTTCCATGGCCAACAGGACCCTGCCTTCCTATCTCTTCATTCTCATCGCATTCCACTTCCCCTTTGCTGGCCAGTGCTCTAGATATGATGCTCTCCCCTCTGCTGGAAACGTCAGCCTGCCCACTGTCCCCTTCCCCTGTTGTCCCACTCTTCCCCATTCTTAAGTAGCAGCTTCAACATCACCCTCTTAAAGGCTCCCCATGAGCACCTAATCTAAAGCTGATTTTCTCCTGGCCCATACTCTCCCTCATGGGTTACTTTGTCCATCACCCCTCCTTAGCCTTTACAGCAAATAGTTATATTTGAAATTTGACTCATACTTTTGTATTTTCCTGCTTAATGCTGATACTGATGCTCTCAGGTGCAGATATTATAAAGTCAACTCAAATGGTCTTATACAAAGGACCCAGAAGGAGGGTGGGATTCAGAGTAGATCACATCTTCCCTTATGTTGGAGGAATGCCTTATGCTGTGTTGCCTTAAGTCTAAGCTTATGACTCAATAAGTAGGATGAATTTATGATTGCAGTTGGATTAGTAGGAAATCCAACCCACTGATTTAGGTCATTTCCTGCAGTCACATTCATTGCTTCACAATAGAGGAAGAGTGGGAGCTAGCCCCATTACCCACTGACAGCTCTATGTTCATTGGGAAAGGGGATTGTTCTGTTTAATCCCTTCCTGCTCCTAGGGCAGTACAGACGTGTGGTAAAGAGAGTCTAGGGAGCCAGGTTAGAGGCCAATGATTCAGCAGAGATATACAGATAGCTATAATAATAATATATAATATATACAATAATAATATACATATAACCAGTCACAAAAAAAGGAAAAGAATGGATGAAGGTGAATGATATTTTTTGCTCAAAGACTCTGGATTTGGAGACTGACCAGATGTGAAATGAGAGGGAGATGAGGACGTTCAAGGGGTTCTGAACCTGGATCAGAGCCCCAGGCCTCCTTGCTCCGACTTCAATGCTGTACCTTCTCAAGCAAAGGACAGAACAGTCTCAAATAGGGTAGATAGCCCACAAAGGGGTGAAAATGGAGTCTTGGTGGAGTAAAAGGAACCAGATATTACAATGGCTTGCAGCCCTCTAAAGCTATGACAGATCTTACCCTCTGGTATTTCATTTCTCTTGTTAGGGTGAACTTTAATTAAATAAAATTTTCTTTTTAGGAGAGTTGCAATAATGAATTTTTAAAAAGTTATGTTTGGCTTCCCTGGTGGTCCACTGACTAAGATTCCATGCTCCCAATGCAGGGGCCTGGGTTTGATCCCTGGTCAGGGAACTAGACCCCACATGCCACCAAGAAGAGTGTATGTTACAATTAAAAATTTCACAGGCTGCAACCAAAAAAAAAAAAAAAAAAAGATTCTGGATGCCACAGTGAAGATTCTGTATGCCACAATTAAGACCTGACACAGCCAAATAAATAAATAAATATTTTTAAAAAAGAAATACACAAATGCTGAAGAGCTTCCATCAACACAGTCATTCACAAAAAAAGGTTAAGAAACACTGAATTAAGGGAAGAAGAAGCCCTAATTTGTAATTTAGGACTAAACAGAGAGGTTAGAGGAAAACCAGAATAATCTCAGGTGTCTATATATCTACATATATTGATACACACATACATGTTGGCTATAAACAGATCATCTTATATAGTTATAAGTAATAGCCACAGAGAAATGTTTTTCAACTATTTTACTGAAAGATTAGAAAAAATTCTGAATACAGCATTGATTTCAGGCAGAAGATTACCACTCCTCTGTTTACAGAGGACAAAGATTACCCCAGGCTGTTCTGTTTGATTTTTCTAGCATAAATGTATTCTAAAAAGTGTAATCATTACAGCAGGCCATCGCCACAGAGAAACGAGCTTAAGTGATCTTCCAGGACTTCCCACATACTAGTCACTCTAACAGGCAAAATAAACCTGTCAGAGTACACTGCACAAAGTCTTTCAAATGAAAATATTAATAGGGTTTAGTTGAACATCCAAATTCCATCAAGAAGTAGAGGGAGAAAAACTGCCACACATTCCCCAAAGTAAATGTATCCAAAAAGCAGATAATTGTCTGCCACAAGAACCAGTATGAGTCTGAACAGTGTTTTGTTGGGACCACAAATATGAAATTCCTTGTCTAGCTGTGTAAGGTAACCTGGAACACCCTTAGCTCTTGGTACTTGTCTATGCTGACAAGCAAGTTTGGCTACAGATGGTAAGAGGCCTTTGTGAATGAGAGGGATTGATGGGACCCCCTCCCTGCCCCCCCCATTTCCCAGACATCAGGAGAGACTTGTTTAACAAGCAACATAACAACCCACAGAATGGGAGAAAATATTTGCAAATGAAGCAGCTGAGAAGGGATTAATATCCAAAATATACAAATAGCTAATGAAGCTCAATATCAAAAAGATAAACAATGCAATCAAAAAATGGGTGGAAGATCTAAATACACATTTCTCCAAAGAAAACATACAGATGGCCAAGAGGCACATGAAAAAATGCTTGACATCACTCATTATTAGAGAAATTAAAATCAAAACTACAACGAGGACTTCCCTGGTGATGCAGTGGATAAGAATCTACCTCCCAGTGCAAGTTTGATTCCTGGTCTGGGAAGGTCTACATGCCATGCAGCAACGAAATCCATGAGCCACAACCACTGAGCCTGAGTGCTGCAATGACTGTGAAGCCTGTGCTCCTGGAGTCTGCTCGGCAGCAAGCCACCACGAGAAGCCTGTGCACCACACTGGGAGCATAGCCCCCACTCACAACTGGAGAAAGCCCGTGTGCAGCCATGAAGACCCAGCACAGCCCAACACACAAAAACTAAACCACAACTACAATGAGGTTATCACCTCATATAGGTCACAACGGCTACCACCAAAAAATCTACAAACAATCAGTCCTGGAGAGGGTATGGAGAAAATGGAGCCCTCCTACACTGTTGGTGGGAATGGAAATTGGTACGCCACTGTGGAGAACAGTATGGAGGTTCCTTAACCAACTAAAAATAGAGCTACCATATGATCCAGCAACCCCACTCCTGGGCATATCTACGGATAAAACCATAATTCAAAAAGATAATATACCTTAATGTTCATTGCAGCACTATTTACAATAGCCAGGACATGGAAGCAATACACCCACTGATGGGGGAACGGATAAAGATGTGGTACATATACACAATGGAAGGTTACTCAGCCATAAACAGAAGGTAATAATACCATTTACAGCAACATGGGTGGATCTAGAGATTGTCATACTGAGTGAAGTAAGACAGAAAGACAAATGTATGATAGTGTTTATATGTGGAATCTAAGAAAAAATGGTACAAATGAACCCATTTACAAAATAGATACAGAATCACAGAAGTAGAAGACAGACTTATGGTTACCAAGGGGGAAAGTGAGGGCGAGGGACAAGTTGGGAGACTGGGATTGATACATACACACTCTATATATAAAATAATATGAACCTACTGTATAACTCTACTCAGTACCCTGTAATGGCCTATATGGGAATAGAATCAAGAACGTGAGTGTGTGTGTATCTGATTCACTTTGCTGTATAATAGAAACACACACACACACAAAACAAAGCAAAACAGACAAAAAATAAGCAATATAATCTGGGCACAGGAGCCAATATTGATTGCCCTGATTAAAAGTTTCCAAAACCATATATTTCCTTTTAAATAACAATGAAAATGCAAACAAGAAATATTTAAACATTATATGCAATACTTGAGAAAAGGTAACTTAGAAGATCAAAACTTAAGCCCAAACCTCACAAACCTGTGTGTCATCTCTCCCAGGAACTGCAAATCTCAGTTGTGTTCTTATTCAAGAATAAGCATGCAATTACTTTCCCCAAAAGTTCATGATGGGGAGAGTCTTATCACAAAAGACTCACACAATACATTTTTCTCATTGTCTTTGAGTAGGCTGTCCCTATCTTATTTTTTAAGCTCTAAGTTTTGTGATTGTTTTCTTGAAAACAACCAAGTTCCCCCTCCATCAAGGGGTCATAACACAAAGGTTCTCAACTTGAGAAAAGACCCCAGTGTTCCATGGAGAGGTTTAATATCCTGGGAAGACAGGACAGTCATTCATTCCCCAGAAATGTGAGAGGAGCCATTTATTTATTATTAATGACACAAATTTAGATGCCCAGAAAGGGGGAGCTAAGTTCCACACATTTTATTTGCTTTTGATTTTAACCCATTAGAGTCTTAAATTTCTTTGCATATTCAAGATGGTTAGGAAGGCTCTGAAGTTGACTGTGGCATTGAAGGGAGGCCTCCTTTCAGTTTGGCAACTGATCTGCTAGGTTAAAGTGAATGTAATTTGCCCTGAGGCATGAGCAGCAGTCCATTAAGAAATCACTATAGCCACTAAAACTGTCCATTCATACAGTTTATTTCACTAGCCTGCAATTTTATACACAGTATGAAGAGGTTTCCTGATAGCACACATATAGTTTACTTTCTGTACTGCTGAAGAACCAATTTTTTTTTTTTTTACATTATATTGTAACACCCTATCATTAAAACATTATTCAGTAAATTTTTTTCCAACTACGTATAAACGGAGATTTACCACACACACGGTGCAAGAATGTCTTTATAACATATCTGGATCACAAAATGTGAATCTAAAATACATCACTGTAATTAGAACACTACTTTAAAATTACAATGCCCCATGTTATATCAGCCAGATTTGATGAACCCCTGTGTACATCACAAAGCAGTTGTGGATATCCACAAAGATAGGTGGACATCTTCTTGGGTAACTGGCAGCAGCTTTTAACTATGATTTCAAAAGAAATCTTTGTTTAAGAACGAAAATTCTGAATTTGAAAAACTTCTTTTATGTGTTCAATATTCTCAGAATCAAAATGGGACATTTAAAGATTTATAGTCTTTAAAACAAGGAGAATAAATCCAACCCTCCTTTAGCTGAAAGGCTGGCATTGTAATATTAGGTTTCGTAGAAACCTAAGGAAAGAACTGTATGGGAAGTGGAAATGAGTTAAAAAGAAACATAAAATTTCTCTGAAAGCGTCCTGGACTGCCCCTCCCCACCTCTGTCAAACAGAGAAAGAATACTGCTTTGCAAATCAAGATGTATTTCCATGACATGATGTTCTAAAGAAAATGTATGTAAACAAGTCAGAGAGAAAGATTTCTTCATTTTCCCTTTTTTTTTTTTTTTTTTGGGTGGAGTGAGGCAGTGGGATGTTATCCGTTAAATAAGAACTAGAACTTCTTAATCAAAAAACCACTTTAATACACACAAAACAGCTAGGGATAATTGCTGAAAATTTCTCATGTGTTTCCTTTTCTTTCTCCCAAAGTTTGAGAATGTTTTGAAAGTTCAATAAATAGTAGAAAAATAATCCTTTACTTAGAAATTTGAGATGCATCATTTAGAGCTTAGTATGAGTTCTGTACAGCAAGTATGGCATCTAGGTACCGCTAAGAAACCAGGTGAAATCTTCAAAGACACACTTCTCTCTGCCTCTGCCACATTCTCAGTCTCCAGGGGAGCAGACCTCTCTTTTCTTCCAGTTAAGGAGAGCAGAATGTTTCTGGCTCCTCGGAACATTCCTCTGGCTCAGCTTAACCAAGGTTCCCAATGTTTCATTTATAGGTTCCGGCTCTGTTTAGAGGTTTGCGTCTGTTCATTCCGTTGGTGTTATGGCAGGTTCATTAATCAGACTTCTTTCCCCTCCATTTCACAACCAGCCTCGCATCTTCACAAATGTGGTGTTGCGGCTGTTTCACTTGTTTGGACACATGTTAACAGGCAGGAAGATGAGTTCAATGACTCCGGACAAAGCACGGACACAAGTGGATTTGATGCTGGCTCTTCTTCCCTCCAGCACACTCGGCAGCTGCCAGATCCCGCCTTCTGATGGAGGCGAGGGGGCTAGCATTCCGCGTCGACAGTGTGTACCGTCACGGCCGCCTGCAGGTGGTGGCTGTGGTGCAGCGTCGGGTGGTGCAGGCGGTAATGGTGGAACTTGTGACTCAGGAGTGCGGCGGTCTGGGGCGGGGTGTCCAGCTCCAAGTCCTCGTCGTGGTTTCCCACGTCCACCCCGGCCGACAAGGGGTCATTGGTGCACGGAGGGTTTTCACTGTCTTCCTGTGGGCTCATGGTGCTGTAACCTAGAAAATGAACACAACACATAGGCAGCTGAGAGTTTCCACCGGCAGGGAGGAGCTGTCACGCAGATCTCTGCGGGCACTGGGAGGGGCTCCTACCTTTGGACTAGTAAGTGCCAATGTTTGCAGGCTGCCAGCAGACCTTGAAGTGACTTACTTTTAAAGAGATCTTTCGTTAGCTGTTGTCTTAAAGCAATTACACAATAAATACGTAATCATTTAAAATAATACAAACAAGAACCCTTTCCCCAAATCCCCTAAACCAACAAAACAAAACTGAAAATCATCCCAATTTTTTCTGATCCACAGATCCCCACAATTGACATTTGGGGAAACAACCTTCTACACTTTCCCCGGAGATAAGACTATTTTTTATTTTAGAGAGAGAGGGAAAAAAAAAGCAGCTTCAAAACGCCTGAATGTGATACCACAGTAAGAACAAAGACAGCTGCCACAATGACAGCCCTGGTGTCATGTAATTTCTACACACCAACAAGACATATATTTAAAAATCCATTTTACAGGTGAGGGAAACGACAATCAGAGAGGTTAATGAACTTGCCTGAGTTTCAGTCCCTAACAAAACACTAACTCCACAGACACCCACAGCAACTAGCAAAGGAATCAGCTATTCTTTGTGTAAGCTGGTTCACTGTATTTAAAGATTAATTTCTCTTGGTATTCTAAGTAATACATGTTTCAAAAGAAATTGCCCTTGCTGATCAAAGGATTCCGTTCCAAGAACCTTGGCATGTTTTTAAATATTGCAAAAAAAAAAAAAAAAAGCCTTCAAGAATTTTGAGAAGTGACAGCTCGTTAATATTTCCGCTGCATCTACAGTTAGCATCAATCAACACTCACCCGTGGGTAGCGCTAGTCACAGCCGTGGCTGCAAAATTGACGTGCTTGCATACAGCCAAGCAGGAATAGTTTGTGGTTGAAAATGTTATGCTTCATGTGAAAATGAGCAAGGCAATCCTCAGTGCTCAATGAAATGTTCAAACGACAGAATTCTTTCTTTCAGTCCAACCAACAAATATTTACTGGGAATCTACCTTGTATAAGACACTGTGCTGGGCACTGTAGGAGACCTGGAGATGAAAACTGATCCCTGTACAAGGAATTCATTTACTAGGGCTCGAGAAATAAAACAAGTACAAGCATAGCTCAATCCAATTATTCATTTATCAAAGACCCTCAGGAGGCTGAAAGGAAAGACTATGAAGCATGAATAAGAGATGTCTGTTTTCCTTAAGGATTTCACCACCGAGTAAGAGACAGGTATGTACAAAGTTAGGCTTACTCTACTGAAGATCATGGTAAGTGTTCTAATGGAGGTTTAATTGAAACCCAGCATGTGCTCAGTTATGTCTGACTCTTTTGTGACCCCATGGACTGTAGCCCACCAACCTCCTCTGTTCATGGGATTCTCTAGGCAAGAATACTGGAGTGGGTTGCCATTCTCTCCTCCAGGGGATCTTTCAGATCCAGGGATTGAATCTGCATCTCCTGCGTTGCAGGCAGATTCTTAACCACTGAGCCACCAGGGAAGCCCATTGAACAAGGAATAGCTAATTCTGGCTGGGGGGCTGGGAAAGTTTCAGAGAAGAACTCATATTTTACTTGGGCTGTAATGGATGAGTAGGAGTTTGGTAAAGTGGATAGGAGCACAGGAACAGAAGGGCATGGCCAAGAGGACACAGGGCAATTCCTATACAATGTGGCCATGATGAGTGCTAGCCAGTAGCTACAGGAGGGACTTAAGTTTACAAGGTTTTGAGCAGACCACAAAAATAGCATGGTCATTTTTATATTCTAAAAGCAGAGTTATGGTGGAAATTTGGAGGTTGACTAGAAAGGAGAGAGAGGGAGGCAACTAGAGAGGAGAGAGAGGGAGACGGTTAAGAGGTTATTGCCACAGCCTGGGTGAGAGATGTTGAATTAAAAGTATGGGATTGGACAGACATCTCTGGAATGGAAAAACAATAGAAGTTCATCAGAAGTTTGATGTGGGGGACTTGGGGGTGACGGGACAGCAATTTACTGTCAGGATGATGACAGAGGGAGACTCCAAGATCCTGAGTCTTAGGGAAGGAAATGAATTTTCTTTTTGCACATCTTGATTTTTAGCATCTGTGAATAACATATGTAGAGATACCAAGCCAGAAAAACAAGTCAGGGCAGGAGAAGGCGAGTATGTTGCTGTGTGCCTATGATCACTGAGTGCCTCCTTGGTGCCTGATGCCAGGCTAGGAGCTCCACAGAAAAAGGGGTAAGGTGAGGTTCCAACTCCTGAGAAGCCCACAGTCAAGAAGGGGAAATACAGGTACAAAACCAGAGGTACCCCAAAGAAACACCAAAGCTGATGAACTTAACTTAGAATCCTGGAGGAAGTGACATTCAAGGGGGCCCTCATGGGAGAGAGGGGTTCCCTAGATAAAGAAAGGAGTGGAAAGTATTACAGGCAGGGAGATGAGCATGTGCAAAGATGCAGCAGGTAGAAAGGCTCTGTGGATTTGAGGCATGGGGAAGAGCTTCGTGTGTGAGAGAAGGAGTGAGAGATGAATCTGGACAGGCAGGCTGAGACCAGATCAGAAAGGGTGCTCAAAGAGCTGGGGGGAAGGTGGATGGCAATGACATAACGTGTGCTTTAAGATGATCCCTTGTGGCAATGAGGAGGTTGGATGGAAGGAAGGAGGGCTCCAAGGCTTGGAGTACAGGGGGCTGAGCACTGGCCCGAGGAGACGGCAGGGCCCTGAAGCGAAACATTTGCTGTGCTTCAGTGGAGCAAGCTGCTGCTCAAGTGCAGGGCAGGGCGGGGCAGCCTCTGGTGGCCACATGGGCTTTCTGGCGCCCACGAGAGTTAACATCCTCAAGGTTATTAGGTTCAGATGCTGGGGGAATGGAGATGCTTTTTCCCAAGATGAAAAGATCAGGAGCCAGAATGAACTCCTCAGCCTCAGTAGTGCTAAGTCTAGAATGCAGTGTAGGCTTTAAAGCCTCAGGTACAAATGTTCTACATGTAAGAGACCAAAGCACTAGAAAATACATTTCAGCAAAATCTCAGTGTCTGTGCCGATTATTTTTGGCCAACCTTTAGTGCTAGGCTGTCTTTATCCTGCCTCCAAATACCTCCTGGATGTCTTCCTGTCTCGCTCATTTACAGACATCCATTGTAATGATAGTTGATTTCCACATTTGTGGTGTAAAATTCATAGCGGTCCCTCTGCGCCTGCCTTGCCCTCCCCCACTTCCCTCATCACTGTGCTTCATGTTCCATCTGAAGGTCTTTTCTGGGAAACCTTCCCAACCACCACCCACCCCACCCAGTCATACCAACCCACAGGAGTTCTGGTGGCCCTTCTGTGATGTCAAACGGTATTCTCTGCAATCCCTAGCTTAGATTTTACCATATTACAAAAAATATAGGACTGTCTTGTCTATTAGAAAAGTGCAAGGGCTTAGGCCTCACATAAAGCAGGTGTTTAATTAAAAAAATAAAAATCACATAAATTTTCACATAAATTGGTTTTGCCTGGTGTGACATTTACCAGTCTCATCTAATAATAAAGGCATTCTAGGACTCACTAGGCCCTGCCTGGTGTTCTGACTTAAGAGTCTGGGTGCTCTGAACCTGGCTGGTCACAGACCCAAGGGGTTGGTGAGCGGTACAGGCAATTCAGGGTCATCAGCATTTTCTGATCAGAACCCCAGCAGAGATCCTTTCAGAGGGAACCACTCACTCTGGAGCAATCTTGTTTTATTTGCTCAGTGGGACACTATTGCTCAATCCCTCTGTAACTTAGGCTTTCTCTTATCTCAATAATTAATGGAAATCTGGAGGGAGGGAGTTGTGGAGAAGCAGGAGGAAGCCAAACACATGCTCTCACTTAGCAAATTAATTGAGTGTTTACTCAGCACCAGGCAATTCTGTGCAGTGCTGGGAACAGTGATGCATAAGACAGACATGGTCTCTGACTCATGGAGGAGGCAGCACTATTTAAAACACAGAGGATATATACAAATAACTTCCAAAGAAAGATTTCTTTACTATCCAAAGGTATATGTAGAGAAATTCTTGCAAAGATTTTTCAAGGGAAAACAGGCTTTAGGAAGGAGGCCAGGCATCACTCAGGAATAAAAGAGCCAAATTAGGCTTTTGCTCTTTGGTTTCCTGCTAATATATTTATCCCCTGGTTCTTAAAGACAGCTCTCTTGATGTCAAGGGATGTTAGGTCCCTCTGGGGACTCACTCACCACCTTGTGGTCACAGAGAGTAACTGCAGGAGAATAACTGCACCCCTAGAAAATAGCTTTGCTGTGTACTAGGTACTTTTCGACCAAATTTTCAAGGTTCAGCATTTTAAGTCTTTTGGCGTTTACTTCACAAGGAGAAAATTTCCCTTTTATAAAGAAAAAAATATTGCTTAATATACATTTGAGTAATGCTTCTAATGTGATGGTAACTAAAACACAGATTCACAAGGAATAAATACATACTGTTGGTTTTTAACTTAAAAAATAAGCCAGTTGATGGTTAGATAGAATGTGATATTTTCAAGAGAAATAATGGGCAAAGCAGAGTATCAGTTCAGTTCAGTCGCTCAGTCATGTCCGACTCTTCGCGGCCCCATGAAATGCAGCACGCCAGGCCTCCCTGTCCATCACCAACTCCTGGAGTTCACTCAGACCCATGTCCATCGAGTCAGTGATGCCAAGCAGAGTATAAGAGTTAATAGTTGAGTGCTGGAAAAAATCATGCTAAGTGGTGTCAGAATATTGACTAAAATGCTTCAACTTTTCAAAACCGTTCTTATTTTGAGTGCTTAAGATAAAAATTAAAATCATACTCCTTTAAAATACAAAACTTTGTTGGCTACATGAAAGATTTCTAGTTAAAAAAGAAGCCTGAAGTCTCCAAGTGTAGCTTGACAGCATTTAGTTTTAATTCTAGGAATATCACCACTCTGAACCACACCCGGAAAGTCTTGTCTGTTCAATATTTATATATTTTATTCTTTTGAGGTTTCCTTTTGTGCCTCAGACCCGAAGACTCATGTGTAAATAAGCTCGCTGCGTACCAAAGAACCAGGGCATGACCAGTTCAAGGGCGAGCACCAATGTCCCCTCACCTCCCCGCCCTGGGTCTCACAGGATTCACTTGCAGATAAAAGTGAACTCTGTTTCCATCTTCTTCTTTGTTCCACTTCTTTAAGGGAACTGTCATATTCAGCCTTTTCTCAATCTTGTGAATACGTGCATGCATTTGTAGTTTCTTGCTGAATTATCAATTCTTTGAGCGCAGAGCGGGTGTGGGGATGAGGAGGTCGGGCTCTGAGCTCATGCCTGGCCATGTGTTATCTCACTTCATCCTCACGACAACCTTATCAGGGGGTAGTTTCTAATCCCCTTTTAATTATTAGGAAACTGAGGTCTAAGTAGTTTCACTGAGGTCTCACCATTTGGAAAGACAGGGAGAGGTGGGACTCCAAGTGAGTTCTGCTTGACCTATCATATATAAGCTGTTCTGTACCAGGCTACCTGGCAGAAAGAAGACCACCCCTTTCCCACCTCGCTCCTCCCTGCCAAGCAAACAGCAGATGCCTGATACATTCACCAAACAGGAGAACACCCGCACGAGTGTCGCGTGCCACAAAACCACTATTAATGGATCGGATTTCTGAGTTTAATGTGTACCTACGGCTTATCCTCTAGGCACCACGGGGACGTTAGCTTGATGTCACTACTTTCAGTGACCTGCCATATAGGTTCTGGGATACGACAGCACTTGGTTAACTGCTACTGATTTTGTGGTGTATTTGGAATTATCTGGAATGTCAGTGTCTTCCACTCCTTTTGGTGTATTCTGTCTGCACGAGAAACTATTTTTCATTCCTTGGGGATAATGGGAGCCAATTATTGTGAAAAATGAAAGAAAGGAAGCCCTTAGCTAGATTCCTTGGCTTTTAGATACTGACACCGCACTGTGCCTTTTATCTCGGCTGTTGCTTCACGTGCCATTTTACTAAGACAATGGGAGGGCTAATGCAGCACTGGAAATGTCATTCAGAATTCCAATTTTGTACTTAAGTGGTTTCTACCAGCAAGGGACGTGGGGATGGGGGTGGGTGGAGAGAAAGAGGGGGATGGGGAAAGAAAAGGAGGGTGGAGGGAGGGAAGGCGATAGAGACACAGGGAGGGAATGAGAGAGAGGGAGAGGAGAGACAGAAAGGACTCAGTATTTCTGCTGAATAAGAAATTCTTTCTGTTGAACTTTAGTAGCCTCAAACCTGTTTTATTATTCAAAGGAGAAGCACAGAACTGCCTGGCAGAATGAAATTTATGCAGGTTCAAAGGTTTTTCTGGAAAAAAGGCAGAAAGTCAAAGAAGCTGAGAAATTTAAGTTCTGCTTTGACTCTCCATAGAAACCTGAAGGTTCTATTTAGTTAGTGGGAACAATGTCATTCAGAGCCCAAATTAAGAGTCCCTGGTTTACAAATCAGAGCTCTGGCTTCTCCAGTTTTCCAAAGGGATTTAGAAGACCTGGCTGTCATGCAAAAGGCAGCATTGGTTGCTCTAGCGAATATCCCCTTCTGCATTTTTTAGCACAGGTGTGGAAGCACACTGCTTGAAGACTTTGTTTTCAGGGTAGATGTGGAGAAGGCAGAATAAAAAAAGCACAGATGCATTATTTATGCATTTATAAAAAGACCTGATTCTGGGAAGAAAAGAAAGACTTCTGGAAAATTGAACAGGTGTGTAAGGAAACAAAAAGACCTGACAATTAGAGGAAAGGATCTACACTTTCATTTTTGTGGAATGGTGACAGAACTACCTAGACAGTAGGACACAGCTGTTGCTCTCTGTTGTCACGGAGAATAGGACAACAAGCCATGGGACACTGGGAAGGGGAGATGGCACACGGTGGCCATGCCACTGGTACCGCCGCGGACTTAGCACTCAGGGTCTCTTTCACAACTCAGCGCCTATCCTTCCTGAGCATCCAACAGGCACTACAGGCAGCTCCATGACTTTGTACACACTAGCCCCTTTGCCTCTAATAGCTTTTACCTCTCACTTTTCTTTAATCGTCCTTCAAGGCCCAGGGTAAGTGTTGTCTCCTTGGTAAAGCCTTCCCAGGGCCGGGGGATGCCAGATGACAGTTGTGGACTCTCGCCAGGTCCCGAGAGTATGTGGCTGAGAGAGCCCATAACAATCCTGCTGTTTGCCAACAAGCCTAAAGAGGCAGTAGGATCTAAGAAGGTGCTGATTCACTGAGAACCAAGTGCGGTCGTAAGCAGGCACCACTGAAATAATCTGAACCCTTATTCATGGAGAAAACCCAGGGGGTTATCTGTGTGCCCAGAGGTTATCTGACGTATGATGATGTATCTGGGAATGCTGAGCCATAAGCCAAAATCTCTTGGGGGCTCTTGTAAAGGTGTCATGTTGGAATGTGTCTTTTTGGAAAGCTATGTCAAAATAATTTACTTGAGCACAGAGTAGGAAAGAGGAAAGGGCGGGTGTGAGCACTAGCCCATGACTACATTGGGGTCCTCAGGGCCTCAAGGGCAGGATGCCAGATCTTACCATGATCACTTTCTGTTCCTGAGCGACCCCAGTAGCGACGCCTCCTTTCTGGACTGTGTGCATGACGCTCGATGACTGCGGCTATAAATCGAGTATTGCTGACTGTGGAAGGCAAGGATAGTTAGTCACACTTGGGCCAGTATCTTCACTGTATTAAGCACATCTGCTCTAAGCAGGCTCTTTCACATGAAAGGGGTTGTTATTTGTTAGAGAGCTAGAATGAGTAATTTTTTAAAAATTCTGAGGATTAGGGAAGTTGCTTTTAGGACTGGGGCAGGAGGAGGTCCCTAATTACATATCTTCAACATGCATCAAGAAGATACACTTTCCATACGGTTGCAGGCCAAAGCATCTCACCACAAATGGAGCTCTCTTTTGATAAAGAAGTGTTCTTTTTGTCCTCCTGGGTTGTATACGCTAGTTAAGGGATTTAAAACATGCATACCTGATGACTCCCTTTCTAAAATGCTATACTGGAAAGTAATGAGGAGAGAGAAAGGGAAGAGTAGGGGGTTTCAGGTCAAATGTCCTTAATGGCACAAAGAACACTCTGAATTCTTTGGAGATTTCCTAAAACAAAGCAAAGACCTATGCTTCCTCCTAACAAAAATGGGGGATAAAAAGAATCCCGTCGTGTCAAAGCATCTGAAATTTTAACACAAGAGAGCCTCCCGCTGGCATGTCTGGGACGGCGGCGGCGCGGCCACTCACTGATGCCTCTGTCCTCAGGGCCGTCGTCGTCCCTTTCATCTCTGTCGTTCTCCAGGTTGGACATGCGCACCGACATCTCTACCCGTCGTTAAAAAGAGAGACACAGGACTATTTAATCAAACAACATCACCCACGTTAATACCCGCAGAGGGCTCATCTGATGGCTGGGTGACAGCATTCCATCAAGAGTGAACTGAGGCCTTATCTCATTTTTTTTCTAAAGGAGGAGGGAGCAGGAATCCGAAGAGGGAGAACAAGAGGTGAATAATCCAGAGGGACACCTGAGATTGATTTCTGGAGACAGAGGAGAAAAGAAGTTGATTGAGGCTAACAAGTCTTTCATCCTCTCCTGCACCAGCTCGATGGACATGAGTTTGAGCAAACTCTGGGAGAGAGGGGAGGACAGGGAAGCCTCGTGCGCTGCGGTCCGTGGGCTCACAAAGAGTCATACACGTCTTAGTGACTGAACAAGTACCCGAAACAGAGGGAAGGGGCCTAAAACCATGGCTGGCTGTGCTGATAAAATGGTGCTACAGAATCTAGAAGCCAAGCCTAAGGTAACACTGGATGGCTGTCACCCTCAGTCGAATTAAATCTTACCAAGAGGAAAGAGCTTTGTGGTCAGCTCAGTTATTAAGTCAGACAACATGATCCCATGATCCCCTGACAGGATTGGGACCACAGAGAACTATCCCAACATCAGCTGATCGCAACTGCTACCAGGCTCCTGACCAAGTCCAGGAAAAATGATGAGTGAGCCTTATCTCCAAAACTCGGGGTAACACACCCTGAAGGGCTTTTAGGAGGCTCGAGATAGTCATTTGCAAGCTTTTTGCCCCTTGCAAATGAGCACAGATACCACATTTAACCCTTGATATGGAAGCCGTAATTACTAATTTCTCATCTTGTCAAGTTCTTATCCAGGTTGGACAGTTCTTATTCTATTTTAAGAACTGTGATCATCATTTTGAATGTGTGTTCATTCACACATATAATAATGGCAACAATAGAACAGACTCATGTTCTTGCCAGTAGAGGCCTGGGCTATCTTTGGTCTGTCCATCTTTTTTGGAACAGCAAAGAACAGCACATTTGAGCTTAGCGAAGAACAAACTTTCCCACTGAGCCTCCCAACTCCCTTCTTCTGACTTCTTCCAGAGTCAGGCTGAGGTGTGCTAAGGAGCCATGTAAGGAGAGACAGAATCGAGGGATTTTCTGGAGAATCAAATGGGGCTTGCAGGACTCAGGCCTTAAAGAATGAGCTGTGAGCTAAAGGAGAGAAGCAGGCTTTGGGGGACTTCTGAATCTATTCCACAGAAGCAGAAAATATAGGGCTATTTTTAGAGTTGCTTAAAGGCTTACAACTAGTCACTGTCCTTCTAGCCTGGGGACAACCCTGGGGAGACTGCTGCTTCCTGGAGGAGCTTTGGGGTTCATTTCAAGCTCACCTTGGGCAGCAAGAGGAGACATATGCTGATGACTCCGGCGGTGAATCTGATGGCGGTATGCGTACACAGCCAGGACTAGAACCATGATACAGCCCATAATGCCTCCAGCCACCGGGCCCACGGGGGCACTTTTGATCATGTTCAATGTGACCACCTCATCACCTTGATTAAAACAAACAGATAGATTTCCCTTGTAAAGATTTCCCAAGTGTAGTAGCAGATGGGGATGGGGATGAGATGGAAAGAATCTAGCGGGAAGGGGTTGAGTGAAGATATGTAAGAACAGCTGCTTTAAGGCTTGAATTTCATGAAGAAGTCGCACCAGGATGGAGGAATAGGGCTTCCTTGAATTTCTGGTTCTCAAATTAAATGTTGGTTGCTTGGCAGAGCAAGAATACAGTTGACAAGGATTGGTAAAGTAAGCGAATGGATGAGAATCACTTAGACATGCAGTCTAAGGGCCCAGCTCTGGGGGGTGGGCTCCTCTTAGTACAGAGGTGAGGGAGGGTGACGTGTGCCTCTCAGCAGATATTTACTGGACCTGGTGTCATTTATTTCAGTGGATCTGTTATGTTACCTCCAAAAAGGATCCCATTCAAAGTTTATGGGCTCCCTTTAAAATACTATTTGCACTTTTCAGGCAGGAAACTGCAGGTGGGAAATATAAAGTGACTTCTAGGAGCAAGGTTACTCCTGTCATATCCCAACCTGGTCCGATAGTCATACGTGGGCTCAGAACCCTTCCTCACAAAGGAAAAGCTTTTCTTCCTCAGAAAGGCTCACGCAGAGAGATGTCAAAACAGGCATTCACTGAAGTTTTAAATATCTACTCACCTGCGGACCACGCTTGAGATGCTTGTGCTGATTGCAGAAAGGCACGGAGAAAATCTCAGGTAGTATTTGAGGGGTAGGATGCAGGTAGTATTTGGGGGTTTTGGGGGGCCTGATCCCAGCGGTGTTCCTCCCAACAATATCTCTGTCCCCCACCTAAGTCGCCTGCTGCACTGGACAGTGTGGGCTTTTGTTGACCTCAAGGCCCTAAATACTGATTCGGAGCCCTAAGATGTCTGTCTGCAAAAGTCGTGAAGGGAGGACGCAGCAGGAAAGCAATGTCCACGGGTCACTCTGCCCATCACCAGCCCCGCGCTCCAGACAGCTGGGATTCACATTCGTACAAACCCCACAGCTCAGCCGCTCAGAAATCAGACCTGATATTTCTCAGAACAAGCTTTATGGGAATGCATTTCAGGCTTGCAAAACTTGGCAGGAAAGATGGCTGCTCACTCTGCACAGGAGAGCTAGCCAGCTTTGAAAGTAATTATTTGCCTTGGTTTTGCAACTCAAAACTACTGGCAAAGGAACCAGGGAAGTAGGGTAGGGAATTATTTTAAGATCTGTGTTCTAATTTAGAGGCCAAAAAATATGTTTTCAAGAATCAAGTTATTCTGGGTTCCCCCAAAACATTACCTATTGATCCCATGTCATCAACATAGGGACTTTTGGCTCCAACGATCCCCCCAAAGCATTCTTTCTGGGGTGCACAGTAGGATTTGTCCAGGTGGGTCTTCCCATCGCTGTCCACCATGCACCATTCACAGTCCAGCACACCGAAGCAGTCCCTGCCAGAAAGACAGTGCTGAATGTTCGAGAAAGCAGTGTCAGGCAGGAGTGAGCACATGGACTTGGGCATCAGACAGCTCTCAGGGGTCCATGACTCACTAGAGCTAGAACTCCCTAAGCCTGAGTTGCCTTTCCTTATAGAAGGAGCACGGCCATTGTCCGCCAGGGGAGAGCTGTCTAACATCCCTCGACAGCCTGGAGCTGAGAGAAATAGAATTGCCCTCTGTTACTCAAACCATGAAGTCCACACATCATGGATTAGTGCGGGGTCACTTAAAATCATCTTAAAAGACCACACGGCCCCAAGGTTTGTTAGACTTTGGCCTAACGTCCTCCAGGTTTATGGTTATTTAAAAAAAAAAAAGGAAGGAAGGAAAAAAAAAAACCTAATTAATCAAGTTTGGGAAATAGTGATCAGTTAAACATTTCTTTACTGCCAATTTCTTAGAACTTTTAATATGTTGAGTGCATTATGACACTCTAAGAGAATATATGCAGTGTTTCTCAAACTTAATAGGCTTTGGGTAACTGCATAACACACCCAGTCAATATATCTGATACCCTATCATTCCTCTATTAAAATACATACCAAAAGTAGAACTCGCTGCTCCTTTCACCCACTAATTTTGTTGAATCAAATGGCAACCTGCAGCTGTCTAGCCCAAACACCCTAGGGAGGAGGTAGAGGGAGCAGGGATCATGCAGTTTTTAGTTCTCAAAACTGCCATAAAGTATACCCGTTTTCTAAGAAGAATTGAAGCATTTCAATGTATCACACACACAGCTGAGTTCTGTTTCTAGAACCCATAATTTCCTGCTCCCTTGGCCTTGCTTTGTCATGCCATTTCCTCTCTTATGCCTCTTATTTCTAGAAAACTTTTCCACCCACAGATGAGGCTACTAATATAGGGGTATGTGTGTGTATGCGCTCATGAGCAAGCGTGGGCCTGGTAGTTGCTCAGTTGTGTCTGACTCTTTGCGACCCCATGGACCCTGCCAGGCTCCTCTGCCCATGGAATTCTCCAAGCAACAATACTGGAGTGGGTAGCCATTCCCTTCTCTAGGGGATCTTTCCGACCAGGGATTGAACTTGGGTCTCCTGCATTGTAGGCAGATTCTTTACCATCTGAGCCACCAGGAAAGACCACTAACATAGGTACATGTGCCAAATATCTGTAACAAGTAGAAACCAAGTAATGCTAAAATTGGTGGATAAAAGGCAGATAAGAACAGATAACACTAAAATTGGTGGATAAAAGGCAGATAAAAGTCAGTTTTAGATCTGAAAAACTGGCACATCTTTTAAAAACATCAAACATGGGGATGATGAATATCATCCAGAAAGTCCCATTGAGGCTGCTGTTCTCTGTTCTTTCCGAGGCTCTGCTCCCACGGCTGCGATGCTGGCGTGAATCAGCGCTGAGCATGCTTACCCACTCTCCGTCCTCTGACTGCACCTGCTGTTCACACACTGGTGAAGAGCATCCTGCAGGCCAGGGTCAATAGCTGTGTACGTCACTGGCTCCTGGTGTACCTCACAGCTTGGGTTTCTATGAAGGGGCAAGTCTGAAGGTTAGGACCGATACCATCTGCATTCCAAACTCATCATGCCCTTGGCCCCTGACGGTGCCAGAAAGACCTGCGTTTGAACTCTGGCTTTGTCATTTACCTGTATGAAACCTGGGGCCAATCTGGTCTTACAATCTGTCACTGAGAAAAGTAATGCTATCTTATGTGTGTGAAAGGTTCTTACATGTTTATCAAAGGGTAAACTAGAAAACTAAGTGACTTACCAGGCATACAGCATCTGACATGTTAGACACTTGTAACAGTCTCATACTTTTTGTAAGTAGTACATACACTTATAAAACTTTTTTAGAATTTTTATTCAAACCTGAAAGTGGGCTTCATTTTAAAATACTATGGAGTTTAAAAACTAGCTCATTGAACAGTTCCATCACTAAAATGAATCATCTTCTTATAGTTCCAACTTGAAACAAATCTATAAGACTCTCAGTATAAATATGCACACATACATATATAGTCTTATATATATCTCCCAGCATAAATATGCACATATAACACATATATATGTATGTACTCGGTTGCTCAGCTGTGTCTGACTCTTTGAGACCCCATGAACTCTAGCCAGCCAGTCTCCTCTCTCCATGAAATTTTCCAGGCAATAATATTAGAGTGGGTTTCTATTTCCTACTCCAGGGGATCTTCCTGACCCAGGGATCGAACCCATGTCTCCTGCATTAGCAGGCATGTTCTTTACCACTGTGCCACTTGGAAAGCCCACAAATATGTGTGTGTGTGTGTGTGTGTGTGTGTGTGTACACGATTTTTTATTTACCTGTTCTCTGCATTGGTGAGGTTGCCAGTACACTCATTGACCTCTAGAGGGCACTCACAAGGACATTCACATTCATTTTGTTCCATTCTGAAAAGCAAAAGGAAAAGTTACTATGCAGAGGGTTGATCAACTATATATTGCACACACACTGAGGGAGGTGAAATAAAGACAACATGAGCTAGCTAAAGCAGGCAGTAAACGCTATCACCAAAGGTTTAAATATTCAACTGACCTCAATCCACTGTTCTTTGGACAAGGATGTTACAAACAACAGTTCTAAATGCTTTTGCAACCAGGACTTTCCTTTCCTTTAGGGCACACCTGAGCACTTTATGTATGTTGTACAGCTGGCATCAGTTAAGATATTCAATAGGTGGCAAACAGAGAGTATGTCCCACCCCATTTTTACCGGTGACAGTTGAGACAGAGCCGGTCTACCATGCTACAGGCACAGAAGGCAAGAGAGTCGCATGTCTCGTTGACAATGCCCACAAATGCGTTGGTTCCTGGGATCCTCGCCAGTCTGTATTTAGAACAGTGACTGCCATGCACAAGGTTCGTCAAATCCCCCTGCAGACAACAGACGTGTCAGAGGTGACAGACAACAACACAAAGACTCAGCTCTACCATCCCGAAAACAGCTTACAACAAAACTTAACTTCTGATTAAAACAGTAGTTATACAGTCCTTGCTAGAAATTTGGAAAACAGAAAATTTTCTTAATTACCATCAGTCAGAGATAGACCTCATTTAACAGTGTGTGTACATTATTCTTTTATCCATGATGGCTCAGACGGTAAAGACGTCTGCAACGTGGGAGACCAGGGTTCGATCCCTGGGTTGGGAAGATCCCCTGGAGAAGGGCATGGCAACCCACTTGAGTATTGTTGCCTGGAGAATCCCCATGGACAGAGAGGCCTGGCGGGCTACAGTCCATGGGGTCACAAAGAGTTGGACATGACTGAGTGACTAAGCACAGCACAGCATACGGTTACATGATATGTTTTTATAGCTCTTTCTGTAATTTTTCTTTTTTTGAAACACATAATGATATAAAATGAAAATAACTGCAAGAAGCAATAAAGACAACTTCCAGGTACAGAATAGCCTAAAACTTATTCAAAGGCAAACCTAACCAGCCAAAAACATGCACCCCCTTTACCCCCCTCACCGTCCCTTGGATAACAAACCTCTTATTCTAGGATAACACAATTATTTAAAAACCAAAGACTCTTTAAGAGGCCAATTTTCTGCTTCCAGAATATTTAAACAATCCAACTAAAGTGAGCATCTTTTTCTTCATTCTATCACAAAAAAATGTGATAGCCGACTTCATGAAATGTCTACAATTATCTGAAAGCCAAAGATTCTAAAGCAGCATTGTAAAGTTGAATATGGTCATTTTTTCTGCATGTGTCATCTGAGTCTTGTTTCCATATCAGTCATCCCTGAGGTGTGCATAGTGAGGATAAGCCTAACCCTGAGAATCATGGCACTGAAAGGGTTTTCAAGAGGTCTTGATAAATTCTCCACTGCCTGGAACATGCCCACCTTTACAAGATAAGCAATAACATAGGCTTATCAGCCTGTTAGCTCCAATAACCAGGAATGCTCCAATTCCATTTTGGAATAACTTGGGCTGTTAAGAATTTATTCTAATTCATATTCCACTAAAATTTGCATTTTGAAAAATTTCTACTGGAGTATCCTGGCTGTCTCCTGAAGGCTCAGAAAGTCATTGTACAAATGATAGCAGATACGCTAACTAAGGCAGACTTTCATATGAAAGCCTTACCTGACAGCCTCCCTCTGATCACACGTTTGTCAATGTCTCCTTTATAGAAAGTGCTCCTCAAAGTATGGGGGCGGAACAGAGTAATAATGACTTCCCTTGCTTTGAAAACACTAACCTACTCATATATTCATTTAAAAAACTCTCTATTTCCCCAGACAGTTGTTTTTGCAATCACTTTTTCTAAGCTTGTGTTTAGGATTTTCATTTAACACAATACATCTTTATAATCATTATTAATTTAAAAAATTTTGGGCTGTACCCTGCAGCATGTATGATCTTAATTCACTGACCAGGGATAGAACCTGCAACCTTTGCCTTAGAAGGTGGAGTCTTAACCATTGAACCACCGGGGAAGTCCCTTTACAGTTACTTTTTTTAATGATACAAGTAATGATTTGTGAATACAGTTACTTCTTGTGAATAACTTTTTGAATGTAGATTCTGTCATGACCCATTTTCTCTCAGCTAGGATTGTTTACAAATTAATAAGTATATCCTTAAGGACTCTAACCATATCCAGGTAAGTCTGTAGCATCTCAAATCATAAGAGAGTATTCTAAGCTAAAAACAATTATTTTTGGATGATCTACATGAGTGTGGTGCCATGTGGCCCTCTCTTCCTGTCTTCGGGAGATTACTCAGTCTCCCTAAATTCCTAAAGCCAAATTAGGTTAGTTTCTAGTCATCCACCCTGTTTCATCCCACATGTATTTATACAAGAGTGTGGGAAGAGACTTCGGCAGACATTTCAAAGGGCTTAGATTGGATGAGTCTTTAAACAAACAAAACCAAGGCAAAATACCTAGTGTGAGACTTTAAAACATTCATTTATCCACTCTGGGCTTTAAATCCCATAACCATCAAGCTGGGGAACTGGACTGTCACGGCCTATCACTCTAGTTCCCAGGCAATGAAAACAGCTGGGTGTAACCAACATTCAGACATAAACCATGACTCCATTGCAACTCTATAGCCAGATGGGAGAGGAGAACGTGGAGGAGTCCTTACCACAAGGCTCGTGTTGAATTTATAAAACCTCTGGACTGTTCGGTCACTGAAGCTGTTGCATAGGTTCTTCTTGACAAAGTTGGGGTGGTTCAGGATGTCATTTGCTACCAGGGGCTCCTACCAAGGCCAAGCAGAAGACAGATGCCATGTCATTAGTGAGTCGCAGGCCACTTGAGAACTGGGCTCCAGCTTCGCGACCAATACCTTGTGGGTGATGTGCTGCTGCTCCACGGGTGCATGTCCTTTGGGGTCGATGAGGGTTGGATGTGCCACCAGATATCCCCTGTCCTCCATGATGAAGCACCTATATCAAGACAAGGACATCCCTCATTCATAGAAGCCGTTGCTCTGTGCTTTTGGTGATCATTTATCTTGCTAGTTCTAACACAAACTGCATTTATCTCAGGTCCTCAATAAAGGTGCATGGACAAAATGAAGGAAGGCTGGCAGTCAGGTGACAGATGCATTATTCTCGAGGCGCTGGATCACCTGGCATAAGGTTTAAGGTCAGAGAGTTATACCTGACTCCGAGTTCACCTATATACTTCATAAGAATGTGACCACCCAGACTATGTAAGATGGGCTCAATGATCTTCTGCAAGAACATGTAAAGCGAGACTCCTTTTTTCCTGGGGAGGGAGACTGTGAAAGAAGCACTTGAGTATTTACAGGCACAAAAGTAAACCATACAATTTCTTCTTTCAATGATAAACATATATAAAATACAACACGCAGAGGACATACAAAAATATATTTGATGGAAACGCTAAATAAGTGAAGCTAGAACTGATTTCATCAAGACTATAGTCTGCTTTTACTCTCCATTCATCATAACAATTTGCTGTGAATCCTGCATTTCCCCACTAAGGGCCAATGTGAAATTTAGCAGGGACATGAAGCACGGGCCATGAGTTGGAAATAAGAAAGCTATTTTAAAAAGCGGCCTGTATTAAATCAAGGGAATGCCCTTGCTTTGATCAGACATGCTCTTTTGAAATTCAGGCAGCAAAGACTTTCGGTTCCATGAGCCTCTTTCTGGGGAAATGTACAAAGTAACGAAATGTACAAAGTCTAAGTGTCTGAAAATCTCACAAAGGCTTTGGTTTAATAACTAAGTTCACATCAAAAGTACTACCCAAGAGTACCCTCTGGTCTTTCTAGCACCCAAGATATGGGAAACCTGTAATTACTGACTATTAGAGAAATAAGAGGTTTTGGAGAATTTTGTGCCACAGTTACTCCCCTTGTTAGAAGTTAAATCTGTTTGTTTAAGTCATAAGCAACGTGCATTTTAGAAATTAAAAGAACAAAAACCTCCTTAATAGGACACCTAGGCATTGGACTCAGTTTCTAGTGCTATGACAAGGTGTCTGGCATTCCACTAGACATCCTTGTCTTTGTGTTATGCAGCTAGTTAGGATACACAGTCTCTGAAGGGCTTACCTTATTTTATTGCCACCATCTTGGTTACAAACTGGTAACAAGTCCATCAGAACCTTGTAGAAGTATCTAAGCGTGAAATCAATGCCCATCACAGCCACAGTATGTCCGGAAGACAGCTGTGTACTTCAGGTAAAAGAGATCAATAAGAATAAGAGGCGTGTCTTATTTAAAGGCAAAAATTATATTCAATCATAGGACATTGTATGGTTTCAGAAACACATGCCCACTGTTCTCCACAATTTCTACCTTTGGAGAAACAATTAACTAAATGACTAACTTAGCTTAACATGGAGATTTGATACGAGAAAAATTTAAGATTAAAGGTAAGAATTCCTGAATAAGACTAGCCCAAAACACAGGTCAGTTGTAGAATATGGCTAGTCATAATTATTGGAAGAAAAGCTATGACCAACCTAGACAGCATATTAAAAAGAAAAGATATTACTTTGCAGGCAAAGGTCATCTAGTCAAAGTTATGGTTTTTCCAGTAGTCATGTATGGATGTGAAAGTTGGACTATAAAGAAAGCTGAGAGCTGAAGAATTGATGCTTTTGAGCTGTGGTGTTGAAGAAGCCTCTTGAGAGTCCCTTGGACTGCAAGGAGATCCAACCAGTCAATCCTAAAGGAAATCAGTCCCGAATATTCATTGGAAGGACTTCTGTTGAAGCTGAAAGTCCAATACTTTGGCCACCTGATAAGAGGAACTGATTCATTGGAACAGACACTGATGCTGGGAGATGGAAGGCAGGAGGAGAAGGGGATGACAGAGGAAGAGATGATTGGATGGCATCACTGATTCAATGGATATGAGTTTGAGCAAGTTCTGGGAGCTGGTGATGGGACAGGGAAGTCTGGTGTGCTGCATTCCATGGGGTCGCAAAGAGTCGGACACGACTGAGTGACTGAACTGAACTATAGATGTTCAGACAATGGTGGGATTATTCTTTGTCAAGAATAAGGGGGTGGGGGAGATAGGTATCTGGTGGGAGGTTTAATACGTGGCTCTCAGGGTTCCTTCCAACAAGAAACCTTTTTTTCCTTCAATTTTAAAAAAATTGAGATATAATTGATTTATAATATATTAATTTCAACTGTTTAGCAAAGTGATTGTTATACATATACATTTAAAAATATTCTGTTCCATTTTATGGCTTATCAGAGGATATGAAATATAGTTCTCTGTACTATAGTAGGACATTGTTATTTATTCATTCTATATATAAAAGCTTGCATCTGCTAACCCCAACCTCCCACTCCCTTCCCTCCCCAAATGCCTCCCCCTTGGCAACCAACAGTCTTCAAAAGGAACCTTTAGACAAAAAGCTTGAGTGACGTCATTATTTCCTTCATTTCATAGATAATGAAAAAAATCTATAGTTAATAACTAAATCTATAGTTAATCTATACACCTCATTTAATAGAGATCTCAATGGTTAACTAGTTTAGGTCATACAAAATTTAGTAAAACCAATGTTTTGCTTTCTTCCTATAACACTATAGGGTTGGCTCTACTCAAAACCAGCTCATATTCTAGAACAAGACTCTCCTGGTTCATAGGCCAGTACTGTCTCCACTCAAAAATGTTTCTCACAAAAGTAGGAGCAAACATAGAAGAAGTTGGGGAGGACAACTTATGCTTGCTAGCCTTTTAGCTCTCAAACCCTGGTCTTGTTGGTTTCCATCTATTTGGCTACTGGGATGCTACTTAACCTTTCTAAGGCTCAGCTTTCATGTCTGAAAACGGGGTTAATGATAGTATCTACGTCAAAGTGCTGTTACTGGGATTAAATGGGAGACTGTGTTTATAGCGCTTAGCAAGCTGCTTAATATACTGAAAATACCTAATAAGGAAAAGTTACTTTAAAGAAAACCAAACATGGCTTTAAGCTCAGGCCTACACGGAGAGTAAACATTTTATTCTTTCCGAGAAATTGCTAAATATATCAGAAGCATAAGCATCTCATTGGAACTGAGGTTCTTCTTAGTTTATGTTCATGGGTAGTCGAAGGATCTTGGGTTAACTTAACCAGTGAACTCCAATATTCCTATACCGGTTAAAAATTTGAAGTTTATTCCACATGCGATGTTTTAAGTGCCCATCATTACCGTTATTTGCCTGCCTAATTTCTTCGTTAAGAAAAATACCAAAAGAAAAATGATGCTGAAGCTCAGAAGAAACTTCCCTAAGTAAAATCCTCTTCTGGAAAATCAAAACTTCATAGTGAAATTAGCTTTGCCATAGAGACAACTGGTTACTGTCAACATTAATCCCAATTTATTAACCCAACCCTCACCACTGACCCCTCACTCCTGTTGAAACAAACAAAACAAAACTAGAAAAAGGCACCAAGATCTGCAATGAAATTTCCATCAGGAACTTCCCTGATGGTCCAATGGCTGGGACTCTGTGCTTCCAATGAAGGGGGCCCGGGTTTGATCCCTGCTCAGGGGAACTAGAATCCATATGTCACAGCTACGAGTTCATGTGCTGCAACAAAGAGCTAGTGCAGACAAATAAATAAATATTAAAAAAAAAGAGATTTCTGAGGTTTTCCTGGTGGCTCAGTGGTAAAGAATCTGCTTGACAGTGCAGGAGATACAGGTTGGATCCCTGGTCTGGGAAGATCGCCATGCCACAGAATAATGAAACCTGTGCTCTAGAGCCTGAGAGCCGGAACCACTGAAGCCTGTGCACCCTAGAGCCCATGGTCTGGAACAAGAGGAGCCACAGCAATGAGAAGCTTGTACACTGCAATAAATAGTCGTTTCTGCTCACCACAACTAGAAAAAAAACCCTGCAAAGCAACGAAGACCCGTCACAGCTATAAATAAACTTCTATCAGAACTTTCCTATCAGAGCTATTTTGGGCATGGGATGGGAGAAGACCATGTTGTGGGATTGTCTTTGAGAGGCTACTGCCTCAGAAAGAGCCCCTATTATTACTTAAGTAACTTAAATTCTACCGTGGGAACAGTTCAAAAT